>NC_041384.1:273313940-273352121 GCF_002162155.2 Triticum dicoccoides
GGCGACGGATCCGGCCACCCCGCCGCCGGACCTCGCCGCCCCGACCCGGATCCAGCTGCCCCCGCGCCCTTACGCCTCGCCGGAGCTACAGTTCGTCGCCGGAGACCTCGGTCCGTGCGCCGGAGTGTAACCCTAGATCTGGGAGGTTGTTTTTTTTTTGCTAAGTCTGCAGATTATTTGCTCCTGTTCATCGCATCGTAACTCCTCATCCGTAGGTCCGTTTTGGGCATATAGCATATCAAATTGTTCGCCTCAGAGAGTACATCATTTCATTCCAGTGCATCATTTTCATTTGAGTTCATCCTGATGCCCGAAATGCTGTTAGAAGAGGGATACTTGAGATATTTGTCAGATCTGCTACTCCATTTGCATATTTGTCATTTTTGTCATGATTATTGTGTGCATGATATGCCCATGAGCTATACATATGTTTTGTTAAGGGTGTTGCCATCGTTCCATAGGTGCAACCCATGTATTTTTGTGATGTGTGTGGTGACTAGTGCAAGCTTGCAAAGTGAGGCACTTGGTAGTGCTGATTACAGGGACTTAGCAATTCCACTAAGTCCTTGGGCTGTTTATTTCATATGGCCATATGTTCTTGTTGTTTCCTAGTGATCCGTGCCTCTTTTGAGGATGATCAGTAAGGATGTTTTGTTAATATTTTAGTGATCTATCCATCCATGTCTTTATTTGCAATTATGGAGCACCCTAGCTTGAGTCAATCGAGCTCTACTTTTGCTACTTTGTGAATCTGGGCAGATTGTCTACTTGTTAGCGATTTTGCCGATGATGTTGTAGTTGATCCGTGCATGCTATGTTATTGTTCTTGCCATGTCTAGCTTGAATTTTGTGTATTCTTGATGGGTGTATGCTTAGTTTGCCATGACTTTCTCCGTAGTGAGTGCATCAAGCTCGTAAACATGCCTACTTGATATCTATTTTCAGCATGCTCCAGTTTTCACTAAGTCTGAGATCTGATTATGTTTTTGCCATGTTCACATGCTTGCAATTGTATTTTCTGATCCCTTTTGGCTCAAGGTCACTAAGGGACTTTTGTTAAGCTCTTTGCGTAGCCCCATTCCATGCTTTACTTTGCCATGTTCAAGTCCTGTAGCATGTAGTTTTGTTGCTCCGAAGAGTGCTACCTGATCTGAAATTTCAGACAAGTGTTAATTTCACTAAGTCTGAAATCTGTTTACCATATGCATTTTTGCCATGCTTGTTTGAACCTGTTAATGGATGAATTGGCCGTAGCTCAGTGCTAGACTTTTGTTAAGAATCATGAATTCATCCCTGCCATGTATTTTGTTGCCATGTTTGGGTGCTCTAGCTTGTTAATCTCATTACTTTTAGATGGCTACTTGCTGTAAATCGCAGACCGGTGTCATATTTGAATTGCTTGCCATTTCCAAACCGTAACTCCGATTCCGGCGTTGTTTATATCGTTTTCCAGAGATTTCATCTCATCTTTCCAGTGGCACACTTGGATTTCCAAGTTGAGGCCAGTTTCATGCATCCTTGTCAATTCTTGCATATGCATCCCGCATCGCATCCCGCATAGCATATCATCCTTGCATCATATTGTTTGATCCTTGCACGTGGTTGATTGTGTCCTTGTTGCTTGTTTGTCTTGTTTGGGTAGAGCCAGGAGATGAGTTCGCTAACGAGGAGCCCGTTGAGTTTGCTTTCGAGGACCCAGTCAACTCTGACAACTTTGCAGGCAAGATGATCATACCCTCGAAATCACTACTATCTTTGCTTTGCTAGATGCTCACTCTTTTGCTATGCCAATGCTACGATGCCTACCATTTTCTTTCAAGCCTCCCAAATTGCCATGTCAAACCTCTAACCCCCCATGTCCTAGCAAACCGTTGATTGGCTATGTTACCGCTTTGCTCAGCCCCTCTTATAGCGTTGCTAGTTGCAGGTGAAGATTGGAGGCCGTTCCTTGTTGGAACATTTATTTACTTGTTGGGATATCATTATATTATCTGTTATCTTTATGCACCTATACACTTGGTAAAGGGTGGAAGGCTTGGCCTCTCGCCTAGTGTTTTGTTCCACTCTTGTCGCCCTAGTTTCCGTCATATCGGTGTTATGTTCCCGGATTTTGCGTTCCTTACGCGGTTGGGTTATAATGGGAACCCCTTGATAGTTCGCCTTGATTAAAGCTTTTCCAGCAATGCCCAACCTTGGTTTTACCATTTGCCACCTAGCCTCTTTTTCCCTTGGGTTTCCGGAGCCCGAGGGTCATCTTATTTAACCCCCCCCCCAGGCCAGTGCTCCTCTGAGTGTTGGTCCAAATAGAGCCACTTGCAGCGCCACCTCGGGGCAACTCGAGGGTTGGTTTTAGTTGTACATAGTGTTCATCTGAGTGTGCCCTGAGAACGAGATATGTGCAGCTCCTATCGAGATTTGTCGGCACATTCGGGCGGTGTTGCTGGATTTGTTTTAACCTGTCGAAGTGTCTTGAAGAACCGAGGTACCAAGTCTGATCGGAACGTCTCGGGAGGAGGTCTATTCCTTCGT
Organism: Triticum dicoccoides; assembly: GCF_002162155.2. Taxonomy (NCBI): domain Eukaryota; kingdom Viridiplantae; phylum Streptophyta; class Magnoliopsida; order Poales; family Poaceae; genus Triticum; species Triticum dicoccoides. The sequence goes on from NC_041384.1 coordinate 273,316,470, forward strand.
TGACCGTGAGAGCTTGTCATGGGCTAAGTTGGGACTCCCCTGCAGGGATTTGAACTTTCGAAACCCGTGCCCGCGGTTATGGGCAGATGGGAATTTGTTAATGTCCGGTTGTAGATAACTTGAACCTTAACTTAATTAAAATGAATCAACTGAGTGTGTTACCGTGATGGCCTCTTCTCGGCGGAGTCTGGGAAGTGGACACGGTGTTGGAGTAATGCTTGCGCAGGTTGTTCTCTATTTTCTCGCTCACGCTTTGCCTTCTCTCCTCGCTCTCTTTTGCGAACAGGATAGCCACCATATTATGCTAGTCGCTTGCTGCAGCTCCACATATATTCTTACCTTGCCTTACCTATAAGCTTAAATAGTCTTGATCGCGAGGGTGCGAGATTGCTGAGTCCCTGTGGCCCACAGATTACTATTACACCAGATGCAGGGCCTGATTATTCCGCTCCAGGTGACGCGCTCGAGCTCAAGTGGGAGTTTAACGAGGACTCTCAACGTTACTATGTTTCCTTTCGTGACGATCAGTAGTGGTGCCCAGTTGGGGGTGATCGGGACCGTGTCGCATGTTGGGTTATCTTTTATTTTGGCGCCGTAGTCGGGCCATGAGTGTTTGGATGATGTAATGTTATTTATGTACCTTGATTGACGTGGCGAGTGTAAGCCAACTATGTTATCTCCCCTTTATTATTATATTACATGGGATGTTGTAAAGATTACCTTACTTGCGACATATGCCTTCAATGCGATTATGTCTCTAAGTCGTGCCTCGACACGTGGGACCTATAGTCGCATCAAGGGAGTTACAAGTTGGTAATCAGAGCCTTCCCCGACCTTAGGAGCCCCATTGCTTGATCGTTATTAGCAGCCGCGTTGTGTCTAGAAAAATGTTTTTGAGTCATTTAGGAATTATATATCGGAGAGTTAGGAATTCTTTTTACTTCCCAGTCTCCTCATCGCTCTGGTAAGGCATCCTGACGTAGAGTTTTGACTCTTCTCTTCTCAAATTTCACTAAATTATTTTTAGGATCACGCGGGTATCTTGGAGTCGTTCCGATGGTTTTATGACGAGAACATTGTCTTGGTGCCTCCTGTTAGGGGTTTTGTGGAAGTGTCTCGGGGAGTTGAGCTCTGAGGTGTTGTCGTCATAATTTTATTGTTGCAGTTCTGGAATACCTGAGTTTAGTACGCCGACATCAAAAATCTCTTTTATGCAGTTCGTTGGTGAGATAACCACGACGCCACCCAGTACTGGGGCGGGAGTTCGGGAGTATCGCCATAACTTGTATAACGGATGCTTTTCAAAGGTTGAGGTAGATGGTTTCTGAAGTTTTTCTCGGTTATGTGTTGAAGGATGGATACAGCTGGATGTAGGATTTGCTAGATTTGGGTGAGATATTATGCTTCCCTTGTATCCCCAACACCTGATTGCATAACCGGAAAGGTTCGGGAGTTTCATAGGTGGGAATTCTCGTAGCTCTAGTTCTTCTTCCACGGATATTGGTTTGAGATTGGGATTTCTTACCGATTATTCGTTCTTGATCCGTACCTTGTTGATTTATTTCTCTATATAATTATAAGTGGCTTCTCAATTTATGGATATGTGACCATTTCAAGAGGAATGCATTCGTTCATTTTGTTCGGATGTGAAGACTATATGTTGCAATTTTCATTCCGTTGGATTCAGCTTCATTTTATCTGTCTATGTGCTAATGGTGGTCAACCTCTTCAGGATGGCTCCTCCAACGCGCAGGACTCCGAATCCTGATCCGCCACCACCTCCACCTCCTCCGGAAGCATGGCAAGCTGTGATGGCCGCAACCAATGCAAACACACAGTTGATCATGCAAATTATTCAAGAGCGCAATCAAGGCAACCAAGGGAACCAAGGCAACAATCAGAATCACTCTGCTACACTCAACCAGTTCCTTGCTAACGGGCCAAAGACTTTCGGCAATTGTGTTGAGGCAACCGATGCTGACGATTGGCTTGTGTATCTGTGCAAGCATTTCGAGTGCAGTAACGCCAGGCCTGAGGACTTTGTCAAGTTCGCTTCCTTCCAACTCAAAGATCAAGCTGCAGAATGGTTTCAGCAGTACAAGGACTCCAGAGGTGGACGTGTTATCACTTGGGATGAATTTCATCAAGATTTCAGAGCTCACCATATCCCTCAGAGTGTGGTTGAAAGCAAGCGTGAGAAATTCCGCAACCTGAAGCAAGGCTCTTTGTCTGCCTATGACTACAACAAGTTGTTCCAGAAGCTCACCCACTTTGCCAAGCAGGACGTCCCTGATGAGAAGAGCATGATATACCAGTTCAGAGGTGGTCTCAGAGAAGAAATCCAGCTCGCTCTTGTTCTCTTTGAGCCCTTGAGGTACGATGAGTTCTACAACATGGCATTGAAGCAAGAGGCTGCTCAATTGAGGTGTGATGCTTCCAAGAAACGAGTCAAAGATGTTACTCCTTCTTCCTCCACTCAAGTGGCCAAGCAGCAGAAGTATTGGCTTCCTCCTCCTCTGTTCCGTCAGCCATATCAGCAGAAGAGCAAAGGTGGCAGTGGTTCTTCCCACCCACCCAACCCTGGCTTTCAGAACAAGACTTCGTCTCAAGCTCCAAGATCAAGTGCTCCGTATCATCGTCCGCTTTCAGAGGTCACGTGCAACAAGTGCCAACAGAAGGGTCACTATGCCAACAAGTGTTTCAACCAGAGGCGTCTCCCTCCTCCTCTTGTCAGATCGGCAAGTACAGCTGTGGTCAAGCATAACCCCAAGCACGCCAAGGTCAATTTGCTGAACGCAGCTCAGGCAGAGGACTCGCCAGATGTGATTATGGGTAACCTTCCTGTTAACGATGTTCCTGCAAAAGTTCTTTTTGACACTGGTGCATCGCTTTCTTTTATTTCAACTCCATTTGTGGCCAAGCATGATTTTGTGACCGAAAGGATTCCTGTTCCGTTGAAGATTGTGTCTCCGGGGAAGAAAATGACTTATAACAATTGCGTCCCAGATGTCTCTATCACGTTGGGCGATTACAAGTTTCTCTCTTCTCCGGTGGTTCTTGGCAACTCGGATATTGATCTTATTCTCGGGATGGACTGGCTTTCTAAGCACAAGGCGCATCTTGATTGTGCTGCCAGGCAAATTCAATTGACTCATTCGTTTGAGGATGTAATTGTCTTTGCCGCTCGGGATGATACCATCCGTCTGTTTTCTCTCAATGAGAAGGGTGAACTGGGTGCTATCTCGCAGATTCCAGTCGTTTGCGAATATCAAGACGTCTTTCCAAAAGAGCTTCCAGGAACGCCTCCGCACCGGCCAGTTGAATTCGTTATTGATCTTGAGCCCGGCACGGAACCTGTGTGCAAACGTCCTTACAAGCTCGGACCTAAAGAGTTGAAGGAGCTGAAGAAGCAACTCGATATTCAAGATAGAATGGGTCTCATCCGGCCTAGTTCTTCTCCGTGGGGTTGTGGTGTTCTTTTTGTGAAGAAGAAGGATGGAACGGACCGACTTTGTGTTGATTACCGTCCATTGAACAAGAAGACTATAAAGAACAAATACCCACTTCCCAACATCAACGAGCTGTTCGAACAACTCAAAGGTGCTCAAGTATTCTCCAAGCTTGATCTCCGTATGGGTTATCATCAGATTCGAATCCGTGAGCAAGATATTCCCAAGACGGCTTTCAGAACAAGCTATGGTTCATATGAATACACTGTCATGTCTTTTGGCCTCGTCAACGCTCCTCCAACATTCTCCCGCATGATGAACTTCATCTTCAACGCCTAAACCAATGACTTCGTTTTGGTCTATCTCGACGACATTCTGGTTTTCTCGAAGAACAAGGAAGATCATGCCAAGCACTTGCGTTTGGTACTCGATAAGCTCAGGGAACATCAGTTCTACGCCAAGTTCTCCAAGTGTGAATTTTGGCTCGATGAGGTTCTTTATCTTGGTCATATCATCTCTGCCAAGGGCATTGCGGTGAATCCTGAGAAGGTGTCTGCAATTGTGAATTGGGAACCTCCTCAGAATGTGAAGCAACTCCATAGCTTCCTCGGTCTCGCAAGCTATTGTCGAAGATTCGTTGAAAACTTTTCTAAGATCGCGAAGCCTCTCTCAAATCTTCTCCAGAAGCACGTCAAGTACGTTTGGTCTCCGGAGTGTAACATTGCTTTCAACACTTTGAAAGAGAAATTGATCACTGCTCCAGTTCTGACTCCGCCTGATGAATCCAAACCGTACGAGGTCTTTTGTGATGCCTCTCTCCAAGGTCTTGGCGCAGTATTGATGCAAGAGAAGAAAGTTGTTGCTTATACCTCTCGCCAATTGAAGCCTAATGAGAAGAACTACCCCACTCATGATCTCGAGTTGGCGGCAGTTGTGCATGCTCTTTTGACTTGGAGACATCTATTATTGGGAAGAAAAGTGGACATCTTCACTAACCACAAGAGTCTCAAGTACATCTTCACTGAGCCTAATCTCAACCTCAGGCAAACTCGATTGGTCAAAATGATTCAAGAGTATAATTCGAGTATCGAGTATACTCCAGGCAAGGCCAATGTGGTTGCTGACGCATTGAGCAGAAAGGCTTATTGCAACAGTCTGATTCTCAAGCCTTATCAACCCGAGCTTTGTGAAGCTTTCCGCAAACTTAATCTGCAAGTTGTTCCTCAAGGTTTCCTCGCCAACCTCCAAGTCTCTCCTACCTTAGAAGACCAGATTCGCCAAGCCTAGCTTCTTGATGCTATGGTGAAAAAGGTGAAGATTGGGATTGCCAAGAGTCAACCCAAGTACAAGTGCTACCGCCTTGATGACAAGGATGCTCTCTTCTTCGAGGATCGTATTGTGGTACCCAAAGGTGACCTCCGTAAAGTGATCATGAATGAGGCTCACAATTCTATCCTCTCCATCCACCCTGGGAGTACGAAGATGTATCAGGACCTTAAGCAGGCTTATTGGTGGACTCGAATGAAGCGCGAGATTGCTCAATTCGTGAATGAGTGTGATGTCTGCAGAAGAGTGAAGGCAGAACACCAAAGGCCAGCTGGTCTCCTCCAACCTCTTGCCATTCCAGAATGGAAGTTTGACCACATTGAAATAGACTTTGTGACTGGGTTTCCAAAGTCCAAGCGTGGCAATGTGCTATATTCGTTGTCATCGACAAACTCACCAAAGTGGCTCACTTTCTGCCTATCAAAGAGTCAATCACTACAGCTCAATTGGCGGAACTCTATACCTCTCGAATTGTCTCTCTGCACGGTATTCCTCAAGTGATCTCTTTAGACCGTGGCAGCATTTTTACCTCCAAGTTTTGGGATTCTTTTCAGAAGGCCATGGGCACCAACATCCGCTTTAGCATAGCTTTCCATCCTCAAACTAGCGGTCAAGTCGAGCGTGTGAACCAGATTCTTGAAGACATGCTCAGGGCTTGTGTGATCTCCTTCGGCATGAAGTGGGACGATTGTCTTCCTTATGCTGAATTCTCCTACAACAACAGTTTCCAAGCAAGTTCGGGCAAAGCCCCATTTGAAATTTTGTATGGCAGGAAGTGCCGTACCCCTCTCAACTAGTCTGAAACCGGTGAACGTCAGCTTTTGGGTAATAACTTAATCACAGAGGCGGAGGAAATGTGCAAAGTCATTCGAGATAACCTCAAAGCAACCCAATCCCGCCAGAAGAGCTACTATGATAGTAAGCACCGTGATTTGGCTTTCGAGATCGAAGATCATGTTTACCTCCGTGTCTCTCCTATGAAAGGTACTCGTCGCTTCGGTATCAAAGCGAAGCTTGCCCCCAGATACGTGGGACCTTTCAAGATTGTCAGCAAGATAGGCGATCTCGCCTATCAACTCGAGCTTCCTTCAAACTTTGCAAATGTTCATGATGTGTTCCATGTCTCTCAGCTTCGAAAGTGCTTCAAGACTCCTGACCGCACCGTCAACTTCGAGGACATTGAGCTCCAAGAAGATCTCTCCTATCGTGAGCACCCAGTTGCTATTCTTGAAGAGACTGAATGCAAGACTCGCAATAAGTCAATCAAATTCCTCAAAGTCAAGTGGTCACACCATTCCGACCATGAAGCTACCTGGGAACGCGAGGATCACCTCCGTTCTGAGTACCCGGCGTTCTTTCAGTCCTAGATCTCGGGACGATATCCTTTCGTAGTGGTGGAGTGTTGTAACACCCTGGATATGACTTTCCCAATTTGTACTCCAACTCTTGCCGTTTCCGACGTTAAGTTATTTTATTTTCTCGGGTTCGGGTTTTTGTCTCCGTGTGATGTTATCGTTGTCATGCTTCTCACATCATGTCATCATGTGCATTGCATTTGCATACGTGTTCATCTCATGCATCCGAGCATTTTCCCCGTTGTCTGTTTTGCATTTCGGCGCTTCGTTCTCCTCCGGTGGTCATTTCTAGCTTTCTTTCGTGTGTGGGGATTAAACATTTCCGGATTGGACCGAGACTTGCCAAGCGGCCTTGGTTTACTACCGGTAGACCGCCTGTCAAGTTTCGTATCATTTGGACTTCGTTTGATACTCCAACGGTTAACCGAGGGACCGGAAAGGCCTCGTGTGTGTTGCAGCCCAACACCCCTTCAAAGTGGCCCAAAACCCACCAAAACCCTCTTCATCATCTAGAGCGTTCGATCACGATCGCGTGGCCGAAAACCGCACCTCATTTGGACACTCCTAGCTCCCTCTATGCCTATAAATATCACCCCCCTCTGAAATTCACGGGTCTCCCCTCCCCCTAAACCCTAGATCCATCCGCCGCCGCCGCCGGACGTGTCCGGACGGAGCCGGACAGCGTCCGCCCGCCACCGCCGCCCAACCACGTGCCGACACGTGGCGGGGAGCCGCCCATTCCGCCGCCGGCCCGGGGAGCCCGCATCTGGCCCCTGCGGCCGGAACCGGCGCGCCGCCGCCCGCCGTCGTCCCTTTTCCTCCGCGCCGCCCGTTAGCCTCGCCGCCTCCGGCCACCACGGCCATCGCCGGAGCAGCGCGCCGCCAGCGCCCGGCGCCTCCTCCGCGATCCCCCTCATCGCCCCCTTGCCGCCCGGCGATGGATCCGGCCACCCCGCCGCCGGACCTCGCCGCCCCGACCCGGATCCGGCTGCCCCCGCGCCCTTACGCCTCGCCGGAGCTACAGTTCGTCGCCAGAGACCTCGGTCCGCGCGCCGGAGTGTAACCCTAGATCTGGGAGGTTTTGCTAAGTCTGCAGATTATTTCATTCCATTGCATCAAATTGTTCGACTCAAAGAGTACATCATTTCATTCCATTGCATCATTTTCATTTGAGTTCATCTTGATGCCCGAAATGCTGTTAGAAGAGGGCTACTTGAGATATTTGTCAGATCTGCTACTCCATTTGCATATTTGTCATTTTTGCCATGATTATTGTGTGCATGATATGCCCATGAGCTCTACATATGTTTTGTTAAGGGTTTTGCCATCTTTCCATAGGTGCAACCCATGTATTTTTGTGATGTGTGTGGTGACTAGTGCAAGCTTGCAAAGTGAGGCACTTCGTAGTGCTGATTTCAGGGACTTAGCAATTCCACTAAGTCCTTGGGCTGTTTATTTCATATGGCCATATGTTCTTATTGTTTCCTAGTGATCCGTGCCTCTTTTGAGGATGATCAGTAAGGATGTTTTGTTAATCTTTTAGTGATCTATCCATCCATGTGTTTTTTTGCAATTATGGAGCACCCTAGCTTGAGTCAATCGAGCTCTACTTTTGCTACTTTGTGAACCTGGGAAGATTGTCTACTTGTTAGCGATTTTGCCGATGATGTTGTAGTTGATCCGTGCATGCTATGTTATTGTTCTTGCCATGTCTAGCTTGCATTTTGTGTATTCTTGATGGGTGTATGCTTAGTTTGCCATGACTTGCTCCGTAGTGAGTGCATCGAGCTCGTAAACATGCCTACTTGATATCTGTTTTCAGCATGCTCCAGTTTTCTGATTATGTTTTTGCCATGTTCACATGCTTGCAATTGTATTTTCTGATCCCTTTTGGCTCAAGGTCACTAAGGGACTTTTGTTAAGCTCTTTGCGTAGCCCCATGCCATGATTTACTTTGCCATGTTAAGCTCCTGTAGCATGTAGTTTTGTTGCTCCGAAGAGTGCTACCTGATCTGAAATTCCTGACAAGTGTTAATTTCACTAAGTCTTAAATCTGTTTACCATATGCATTTTTGCCATGCTTGTTTGAACCTGTTAGTGGATGAATTGGCCGTAGCTTAGTGCTAGACTTTTGTTAAGCATCATGAATGCATCCCTGCCATATATTTTGTTGCCATGTTTGGGTGCTGTAGCTTGTTCATCTCATTACTTTTAGATGGCTACTTGCTGTAAATCGCAGACCGGTGTCATATTTGAATTGCTTGCCATTTCCAAACCGTAACTCCGATTCTGGCGTTCTTTATATCGTTTTCAAGCGATTTCATCTCATCTTTCCAGTGGCACACTTGGATTTCCAAGTTGAGGCCAGGTTCATCCATCCCTTGTCAATTCTTGCATATGCATCCCGCATCGCATCCCGCATAGCATATCATCCTTGCATCATATTGTTTGATCCTTGCACGTGGTTGATTGTGTCCTTGTTGCTTGTTTGTCTTGTTTGGGTAGAGCCAGGAGACAAGTTTTATAACGAGGAGCCCGTTGAGTTTGCTTTCGAGGACCCAGTCAACATTGACAACTTTGCAGGCAAGATGATCATACCCTCGAAATCACTACTATCTTTGCTTTGCTAGATGCTCGCTCTTTTGCTATGCCAATGCTACGATGCCTACCATTTGCTTTCAAGCCTCCCAAATTGCCATGTCAAACCTCTAACCCCCCATGTCCTAGCAAACCGTTGATTGGCTATGTTACCGCTTTGCTCAGCCCCTCTTATAGCGTTGCTAGTTGCGGGTGAAGATTGGAGGCCGTTCCTTGTTGGAACATTTATTTACTTGTTGGGATATCATTATATTATCTGTTATCTTTATGCACCTATACACTTGGTAAAGGGTGGAAGGCTTCGCCTCTTGCCTAGTGTTTTGTTCCACTCTTGCTGCCCTAGTTTCCGTCATATCGGTGTTATGTTCCCGGATTTTGCGTTCCTTACGCGGTTGGGTTATAATGGGAACCCCTTGATAGTTCGCCTTGATTAAAGCTTTTCCAGCAATGCCCAACCTTGGTTTTACCATTTGCCACCTAGCCTCTTTTTCCCTTGGGTTTCCGGAGCCCGAGGGTCATCTTATTTAAACCCCCCTGGGCCAGTGCTCCTCTGAGTGTTGGTCCAAATAGAGCCACTTGCAGCGCCACCTCGGGGCAACTCGAGGGTTGGTTTTAGTTGTACGTAGTGTTCATCTGAGTGTGCCCTGAGAACGAGATATTTGCAGCTCCTATCGGGATTTGTCGGCACATTCGGGCGGTGTTGCTGGATTTGTTTTAACCTGTCGAAGTGTCTTGAAGAACCGAGGTATCGAGTCTGATCGGAACGTCTCGGGAGGAGGTCTATTCCTTCGTTGACCGTGAGAGCTTGTCATGGGCTAAGTTGGGACTCCCCTGCAGGGATTTGAACTTTCGAAAGCCGTGCCCGCGGTTATGGGCAGATGGGAATTTGTTAATGTCCGGTTGTAGATAACTTGAACCTTAACTTAATTAAAATGAATCAACTGAGTGTGTTACCGTGATGGCCTCTTCTCGGCGGAGTCCGGGAAGTGGACACGGTGTTGGAGTAATGCTTGCGCAGGTTGTTCTCTAGTTTCTCGCTCGCGCTTTGCCTTCTCTCCTCGCTCTCTTTTGCGAAGAGGATAGCCACCATATTATGCTAGTCGCTTGCTGCAGCTCCACATATATTCTTACCTTGCCTTACCGATAAGCTTAAATAGTCTTGATCGCGAGGGTGCGAGATTGCTGAGTCCCTGTGGCTCATAGATTACTATTACACCAGATGCAGGGCCTGATGATTCCGTTCCAGGTGATGCGCTCGAGCTCAAGTGGGAGTTCGACAAGGACTCTCAACGTTACTATGTTTCCTTTCGTGACGATCAGTAGTGGTGCCCAGTTGGGGGTGATCGGGACCGTGTCGCATGTTGGGTTGTCTTTTATTTTGGCACCGTAGTCGTGCCATGAGTGTTTGGATGATGTAATGTTATTTATGTACCTTGATTGACGTGGCGAGTGTAAGCCAACTATGTTATCTCCCCTTTATTATTATATTACATGGGATGTTGTAAAGATTACCTTACTTGCGACATATGCCTTCAATGCGATTATGTCTCTAAGTCGTGCCTCGACACGTGGGAGCTATATTCGCATTGAGGGTGTTACACGGGGAACCAGATCCGAGGCGGTGAACGACGGCGTAGCGGGAACAACTCCGGTGCGGTGGATGGTTGTAACAGTGGAGCAGCAGCGGTGAGGTGCAGGATGGCGTGATTGAAGTGGTTCTGGTACGGCGTGCGTCGGTGTCAGAGTCATGGAGGCATCTTTGCCTCGGCTTCAGCTGCTAAGTCCTTGAGGGTGTTGCAGTTGCGTTGGACGACGACGTCGGGGTACCGTCTCCGGCATGATGGAGGAGGGCGGTGGTGGATTGGGCGTGATGGGGTGGAGGACAGAGGAGGCTGGTGTTTCGCGGCTGGTGGAGAGGGCATTTGGCACCCACGGAGTATGAATGGGGAGTGGGAGCGCCGCCCTTCTGCTCCCTACTTACGCCTCAGGCCGCAGCCGGATCGCATGGCGGGCCTCTCCGTGCCCGCACGACCCCGGGCGCGCCTCAGGGCTCCATCAACACTAGCGTGGCCAATGGTACCGGACGCCCAATCGCGCCCCGCCACCTCCAATGAGCGTAGGTACGAGCGTTGCCGCCTACGGCCCCGGCGGGATGCCTCCCTACCAATCTCTGGGCGGTGCGCTAGGCTGGGCGACATGGAGCATGGGCCACTACGGCAAGATCTTCAAGCCGGCGGCCCCGGAGGCCTACGTACCCCGCATGATGGACCAGGAGTACGCGCTGGAAGACGACCCCGGCTCGTTCCTCGAGCTGAGCTGGAAGGAGGATGCGCTAGAAACTAGGGCCTTCTAGGAGCCTCTCAGAAGCCTCACCAACCATGGTAGCAACAACAGCTATAGGGTACCACTAATCTCTCAGGAGCAAGCTTACGCTAACCATGGGTCACAGGAGGATCAGGTCACGGTGGCGGACGGCGGCCCCAGCTCGGCGGCCCCCCTTCCGCCAGGGGGGTGCACTGGGGCTGCCAGGGAGGAGCCGGGAGCAAGGCCCCTCCCCACATTGCACGGAGCAAGACATCCCCCAGAGGTAGGCCCTCTGCCGGGGAGGTGCCTGCGAGCATTCCCCCGGCAGAGGACCCGTGGTCGCCGCGAGCGTAACCTTTGCCCCTGGTGTCGTCCTGGTTACCGGTCGCCCCCAGTGGTGGTCGAGGGTGGCGCAAGGTGGGGCCATCGTCTGGTGATATGAAGTAAGGCTCCCGCCTGTGAAGATCTCCGCTCGTGGCACTCTCACATAATAATGAGTGGGCTATACATGCCACGGAGTCTCAGGAGTGCCGCCCTCGGGCCTCGGGGGGCTCCCTCCCACGACTAGTGGTAGCACTTAGCTCCGCGCTGGCGAGAAGACAAGAAGACTAGACTAGGTGCCGGACGCGGCCATTTGCTTTCAATCTCTCTTTTTGTAGCCCTGTTTTGTGGCTTTGGATTTAAGATGAAGCTGAATTTTCGTTGTTAAGCGCGGGGGGTGTCTTTTCTCGTTCGTGCTATTTCTTGCGATTTGGTTCCTGGCCCTGGTTCGGGGTTCACCCCTGCTGCCTCCCCCCCCCCCCCCCGGTGAACTCCTCGCGAGCGGGGGCTGGGAACGGCGCGCACATGCTGCACACACGTCCCTCCATGGCTAATGCTCGCTTCTCGCGAGGCCCTCTCGGGTGGATCGGCAGGCTCCTCCGGAATACAAGACCTCGTGGCCCGGTCCGGTACTGGCCCGAACAAAGGTAAAACTACAGTAGTAGGCTCATGGCGGGACTCGTGGATTTATGAAAACACATATGTAGCCTAGCCTAAGAACAAAAGCAATAATCTGTTTACATGAGAGGCTTCCCCTCCCAAAATGCTCTTACAACCTTCAGGGTCGTGCCCGAGCTTTCATATGCAGGGTCAACAACAAAGAAGCGCGGGTTTAATCGGACATATCGCTCACCGCGTCCTCCGGGTCACCCTCAAACGCATCGCTGGCGTTGCTGTCACCATCGCCGATGTCTCCGTCATCGTCGCCGGCATTGTCGCCGCCATCGCCGGCACCACCCTCGCCACCGTCCACCACATCGACTTCATCTACATCGACCACCACAGCGTCATTCTCGGAGGTGAAGGCCCTGACTAGGGCATCCACATTGTCCTCAACCCAGCGCGCCGGGTCATCTCGGATGGCCTAGGGAGCAGGAGCAATGGCAGCGTCGAAGTCAAAGTTGGGGTAGGTGTTCTGGAGATGGCTGAAGACACGGGAGAACGCACGCTTGAGCAGGCCACGACTCCTCTCCTTGACAAGCATGCGAGCCCTATCGGATCGATTCTCCAAGCATGTCACCACATCGGTGAAGAAAAGGAGGTGACTGGCATAGTCGTCAGAGTGGGGATGAGGCGCATTCTCGTCACAGACGGCGCCCAGCACCGTGTTGGCTCTGGTCCTAAGGTTTTGGATCATGGGGGCGTGCTCGCGCTCCAGCGCCGCCGCTGGAGCGCTTCCTCCCTACCCCGTTGCACGGAGGATTCGGCGCCGGCAACCCGCTGCTAAAGAGAAGACAGCTCGGCACATGAGGAGGGCATCTCGGCTTGCACTGAAGACAGGGCGGCTATAGCGGCTTTCTCGCGATGTTCAGCTTCGTCAAGCCCCGAATTGAGGGCCTTGGTCCTGCCCACAGCCTCGGCTTCCACAAGCTTCAACTTCAGGTCGTACCTGCCCACAAGGTCCGCGCGAGCCTCGGCCGCTCGGCGATCTACTTCCTCCTGGGCCTTGGCCTCACGCGCGCTGACAGCGGCCTCAGCTTGGGAAACCTGGTGCTCCCTCGTCTCCAACCGCTCGAGCTCAAGGTTGCGCTCTGCGGCTTCTAGAGCCAGTGCCTCCTCGCGCCTCAAGATCTCTTCCTCCTCGACAGGCGTCCCCCTCATCAACGCTAAGGCGGCCTTTCGCGCCTCCACTTGCTGCTCCAGGGAAGCACTCCAGGCTTGGAGCTCCCAGGCGCGCTTCTTTGCGATGTCATGACGTCGATCAGCTTCCCGAGCTTCTTCCAAAGCGCGGTTGCAAGCTTCACGCGAGGTCGCAAGAGACGCCTCGGCCTTTGCATCATCAACCTTGCCTTGGTGGCGCCCAAGGTTGATGGCCACCTTCAGCTTATGCCACTACTCCACCAGCCGAAGACCTTCGGCCTCGAGGCACGCGTCTACATCAGCGAGCTCCCTGCCAAGCCGGTTCATTGCGCCCATCGCCCCCCGGAAGAGCTCGTGGCAGATGACGCTCCTTTTGTGCGCAACTTTGAGCGCGCAGCTGGCTCTGTCCTCCACGGTTGGGGCCGTCGACGGGACCCTAAGCGGCTCGCCCCTTTCGTGCAGGGGGCTGGGGGCTAGTGCCCCTCGGGGCGCCGACTGCGCTTTAGCAGGAGCCCGGTTGGGATGAGGCTCACCGCTCAAAGAAGGGACCAAGACCGAAGCCATCCAGTCGCCATCCATAACCAGAGGAGGAGACCTTGGCATGCTCGTCACACCCCCGACGAGGCCACGAAGAAGAGACGGCAGGAGCGCGGGATCAAGGCGCCAAGCCAGTGCACCCGCCTCTCCGGCTGACCCTGTGACGGGGGCAGCGTGCCGGTTTGGGACGCTCAAGGCCAGCGGAAGACTCGAAGCAGAGGAGGTTGCGTCACCATGGGCTTCACGGCCTTGGCAGATGGGATCCTGGAGAATCACCGTCTGGAAGGGAAGCGGCACACGAGGAATTATAGAGATAATGTACTTACTCATCTACGGCAATGCACTTCCTATGTTTCAACGGTCGGACGGTGCCACTGCTGCAGCTTGGAGACCCCTTCCTCTTATGGAGCGCCGCGAAGTCCATGCGGAACTGGCCCAAGCGTTGCACGTGGCGACCAGCGCGGAGCGCGCCTGACGAAGCACCCAAGGAGAGGACCTCAAGAATGTCATGCTGAGGAGAGCTATCGGACTCCGCCTCACGACGACCTGGCGAGGCCTCAGGAGCTTCGGCCTCAGGAACAGCGGACTGTGTCACCTCCTCAGCTGCCGCCCTAGGGCAGGAATCACGGGTTCCCGAGGATGACGCCTTGGGAGCCTAGGCAGCATCGACACCTCGGCGCTCGCGCCTCCGGGCTCCAGCGGTGCTTTCCCCCTGTGTCCACCGCTGGGGCAAGCTCGGCGCCGGTAGCAGGAAGAGGAACCACGACGACATGGTTCTCACGGGGCCCCGCAAGGCCAACTGGGCCCAGCCACCACTCGTCGAAGGAGGGCATCTGCCCCGTGAACTCCACCCTGTTCGAGCAGTCGTACAAGCAACAACCCACTTGCGGCAAGTCACCCAGCGAGTGGTCGCTGGCCAGGACCTCGAGCACCGTCCTTCGTGCCTTAGTCGGAAGCCCCAACTCCTGAAGTCTCATGCGGTTCTGATCGGCGGTCAGAGCCCACATCGGCTAGGAATGGCATGGGAGTGGGGCGATGCGGTGTCGAAGGAACTCCTTCATCACCTTGGGCATGGTCACATTGAGATCCTTCAGCCTCCTCAGTCAAAGCCATACGAAGGGGAGACGGGAGCCCGCGAGCTCCTCGTGACCCCAGCCGGAGCTGGGAACAGCGGGCGACGACGGAGGCGAGAGCAGAGGGCTAAGTACTCTGACATGTACATACACCCACCGCGTCCGAAACCCGCTCGTGGATGGTAGGAGATGAAAATCAATCCCCGAGACGGCCCCGTCATGGCCTGAAAACTCACGCACCCAGAGCACTGCCGGGGGTTGCTCAGGTGGAGCGAGAAGAAATGGTGCAAGAGGGCCACAGAAGGAACAATGCCCACCATGGCCTCACAGACAAAGGCGAAGACGGTGAGAAGGGCGACATATTGGGGATCAATGTGCAGCATATGGATCTGGTAATGGGAAATCACGACATCGAAGATGGCGGAGAAGCGAGGAACCAGGCCGGCCCACAGAGCATCGACGAAGAATGGGACCTCGGTGGCCGTCCTATCGATGGAGGCTCGGGACGCAGGCCAGGTCACCCCCCATTCATTGAAGCTGGTAGCGAGCACGAGGGGGGCCTTATCCATGGCCTCCCGATTGAGCACCCACGGTCGGCCAACGGCGGGCTCGACAGCCGGAGCTGAGTTGGCTGAGGACTGGGGCTTCTTCCCTTTCTCCGTCTGGTTTGGCACCATGGCAATAAGGGCAGAGCTCGAGTTGGATTGGGAGAGGTGGTAGAGGTATGAGGAAGCAAAGAAGTCGGGGAGTGCGTTGCCAGAAACGAGGAGGTAACTGTGTAGGATGCCGTGGCCACCTAGCCGGGTGGATTTCAGGGCTGCGTGGGGAAGTGGAGATGCCCACGTCTAATCAGTTGCCACACGTCGACCAAGGCCGCAGGCTATTGGGGCCCGCGGAGCTCTGCACTTGCCCTTTGGCTTCACCTCGAAGCTAGTCCCAAGCGCGCCTTGGGCCTGCGGGCTACTGTCAGCGTTCTGGGACCGGGTGTCCCTAGACTTGCCTGCCTGCAACCCACAGCGTGGCTCCACCAGCGGCCCCGTACGACCCATCTTCACCAACAAACACCCAAGACCCTCGTGAGGGGCCAAGCCTCGCGAGGTGGACGACGCAAGACCTCCTTAGGGGCGGCCTCATCAGGCCGGCTCGCAAGGGGCGGAGAGATCAAGGCAAGGCGAACCTCGCAAGATTCCAATGACGTAAGCCATGACGATCAAGACCAGGCGGGCGCCAGCGAGCACAATGTCCTCGTTTCCTCTTTGGTGCTAAGGAGGCAAGCGCAGGCAAGGAGTTCTAAGGCATCAGGCAAAGGTTTCCATATAGATGCAACAAGACCAAGACTAGTAGGACGGCATGACGGAGGTCACCGTGGAGCCCAAGACGGTGTCACCACCAGAGCCTTTTCCAGGCAAAGACTACTTTTGTTAGGATAACTTGTACTAGTTGTCTCCCTTCGAATTTGGACGTTGTGGGATCCCTTCCCGCTCAATATTTGGGAAGAGGACCAAGGCCACTATAAATAGGACTAGCCACCATAGAAAGAGGGGGGGGGGGTCGAAAGGAGAGATACATATCATCCTCAACCACACAAGCTCACCGAGTGCAAGAACACCTCTCCTCAGGAGGCTGTTCTTCCCTTGTAACTGTTCATCCTCAGCCCAAGAGGCAATCCACCACATCACACTGGAGTAGGGTATTACACCAGAACGGTGGCCCGAACCAGTATAAATCTTGTGTCTTGTGTTCTCTGGGCCCGTCAAGCTAGGCCGTGAAATCGTTGAGTGTGCGAGCTTGAGAGGGGGGAGATCTTCGTGCGCACCCCAGTGTTCGAACCTCAAGGGTTTTGCCGGAACCCGAAATCCGACACATTGGGAGTCCTCACTATCCCTTCAGATGAGAGGGATGCAATTGTTTGTGTGGACGAGGTGTATCAGGATGTAGTCGTGACAGAGGCTGCGGCGACAGTAGTTCCCGCCAACGAAAGAAGAGGAAAGGAGAGGGACTATAGGACCTCTGGCAGGGAGTCCGGGAAGCATGCCCCCTCTGAGTGCACGGGACCCGTTGACGATGTGCCAGAGTGTTCCAACAGCAAGAGGTCCAAGGTTGCTACACCACAAGTGAAGAAGGTCCCGGAAGGGCTGGCCGGCGTTGATAGTACTTTCACTATCAGCGCCACCCTCGGTGACAAATAGGAAAGCGCGCTCGTTGCCTTCCTGTGGGCGAGTATTGATGTGTTATCTCAGCAACCATCTGATATCTCCGGTGTTCCCAGGGAGGTAATTGAGCATCACCTTGTTGTCTGCGCACATGCCCGACCCGTCAGGCAGAAAGTACGGAAGTAGGCCTTGGAGAGGCAGTAGTTTATTGCCGAGGAGATCAAGAAGTTGGAAGCAGTTGATTTGGTCAGAGGAGTACTGCATCCTACATGGTTGGCAAATCCATTAGTGGTCCAGAAATCTAATGGGAAGTGGAGGCTTTGCATTGACTTCACAGACCTCAACAAAGCTCTCCCGAAGGACCCATTTCCCTTGCTGCGTATCGACCAGATCGTGGATTCTACTTTGGGATGTGATTTGCTCTCCTTTCTGGATGCATACTCAGGATATCATCGGATCTTCATGTCCAAGGAAGATGAAGAGAATACATCATTCATCACTCCATGTGCTACATACTGCTTTGTCCGCATGCTGTTCGGATTGAAGAGTGCTGGGTCCACTTGTGGAAGGACAGTCGAGATTGGTTTTGAGCCACAATTGCATAGAAATATAGAAGCTTATATGTATGATATCGTTGTCAAAACCAAGGATAAGGTCACCCTTATGCAGGATTTGGAGGAGACATTTGCCAACCTGCGCAAGATCAATCTGAAGCTTAACCCGAAGAAACATGTATTTGGTGTTCCCTCTGGGAAGCTACATTGGTTCTTCATGTCCCATTGGGGGATCGAAGCCAACTACGACAAGATCAAGGCCATTGAGCAGATCCAAGCGCCAAGGACAGTCAAGGATGTGAGGCGCTTGACAGGATGCGTTGCTGCGCTGAGCAGATTCATCTCCAAGTCTGCCGAGCGTGCCCTACCATTCTTCAAGATTTTGAAGAAGGAAGGACCTATGAAGTGGACCTCGGAAGCAGATGCAGCTCTGCGAGAGTTGAAAGCCTAGCTACCATCTGTGCGTACCCTTGTTGCACCCAGACCCCAAGAACCGTTGTTACTATAGTTAGCGGCAACCAACCAAGTGGTTAGTGCAGCTTTGGTAGC
Organism: Triticum dicoccoides; assembly: GCF_002162155.2. NCBI lineage: Eukaryota > Viridiplantae > Streptophyta > Magnoliopsida > Poales > Poaceae > Triticum > Triticum dicoccoides. The sequence continues at coordinate 273,334,489 of NC_041384.1, forward strand.
GCAGCGAGAGGTGGATGAAGCAGAAAGTGGCTAGGCCACGGTAGAGTCAGAAAAGGATCAAGATAGTAGTGACCACAGCAATGAGAACAACCCCAAGGACGCGGCAAGGAAGAAAGTGGTGTAGCGCACAGTGTACTTCATCATCTCCTTATTACAGGGGGCTAGATCGAGGTACTCTGGTGTGCAAAAGTTGATCTTTGGTCTCAATATGACCTCAAGGAAACTGCGCCACTACTTCCAAGCCCATGAGATCATGGTTGTCACTCGTTTCCTATTGCAAAGGATACTCCGAAACCCCGAGGCAAATGGCAGAATAGTGGAATGGGCTTTGGAGTTATCTAGCTTTGGTTTGAAGTTTGAGAGCACTTCAACCATTCAGAGCAGGGTATTGGCAGAATTTATTGCAGAATGGACGCCAACCCCTGATGAGGAAAGGACAGAGACAACTTTGCCCGGCAAGGAATCCCCCCAAGAATGGATTATGTATTTCGATGGTGCTTTTTCCCTACAAGGTGCAGGGGCTGGCGTGCTCCTTGTTGCCCCCTCCAGGGAGCACTTGAAGTACGTCCTCCAGATGCACTTTGCCCGGGAAGAAGCCACCAACAATACAATAGAGTATGAGGGGCTCCTTGCTGGGCTCAAGATTGCAACAGAATTGTGAATTAAGAAGCTGATCATTGGAGGAGAATCACATCTCATGGTGAGACAAGTCAACAAGGATTACCAAAGCCCATTGATTGAAGCATACGTTGAGGTGGAGGAGCACTTTGACAGGCTGCAAACAGAGCACGTACCCCATGAGGAAAACATCATAGCTGATCACCTGTCAAAGTGTGCTGTGTAGAAGTTTCCTGTGAAACTAGGAACTTTTGTTCTCCATCTCTCTCAACCCTCCGTATCACCAGCCACAATGGCCCAGAAAAGGAGAAAGATAGACTACCATAAGCCTTTCCCGATAGAGCCATGCGCTCCGGGTAGAGACCCTGCCGAAAACAACTCCTCACAGCCTGCCGGACCGCCACCTCCAGCCGGGCCTATGGACCCCGTGAACGAGGCTGGTGCTCCTGTAGCCGAGGATGTGCCGCTAGTCCTCGTTGCGGAGCCTCAAGCTCCCACTTGGGCAAGGCACATTGTTCGCTTCCTCCAAACCGTAGAACTCCCAGGCAATCATGATGAAGCTGAAAGAGTAACCCGGAGGGCCAGTATGTATTAGTTTGTCAATGACACTCTGCATAGAAGGAGGCCCAACGGAGTGAAATTGAAGTGTGTTTGCCGGTAGGATGGAAAGGATCCGCTGGCTGAGATTCATAGAGGAATGTGCATCTAACACATTGGATCAAAGGCATTAGATGGGAAAGCATTCCGACAAGGATTCTATTGGCCCACAGCCCTCCAAGATGCAATTGAGCTCGGCATGAAATGTGAAGCCTGTCAGTTCCATTCCAAGAGAACACACCTGCCTGCCCAAGCCCTTCAGACAATCCTTCTATCATTGCCATTTTTGGTCTGGGGGCTCGATATCCTCGGCCCCTTCCCTCGAGCAATCAGGGGCTTTGAATTCTTGTTCATTGTCGTCGACAAGTTTACAAAGTGGCCGGACGTGACTGCCATGATAAAGGTGACTGCTCAATGAGCTATCAAATTCTTGAAATAATTGGTGTGTCATTTCGGAGTTCCGGCAAGGATCATCACAGACAACGGCACCCAGTTCACGAGCCAAACCTTCATGCAATATGTTCGCACCCTCGGATGCAAAATCTCATTCGCTTCTGTGGCACACCATGGAGCAATGGACAAGCTGAGAGGGCGAACGCTGAAGTGCTTCGTGGACTCAAGACAAGAACTTTCGATACGCTGCAGAAGCACGGCGGGCGGTGGATCGAGGAGCTGTCGGTAGTTCTTTGGTCCCTCAGAATGACACCTAACCGAGCTACCGGGTAGACTCCCTTCTCCCTGGTCTATGGGGAAGAAGGAGTTATCCCCATGGAACTCATGTACGGGTCCCCTTGAGTGCTTGCCTATGATGAAGTAGCGCAAGATCAGCACCGGTGTGACGATGCTGAGCTACTTGAGGAGAACGGTCTTTGGGCTGCTAAGCGTGCTGCACGCTACCAGCAAGCCCTATGTCGTTATCATAACCCTATGGTTCATGCGTGGTGTTTTGAGGAAGGTGACCTTGTGCTTAGGCGCGTTCAGTCCGCCAAGCGTACAAACAAGTTATCAACGAAGTGGGAAGGCCCTTACCGGGTGGTATGAGTCACCAGACCTGGCACAGTCCGTGTGGATACCGGCGATGTCACACAGTTGCAAAACTCATGGAATATTGAGCATCTCCGCAAGTTCTACCCGTAAGGTGCAGAGGTTGCCGGGCCCTGCCCGGCAGCCACCCATTGTACATGGCCTTGCCGAAGTTGCATGTAACCCCCTGTACAAGCCGGGGCGATGACCCCGTGCGAGATAAAATAAAAAGGCGCTGTAGGGGGGGCCCAACTAAGATTGCATGCCTGCACAAGAACATCTAGATGATTGCATAAGCATTTCATGAGCATTTGCATATACATATAGATAGGACTGCATCCTGCATTCATTCTCATCTACATGGAGTTGCAGGTTCCTGTCGTGGACTTGGTTCCGACAAGGGACGAGAAGATTGGACGGCACCGTGGTCCCTGGCAAGCCAAACAAATAAGTTTACCTCTTGTCCATTAGTGTTCTATAAGCTATAACTTCCGCATAGAAAAACCTCACCGGTCTCTTGAAACTAGGGTGCTCCCATCCTGGCTCGAATGTTGCTTTGGCCTAGATGGTCGCAGTGGCCCTTGATGAAAAGGGAGTGAGCAGGGGGCTGGCGCCTCGGTTTGTTCCCAGGTAGACATGGTTCTCCGGCAGACGAAAAGGGTGCCAGCAGGATATCCTGTTGGGAAGACTCGTTTATCTACAATAAAGAGGAACTTTACCTCTGCATGAACATATACATGCATGAGTTCTCGGCAAGGCTTATCTCTTTCATTGACATGCAAATACAAGTACAAGCATTACAGAACACAAAGATGGACTCGAGAGATTACATTATTTTAATTAAAATTTGGCAATTTCCTACAGATTTAAGATTAAAAAAAGATATGTGCTTCGTAATGCCCTTTCTTGTCCCTCTCCTCCTAGGTGCGGCCGTCGGGGGCAAGGAGGGCAAAAGGAGCGCCTAGACAGAGGCCCAATCCCCTCTCATCAGGCTCCAGGAGAGGTAGCCCGGTTGGAACAGAAGCACGAGGGAACACCTCGATGGAGAGCACGGCAGAAGGCGGCCCCCGTCAACCACCGTCACCAGAGCCAACAGGACTCAGCAGGGCTAGCAGAGTTGCAGCCCAAGAGGAAGCCTGTCGGGGTCCAGCTGGAAGACTGCTGGAGGAGCACGGCAACACCATCCACACCTCTGCATCCAACTCCCTAGCAGATCACATTTCCAGGGGAGAGGCACAGATGTAGATGGTGGTGCTGCCGCCTGATGAAGATGGTGTGGGTGACGAGCAGTTAGAGTCAGAGTCGTCGCTCCTCTGCCCGCTGCCATTGTCATCGTCGTCACTGTCCTCCTCATTGCTTTCGCTCGAGGAGGAGCTTTCATCGTTGGTCGAGCTCTCCACGCAGCACCCTAAGCGGCCTCCCGAGCGCCCGAAGATCTTGATGGAGAGTAGGCCAATCTCCATTAATTTGAAATGGAGAATGTGACCCTCCGAGAAGCTGTGTGCACGGGCGAAGGTCTTCCAGCCATGGCGGAGGTAGATTACATGAGGAGCGAGGAAGTCAACATCAACCCTCGTGCTTCCATCCCCACAGACCCTCATGTGTAACCTCAGGGCGCGCGGACATTCAGGCTCCATCTCCCGTGCAAAGAAGGTTGGGAGATGAAGGCGGCTGCGGAAGGGCTTATACAACTTGATGATGAACTCTCGAGGTTGGTCCCCGACATGGCCTTCCATCAGAGGTGAAGTCGCTGGCGTAGGCGCCACTAGGGCATCGCCCCTTCCTCCTCCTCCTCCTCGAGCACCGCGGTGACCACGACCATGCCCCCTTTCTCCTCTCCTTGCGGATGATTCGGTTTCCTTAGGATCCGGAGGGGGAGGGGCGCGCTGTCGAGAAGAAGTCCTCGTCGCCGCCGCTGGAACTCCACCACGCCCTCGCCCTCGCGCCATGGCCAGACGAGCAACAATCACGAAGGAGAAGAAGAAGTGTGTGCAGGATAACGCTGCCCCGACCTTTTTTATAGGGGAACAAGGTGGGTGGCTAGTTCTTCCTATGGGAAACGTCCGCCCCCTCCTCCAATACGGCCTCTCTGCACCCATTATGACTCTAAGGTTCGAGGCCTCCCTTCTGCTCCAACCATCAACACTTAGATTTCAGCCATGGCACTCTCCCACGTGTCCTCTGCGTCCACCACCTACCATGCCCAATGCATGCAGGACACGTGGTAGGGTGCGTGCGGAATGGGGGGCACTGGGTTGGCAGTTTTCACCCCATGACCTTGGTGCAAGGAGAATCCATGGTCCATGATCCAAGCTCTTTCGCAACACACTCGGGAAAATAGGAAACTGGCCCGGATTCAAGGCTAAAGAAGAAGTAACAGACAACTCAAGGGTCCAACCCCTTCAGCAACCTTGCCGGTGCACTTATTAGGCCTTACCCCGACGACACTCAGCAGCGTGTTCAGGGCAGGCCCGGGGGCTTCTGTCGGTGCAACAAACACTAGTCGGTTGACCAACCATGCACAGACACATGATCAAGATTAAATCACCAGCTAAAGTTAGAGATTGGAAGACCAAGAGATTTGAAGAGCCAACATGTAGCTCAGGAGGACCAAGACTGAGCCTAGGAATCAGGATATTGGCAAGAGAAGGGCCTCCCTTGCCGGGTAGGTGAGCCCGGCAAGGGGCGAGGCCACCACTAGAAGCAAAGCAACCAAGGCTCCCCGGCAGAGCCTGCCGGGGATCGCAGGTGCTGAACCGCCCCACCAACCACTCAAGCACGACTCACGTCGTCAATCAGTGCGGTGTCAAGCCACAAGATGATTAAGTGGCAGCCATTCACCCCATGGCAGCCATTTCCTATAGAGAAGCCTACAGATGACACTCGTTGTCAGTGTCAAAACTGGCGGATCTCGGGTAGGGGGTCCCGAACTCTGCGTCTAAGGTTGACGGTAATAATAAGACCATTAGCTTGTTCGACTTGACCGTTTGTTTGCGGATGATAGACTGAGGCGTAATCAAGCTTAATGTCCAATTTAGCACACCGGTATTTCACTTTATCGGCTATGAAATTGGAGCCATTATCGGTGATGATGCTGTGTGGGACACCATAACGGTGCACGACACCGGATATAAAGTCTATCACCGGTCCAGCTTTGGCCATTTTCACTGGTTTGGCCTCTATCCATTTGGTGAATTTATCTACCATGACTAGCAGATACTTTTTATTATGGATTGCTCCTTTAAGGGGTCCTACCATATCAAGCCCCCAGACCGCAAAAGGCCAAGTAATTAGGATTGTTTGTAAAGTAGTAGGTGGCATATGGCTTTGATTGGCTAAGAGCTGGCATCTGACGCAACATTGGACCAGGTCCTGTGCATATGCTCGGCCCGTCGGTCAAAAGAAACATGTACAGAAGGCCTTACTTACAAGGCCCGAGCCGCGGTGTGATGACCGCCGAGACCAGCACGGTTTTATCCAGGAGCTGCCGTCCCTCTTCTTCGGAGATACATCTTTGAGGGACTCCGGTAGCACTTTTCTTGTAGAGCTCTTCGTCATGGACCTTGTAGGCTTTCGAGCGCCAAAAAATGCAGCGAGCCTCATTCTTGTCCTCAGGGAGCTCTTGCCTATTAAGGTAGGCCAAGAAGGGTTCGGTGCATGGGGCAATTACTTCCATTATTAGATGGGCCAATGGTGTTATTTTGGTGGCTGAGCCCCCGATGATATCGGTATTGTGCTCGGAGTCTGGGGATATAATCGGATCCGGACTAGTGTTGCCGCTCTCATCCTGTCACACCACGGATGGCTTGAAGAGCCTTCCCAATAAGATGTTAGGCGGGACGGGGTCACGCTTGGTGCCCATGCGAGCAAGGACATCCGCCGCTTGATTTCTTTCTCTAGCCACATGATGAAACTCGAGTCCCTCGAACCGAGCTGATATTTTGAGTATGGCGTTGCGATAGGCCGCCATATTCGGGTCCTTGGCGTCAAAGTCTCCATGTATTTGGGATATTGCGAGAGTTGAATCCCCGCGCACCTCCAGGCGTTGTATGCCCATGGAGGTAGCCATCCGAAGACCGTGCAACAAGGCCTCGTATTCGGCTGCATTATTGGAGTCTGTGTATAATATTTGGAGAACGTACTGGACTGTGTCTCCAGTGGGGGACGTCAAGACGACGCCCGCTCCTAAGACGGCCATCATTTTATAGCCATCGAAGTGCATGACCCAGTTGGAATACATACCGTACTCTTTAGGGAGTTCGACCTTCGTCCATTCGGCGACGAAGTTAGCCAATACTTGGAATTTAATGGCTCGGCGTGGTTTGTATGTTATGTCGAATGGTAGGAGCTCGATAGCCCACTTGGCAATCTGACCCGTAGCATCGAAGTTATTTATTATATTATTGATTGGTACTTAGGAAGCCACCATGATCGAACACTCCTGGGAGTAGCGCCGTAGCTTCCGGGATGCCATGAAGACCGGGTACACTATCTTTTGGTAATGAGGGTACCGGGATTTGCATGGTGTGAGGACGGTGGATACATAGTATACCAGTTTCTGAAGTGGGAACTTGTGTATGTCCTCCTTTCGCTCAACCACAAGCACTGCGCTCACCACCTGGTGTGTTGCACAGATATATAATAACATCGGTTCCCTGACGTTTGGCGCTGCCAGGATTGGGTTGCTCGCTAAAAGAACCTTTATTTCCTCCAGTCCGGCTGTAGCCGCTTCTGTCAACTCGAAGTGGTCGGTACGTCGGATAAGGTGATAAAGTGGCAATGCTTTTTCTCCTAGTCTGGAGATAAATCCACTTAAGCTACCACGCACCCAGCTAGTTTTTGGACCTGTTTAAGGTCGGTTGGTGTGGCCAATTGTGACAAAGCTCGGATTTTGGCTGGATTTACCTCAATTCCTCTATTGGAATAGATGAAGCCCAGCAGCTTTCTGGCGGGAACGCCGAAAACACACTTTTCCCGATTGAGCTTGATGTCATATGTCCAGAGGTTGTAGAATGTGAGATGCAGGTCGTCTATTAACGACTTGACATGCTTAGTCTTGATGACGACGTCATCCACATATGCTTCCACTGTCTTGCCAATTTGCTTCTCCAGGCATGTTTGAATCATGCGTTGGTAGGTGGCGCCGGTGTTTTGGAGCCCAAAGGGCATAGTGTTGAAGCAGAAAGGCCCGTATGGGGTGATGAATGCAGTTGCGGCTTGATCAGATTCCTTCATTTTAATTTGATGGTATCCGGAGTATGCATCGAGGAAACACAGTAAGTCATGTCCTACAGTAGCATCGATAATCTGATTGATGCGGGGAGGGAGAAGGGATCCTTAGGGCAAGCATTATTGAGGTCTTTGAAATCGACGCATAGGCGCCAGGATTTGTCCTTCTTTGGTACTATCACCAGGTTTTCTAGCTAGTCTGGGTGTTTGATTTATCTGATGAATCCGGCCTCGATTAGCTTGGCTAGCTCCTCCCCCGTGGCTTGTCATTTAGGTTCGGAAAAGCACCACAGTGTTTGCTTGACCGGCTTATATCCCTTCAATATATTGAGTCTGTGTTCGGCCAGCCTGTGTGGGATTCCTGGCATATCAGAAGGGTGCCAGGCGAATATGTCCCAGTCCTCGCGCAGGAACGTTCGTAGTGCGGCGTCAATCGTTGGGTCCAGCTGTGCCCCGATGGAAGATGTCTTCTTGGGGTCTGTCGGGTGGACTTGAAATTTGACTATTTCGTCTGTTGGTTTGAAGGAGATGGATTTGGGACCCTTATCAAGGATTACGTCGTCCCTATCCACCCTAGAGCATAGTGCGGTTAACTCTTTGTCCACGAGGGCCTCAGACAGTGCCTCGAGGGCCAGGGATGTTGTTTTGTTTTCGGTGCGGAGGGCTATGTCCAGATTGCTAGCAAGAGTGATAATACCGTTGGGTCTGGGCATCTTGAGCTTCATATACCCGCAATGAGGTATAGCTTGAAAGCGTGTGAATGCATCTCGCCCCAACAGGGCATGATATCCATTGTTCAAAGGGGGCACTTTGAAGGTTAACTCTTCGGACCGATAGTTCTTCGGCGTGCCGAATACCACGTCGAGTGTGATTTTCCCCACGCATCGTGCCTCCCGGTTGGGAATGATCCCTTGGAAGGTCGTATTACTATGCTCGATGCGGCTCCTGTCTATTTCCATTTTATTCAGTGTGTCCTCGTAGATGAGGTTTAGTCCGCTGCCGCCGTCCATGAGCACTTTTGTGAGCCGAAAGCCATCCATGATTGGGTTGAGGAGCAAGCCGGCTGGTGCCCGGACTGACCGGATTTTTGGTTCATCACTGGCATTGAAAGTTATGGCCATGTCGTTCCAGAGATTTATTGTTGCGACTTGGCAGACTTCGGCGAGGTCAAGGAGTGCCCTCTTGCGTCGATTGTTTGAAGCGAAAGTATCAAAGACTGTCAAGACTCTGTGGTCGTCGTATTCCGGGGGAGTTGCTCCGCGGTGTTTTTGGTGAGGATATCCACTCCGCTCTTGGCCACTTGCCAGAGTATCCGACATGCTCTAAGGATGTGGGTTGGTGCGGTATCCTGTGTCGTGTGTATCTTGCATGCCTATCGAGCCATCCCTCTAGAACGGCTCCGCATCCCGTAATGGGTTTAGTTTTCTTTAATATGGGTTCGAGTGCCCCGCGAGGGTGCATCCATTTTGCTCGCCCAACAGGTTGGGTGGAGACCGGTGGCTCCCAGTGAGCTGTCTGAGTTTTCCAGGCGCTTTCCATTGCGCAATACTTCTGTACTATAGTAACCAAGTCCGTGAAGTGTGATACGCAATGATGGTTGATGGTATTGAGGATTCCTTTGTCCATGCAATTATTGCAGAATACTGAAATCACGTCCTCATCGGGGCAAACTTTAATCTTGTCTTTGATAAGGAGGAACCTGTCCCAAAAGTGATGGACTGTTTCCTGAGACTGCTGTCGTATGCATGTGAGGTCGCATATATTCGGATGACCAAAATTTCTTGTTGAATATTGCATGTGGTGGGTGGGTAGCTTTAAATATGAACCCTAACCCAATTTGGAGTCTAGAGTTTGAGAAACTTCCGAGCTTATTAGTTCGGGTTCCGGGGTGTCCAATGATTTTCCGGGCCCCAAATCCGATTCGGGATTCGGAGGGCATAGAGTGTCGTTCCGCAGACAGGTATCCAGCTCCTCAAGCTCAAAAATACGAACATAGTTCGTCTTCAACATAGGGGAAGAATTATTGTTTTGCTCTTCTACGACCGCTATCTGATGGGTGATCGGCGGAGATTTGATTTCTCTTTGATCGGGTTTAAGTCCAATCTAATCATAGTCAGTAGCGACCCGCATGGCAGCGATGCGATCCAGGAGTTCATTTAAAGGTGACCACCCCGCCGGATCCATCCGTCTGGAGTATTCGGAGTCAACATGGAGGCGATTTTCGATGACCGACAAGTCATCGTCGGCTTAACGGCCGAACATGCGGTCATGGTAAAGCCGCCCAGCCGGAGGGTTTGGCCTGAGGCCAGAGCTCCTTCGGAGGTGATACTATCTTAAACCCTAACTTCGACATCACAATAGAACTCTCAATGAAAGCACCAATGTCGGTGTCAAAACCGGCGGATCTCGGGTAGGGGGTCCCGAACTGTGCGTCTAATGTCGATGGTAGCAGGAGGTAGGGGACATGAAGTTTTACCCAGGTTCGGTCCCTCTTGATGGAGGTAATATCCTACGTCCTGCTTGATTAATATTGATGGGTATGAGGATTACAAGAGTTGATCTACCATGAGATCGTTGGGGCTAAACTGTAACACCCACGATGCGGCTATATCTCCCATGTGTCGAGGCATGACTTAGAGGCATAACCGCATGGTGGTTTAGTCACAAGAGGGGTAATCTTCACACAATCTGATGTACTGAATAAGAAAGGGATAAAGAGTTTGCTTAGAATCGCCACTTCACACAAATAACAAGTGAAACATACATCATCCAGAGTACAAACAAGGTCCTACTAAGGAACCAAAATAAAAGAAGACAACCCCAACTGGGCTCGACTATTGATCATCTTGAAAAGACACAAAACAACGACTAAGATCTTCATCGAGCTCCCACTTGAGCTTAGTTTTGCCACCTGCACTGGTTTCATCGGCACCTACAACTATTTGGAAGTATCTGTGAGTCACGAGGACTCAGCAATCTCACACCCACGAGATCAAGATTATTTAAGCTTATGGGTAGGGTAAGGTAATGAAGTGGAGCTGCAGCAAGCGGTGAGCATAAATGGTGGATAACATACGCAAGTAAGAGCAAGAAGAGAAGCAACGCAACGATCGAGTAGCTAGAAGTGATCAAGAAGTGATCCTGAAACTGCTTACGTCAAGCATAACACAAGAACCGTGTTCACTTCCCGGACGCCACCGAAAAGAGACCATCACGGTTACACACGCGGTTGACGTATTTTAATTAAGTCAAGTTCTCTACAACCAGACATTAACAAATTCCCATCTGCCACATAACCGCGGGCACGACTTTCGAAAGTTTATACCGTGCAGGGGTGTCCCAAATTAGCCCATCACAAGTTCTCACGGTCAACGAAGGATATTCCTTCTCCCGGGAAGACCCGATCAGGCTCGGAATCCCGGTTACAAGACATTTCGACAATGGTAAAACAAGACCAGCAAAGCCGCTCGAATGAGCCAACAAATCCCGATAGGACCTGCACATATCTCGTTCTTAGGGAACACCGGATTTTCCAAACTTCCGGTAGGCTTCAGAGTTGCCTCTGGTAGCCACCGGCGGTTGACAGGTTGGACCACCACTCAGAAGAGCACTGGCCCGGGGGTTGAAAATAAAGATGACCCTTGAGTCTGCAGAACCCAAGGGAAAATGGCTTAGGTGGCAAATGTTAAAACCAAGGTTGGGCTTTGTTGGAGGAGTTTTATTCAAAGCGAACTGTCAAGGGGTTCCCATCACACCCAACCGCGTAAGGAACGCAAAAATCAAGGAACATAACATCGGTATGACGGAAACTAGGGCGGCAAGAGTGGAACAAAACACCAGGCATAAGGCCGAGCCTTCCACCCTTTACCAAGTATATAGATGAATTAATTAAAATAAGATATATTGTGATATCCCAACATATCCATGTTCCAACATGGAACAAACTTCAACTTCACCTGTAACTAGCAACACTATAAGAGGGGCTGAGCAAAAGCGGTAACATAACCAAACAGCGGTTTGCTAGGAAGGTGGGTTAGAGGCTTCACATGGCAATATGGGAGGCATGATGTAACAAGTGGTAGGTAGCGCGACATAGCGATAGAACGAACAACTAGCAAGCAAATATAGAAGTGATATCAAGGGTATGGTCATCTTGCCTGAGATCCCGCAAGGAAGAAGAACGAGTCCATGAAGAAGACAAACAGACATGGTCAAACGGATCCTCACAAACGCAACGTTACCGGAACTAACATGAAGAAGCAACACCGGAAAGAAGCAAACAACATGGTAAACACACAAGCATAACGATGCATGATGCACAAACAAGTATGATGTATGTCCGGTTTAAAGAGGCATGCCAGGGCAAAGTGCACAAACAATACTACAAATTAAGTGGAGCTCAATATCTAACAAGTTGCATATTGACGAAACACCACATCAATTATTTAGTTCACTCTTGGTTATGTACTCAACAATACTAAATGTTGGTTAACATGGAAAGAGGTGAAACATAATTAAAATAACTGTTTAGGCAATTTTAAATGAGGCCGGAAACATCAAACAACAATTCCAGTAAATCTTCATGTGCATTAACAATTCAATAGAACAACAATTTTAAACATTTTAAATGTTATTATCATGATGCGGATGACATGTGCAAGTTTTACAAAATTTTTGTTAAAAGTTGACATGAACATTATGAAGCAGATGTCACCGTGGTGGAAAGAAAGGGTGCCACGGCGATGATAACGAAAACTGTGCCACGGCAACGTTCCCGTTCCAGTAACTCGATTGAGATGCCGATGCAAAAGAGAGTGTGACGGGAGCATGTCATGCAAGGATGGTGGGGTGATACCGGTTACCGGGTTCCCACGAGTTGGTGGCTAGGCAACCAGGAACGCGCAAGGAACAACTGGACACAGTGCAAACAAGTGGTGCATCTCATACAACACATGCATTCGTTCACGGGCGTCGTCTCGGGGTTATATGTTCGAAGCGTGCATTTGGGGTGGTTTGGGTCAAGCGGTCTAGTCGTTCACGGTCGTCGTGGGAAGTAGTGGTACTCAGTGATGGTAGTAGGAGTAGTTGTTCACGGCGACGGTAGTTGTACATGGCAATCGTGGACGGACTTGGAGGGTCATCGATAGTCGTTCATGGGGCTTCAGCGATGGTTATGGTACATGTTCTGTAGATGTTCGGGCAGCGGTAGTGGTACACGTTTCGAAGGTGAACTTGACGAATTCGAATCCCTTCGGGGTTGTCATGGTACTCGGGGTCTTCGGACCTGCCGGTCTCATTCTTGCGACGTTAGTTGAACTTGACATATCTGAGGGCTCTGGATGTCATGGCACTTGACGTATCCGCGTAGTCGTACACGTTCAGGAAGAAACTCATGCGACGTCGTGGAACTTGGCGCATCCAAAGGGTACTTGACGATCGACAAACGTCGTGGTACTGGTCGGTCCAAGTCTTGGCATATCCGTGCGTAGAGCTACTTGGTGGATCCGTGGTGCTTGCGGTCTTGGTCTCACCGAAAGAGGCACTTGGTGACTCCGTCCTGGGAGGAAGCAATGTATTGATGCTAGCAACTAGTGGAACTCCACGTACAGACTAGGAGCCGTGGAGGAGCTGTTCAAGGTAGCGGCCTGGGTGGTGATTGACGAGGCCACCAATGGTGACTTGGCCATGCAACACGGGCTTGGCAGGTGCGCAGGGAAGCCGGAGCAGGCAGCAAACAACGACTGCAGGTTCTCTGGGGATTTGAGTTTACCATGGTGACTCGTGGCAGGACGCAGGCTGATCCATGGTTGTTGGGTAGGAGTGAGCAGCGGAGCAAAGGGGACTCAGAAGACGACGTGCAGGCGGTGGAGACGTGGAGGACGTGGTAGGCGGCGCCTCCGTCGGACTGCTTGATGCCGACAGAAGCAGGGCACGAAGGAGGATGCGTAGTAAGCGTCCGACCAAAAGGATGGGCTCCTGCATGGGACACGGACACGGGTGATATGAGGTGTGTGTCTTACTGGCCGGGGCGCCGGTAGGCAGCAGCGGCGCTGGGGAAGGCGACGAGAAGAGGAGGCGCGCAGACATGGCAAAAAGGAGACGACGTGAGCTGGAGGAAGGGTAGAGCAGAGGGAGGCGACGAGCGTGGGGATGGCAGGAGCGCGGGGCTCCGCAGGTTCCAGGCCGAGGAGGAGAAGGGACGAGTTGAGGGGAGGCTTGGTCGTCGCTGGCGGCGCTGGGGAAACGGGCGCGGGGGCTCCTCCCCTGGCTCGAGGTGGAAGAGAAGAGGAGTGGGGATCGAGAGGAGGCAGCGCTGGGGATCGAGAGGGAGTGGGGTTCGGTCGGGTTAGGGTTTAGACGGGATTAGCTGGGCCTTAGAGGACATGGGCCTTCGCAGGGATGGCCTAGGGTGGCCGGCCTGGGCTGGGCTTCTATCTCCTTCTCTCTTCTTCTTCTAAAAATAGAAGAAAAGAAAAGAAAAAAAACAAAGAAGAAAAAGGAGAAGAGATAGGACAAATTTTTTCGCAAGCGGGTAATTTTCCCAGACTCATAAAATTGAGTTTGTTCCGAGAAAATTGTGACGCCCGGATAATTAAGCTACAATAACCCTCTACTAATGATGCCACGTCCCTCGATTACTGTTGCTAACCTCGCGTTAGTTCGAAACCGATTAGAATTCAAATTCAAAATCAAGCAAACAATAATAGTTTTTAAATATTAAAATTAAAATATTCGGAGTGAGCCAAATAATGCATAGGTAATTATGGTGAAGAAACCACACTTTTATAAAATGTTTAAATGCTCAAATGGGAATGAAACAACATAGCCAATTTAATAAATTCCTTTTGTTAATTATAAAATGTTAAAGAATTTTATCTAGGGGTTTAAACTTTAGTATCAGAGGTATAATTAGTAATATTGATTTTGGTACAACTTTTATGTTGTTATAAAACGTAGATAAGATGAGACTAAAAATAAAACAGTTATAAAAAGACAAAACAAAAAATAAACAAAAAAAGGCAAAGCCCCCTCTCCCTGGGCCGAACGGCCCAACTAGCCATCCAGGCCACCAGGAGGCCCACCCCATCCCACCTTATCCCCCACTACCCCGAAACCCTAACCCACAGTGCAACCATTCCCCTGCACGGTCCCCACCCCACTCTCTCGTCCCTCACTCCCCCTCCCGCGATCTGGATAGGGGTGTAACCCCGACCGCGCCCCGCCGACGTCGCCGTTGCCGCCCGTGTACCCTGCGACCTCGACGCCGCCCCGAACCGCCGTCGCCGAGCGCCATTCGCCGGACTGCCTCCCCGTCATCGCTTGCCTCGTCTCCGTCCTCCTCCTCAACTCCCAATGCCTTGTACCCTACGCCCGCAGTGAGAACCCCGACCGTCATCCCTCCCTCTGACCCCGCATCGCCACCGCGCCCAGCGCATGTTGCGCCCGCACCCCGCCTTCCCATCAGCGCCAGGCCGACCCTGCTGCGCCGCTCGCTCGCCGCGCGCCTCGCGCTTGCCATGGCTACGTTCCGCCGTGCTCCCCTGCGGAACGCGCCGCGTGGCACCACCACACCGGTTGCACCCCGCACGGTCACCGCGACCATCGAGCCCCGCCTCGCCACCCCAGTGACCTTGCTGCACGCCCGCGCGCGCGGCCTCGCCATGCCCCGCGCCGACACGCATGCCTGCACAGCCCCGCTGCAGCCTCCCCACTGCTCACCGCCGGCCCTGCGCCCTCCGCTCGCTGCCGAGGCGTCCGTCCCGGGCTGTGGCCTGATAACCCACAAGTATAGGGGATCGCAACAGTTTTCGATAAGTAAGAGTGTTGAACCCAACGAGGAGCTAAAGGTAGAACAAATATTCCCTCAAGTTCTATCGACCACCAATACGACTCTACGCACACTTGACGTTCTCTTTACCTAGAACAAGTATGAAACTAGAAGTACTTTGTAGGTGTTGTTGTATAGGTTTGCAAGATAATAAAGAGTACTTAAATAAAAAGTAGAGGCTGTTTAGATAAAGAAACAATAAAGTAAATATAGCGAGTGTGGAAAAGTGGTGGTAGGAGTTGCGAAATTGCCCCTAAGAAATGGACTACTTTACTAGACCGATAGCAAGTATTATGTGGGAGAGGCCACTACTAGCATGTCATCTGTGACTTGGAATTCTATGCACTTATGGTTGGAACAATTAGCAAGCATCCGCAACTACTAATGTTCATTAAGGTAAAATCCAACCATAGCATTAAGATATATTGGTCCCCCTTTAATCCCATATGCATAAATTTCTATGCTAGGTTGAAGTTTCTGTCACTCTTGCCCTCCAATACATAGTCCTATCAACATACAACTAACCCTAGGGTGTGATCCACGCGCGCAATCATATGATGGGCACCAAAGGACAGCAACATAACCACAAGAAAATTAAATCAATCATAGCAATTCAGCAACCACCGATAGGATAACGAAAATCTACTCATGCATCATAGGATGGCAACACATCATTGGATAATAATATGAAGCATAAAGCACCATGTTCAAGTTGAGGATACAGCAGGTTATGGGAGAGTGGACCGCTGTAAATAGAGGGGGGAAGGTGATGGAGATGTTGGTGAAGATGGCGGAGGTGTTGGTGTAGATTGCGGTGATGATGATGTCCCCCGGCGGCGTTCCGGCGCCACCGGAAGCGAGGGGGAGAGAGCCCTCCTCCTCCTTCTTCTTCTTCTTCTTCTTCTTCTTCTTCTTCTTCTTCCTTGACCTTCTCCCTAGATGGGAGAAGGGTTTCCCCTCTGGTCCATGGTCTGCATGGCGCGGGAGGGTCAAGAGCCCCACCGAGATTGGATATGTCTCTCTGTCTCTCTCTGTTTCTGCGTTCCCAGATTCTACCCTTTCACCGTTTCTTATATTCCCTGAGATCTATAACTTCAATTGGGCTGAAATTTTAACACGATCTCTATCCGGATATTAGCTTTCTTGCGGCGAAAGAAGGGCATCAACTGCCTTATGGGTGGCCCACGAGGGTCAGGGGCGCGCCAAGGGGGGCAGACGCGCCCCCTGCCTCGTGGCCACTTTGGGCACCATCTCACGTGGATTTTTCTGCCCAAAAATCATATATATTCCAAAAAAAATCTCCATCAGTTTTTATCCCGTTTGGACTCCGTTTGATATGGATATTATGTGAAACGAAAAACATGCAACAAACAGGAACTGGCACTGGGCACTGGATCAATATGTTAGTCCCAAAAAATAGTATAAAAAGTTGCCAAAAGTATATGAAAGTTGTACAATATTGGCATGGAACTATCAAAAATTATAGATACAATGGAGACGTATCAGCATCCCCAAGATTAATTCCTGCTCGTCCTCGAGTAGGTAAATGATAAAAAAGATAATTTTTGATGTGGAATACTACCTAGCATAATCTTGATCATATGTCTAATCATGGCATGAATATTAAGACACGAGTGATTCAAAGGAATAGTCTATCATTTGACATAAAAACAATAATACTTCAAGCCTACTAATAAAGCAATCATGTCTTTTCAAAATAACATGGCCAAATAAAGTTATCCCTACAAAATCATATAGTCTGGCTATGCTCCATCTTCACCACACAAAATACTCACATCATGCACAACCCCGATGACAAGCCGAGCAATTGGTTCATACTTTTTAACGCACTTCAGCATTTTCAACCTTCACGCAATACATGAGCATGAGCCATGGACACAGCACTATAGGTGGAATAGAATGGTGATTGTGGAGAAGACAAAAAGGAGAAGATAGTCTCACATCAACTAGGCGTATCAACGGGCTATGGAGATACCCATCAATAGATATCAATGTGAGTGAGTAGGGATTGCCATGCAACAGATGCACTAGAGCTATAAGTATATGAAAGCTCAAACTAAAACTAAGTGGGTGTGCATCCAACTTGCTTGCTCATGAAGACCTAGGGCATTTGAGGGAGCCCATCGTTGGAATATACAAGCCAAGTTCTATAATGAAAATTCCCACTAGTATATGAAAGTGATAACTCAAGAGACTCTGTATATGAAGAACATGGTGCTACTTTGAAGCACAAGTGTGGTAAAAGGATAGGAACATTGCCCCTTCTCTCTTTTTCTCTCTTTTTTTTTTGTTTTTTCTTCTTATTTTTGTAGGCTTC
>NC_041384.1:273352468-273356900 GCF_002162155.2 Triticum dicoccoides
GGGGCTTCTTTGGCCACTTTTATTTTGATAACCTCACATGGGACAATGTTCTAATAATGATGATCATCACACTTTTATTTACTTACAAATCAATATTACAACTCGATATCTAGAACAAAGATATGACTCTATATGAATGCCTCCGGCGGTGTACCGGGATGTGCAATGATCTAGCGTAGCAATGAAATCAAAAAACGGACAAGCCATGAAAACATCATTCTAACTATCTTACGATCATGCAAAGCAATATGACAATGAATGCTCAAGTCATGTATATGATGATGATGGAAGTTGCATGGCAATATATCTCGGAATAGCTATGGAAATGCCATGATAGGTAGGTGTGCTGGCTGTTTTGAGGAGAAGGTATATGGTGGGTTTATGGTACCGGCGAAAGTAGCGTGATACTAGAGAGGCTAGCAATGATGGAAGGGGGAGAGTGCGTATAATCCATGGACTCAACATTAGTCATAAAGAACTCACATACTTATTGCAAAAGTTTATTAGCCCTCTAAGCAAAGTACTACTACGCATGCCCCTAGGGGGATAGATTGGTAGGAAAAGACCATCACTCGTCCCCGACCGCCACTCATAAGGAAGACAATCAATAAATACCTCATGCTCCATTACATAACGGTTCACCATACGTGCATGCTACGGGAATCACAAAACTCAACACAAGTATTTCTACAATTCACAACCACCCACTAGCATGACTCTAATATCACCATCTTTATATCGCAAAACTATTGCAAGGAATCAAACATATCATATTCAGTGATCTATAAGTTTTATGTAGGATTTTATGACTAACCATGTGAATGACCAATTCATGTCATCTCTCTAAATAGATATAAGTGAAGCAAGAGAGTTTAATTCTTTCTACAAAAGGTATGCCCACGCTCTAACAAATATAAGTGAAGCAAAAGAGCATTCTACAAATGGCGGTTGTCTATGTAAAGAGAAACAGGCAATCCAAAATTCAAATGATATAAGTGAAGCACATGAAGTATTCTATAAAGCCATACTCAAAATATATAAGTGAAGTGCATAGAGCATTCTATAAATCAACCAAGGACTATCTCATACCAGCATGGCGCATAAAAGAAAAATGAAAACTAAATGCAAAAGACGCTCCAAGATTGCACATATCACATGAACGAAACGAATCCGAAAACATATTGATACTTGTTGAAGAAAGAGGGGATGCCTTCCGGGGCATCCCCAAGCTTAGACGCTTGAGTATCCTTGAATATTTACTTGGGGTACCTTGGGCATCCCCAAGCTTGAGCTCTTGGCTCTCTTCCTTCTTCTCACATCGAGACCTTCTCGATCATCTAACACTTCATCCACACAAAACTTCAACAGAAAACTCGGTAAGATCCGTTAGTATAATAAAGAAAATCACTACTCTAAGTATTGTTGCAAACCAATTCATATTTTGTTTTTTCATTTTGTCTACTGTAATATAACTTTTTAATGGCTTAATCCACAGATATGAATCGATAGTTTCATCAAAACAAGCAAACTATGCATCAAAAAACAGAATATGTCTAAAACAGAACAGTCTGTAGAAATCTGAACATTCACCATAATTATAATACTTGAAAAATTCTACCAAAATTAGGAACAATAAACAATTTGTCTATAAATACAGTGCAAAAAGAATCAGAACCATTTGACGTTCCAGCTAAAAACGTAAAATCGCGCACTACAGCCAAAGTTTCTGTCCTGCACCATACAAACCATCAAGCAAATGTAAACATCCTAAAGGCAAACCTTGGCACATTATTTTTATTTCTAAACTTTATAGAAGAACACAACAGAAATAAATTACTATCTAAAACTTCCGGGTTGTCTCCCTGGCAGCGCTTTCTTTCAAGCCATTAAGCTAGGCATATAGTGCTCAAGTAATGAACCCACCCGGATCCCAAGGTATATCAAAGCCTATTTTAATTAACAATGATTTATAATTTAGTAGTGAGCACAAAGTAACATATATCATGTAACTACGAAGTCTAACTCTCTTCCTATGCATCGGCATGTCATAAAAGAACAATTCATGCACACATAGTAAAGACCAATGCATAGTATAAACAGTTTCTTGCAATTTTATCATATTGGAAACATAGAGAGGTGGAGATATAGTTCCTCTCTCATAATAATTGCAAGTAGGAGCAGCAAGCACATGCATATTATATTCATCAAAATCATCATGTGCAATGGTAAAAGGCAATCCATCAATATATTCCTTAATAAGAGCAAACTTCTCCGATATAGTATAGTTTGGAGAATTCAAAAGGATAATAGGACTATCATGTGTGGGTGCAATAGCAACAATTTCATGTTTAACATAAGGAACTATAGCAAGTTCATCTCCATAAGCATAATTCATATTGGCATCTTGGCCACAAGCATAGCAAGCATCATCAAAAAGGGATATTTCAAGAGAACCAACGGGATCGTAGCAATCATCATAGCAATCATCCTTCGGTAAGGATGAAGGAAATTAAACAATGTATGAGTTGAAGAGTTACTCTCATTAGAAGGTGGGCACGGGTAGCTAATCCGCTCTTCCTACTTTTGTTCTTCTCTCTTCTCATCATCTTTTTCATCCAATGAGCTCACAGTTTCATCAATTTCTTCTTCCATAGACTCCTGCAAAATATTAGCCTCTTCTTGGACAGCGGAGTAGTACTCAATATATGGTTCAACATAGGCATTAGAAGCATAATTATCATAGCAATATTTAAGTATGGCAAAATTTTCAGATTTGTAAGGAGTAGCATCATACTTTGTTGAACATCATAGTAACTATAAACACCCTTAGCATATGAAGATATGATTCCATTATCACTAAACTCACATTGATAGGGAAGATGTTTCTTAGGGTTTTCAGAACAACAAGTAAAATCATATATTTCACATAAATTCCAAGCATAGCATTGCAAACGATGAATTTGATCCAGTAAAAGTTTCCCTTTTTCAGATATTCGGTCTCGCACATAACAAGCATGCTCATGTAAAGATTTGCCCTCAACTAAGCTAGTTGGGGTTTCGGCACGAGCACATAGGGATCAAAGATGATCCAAGTAATAAGCTTCAGCAGTGTGATATATTTTGAGTGGTTCTTCAACCATTGGTTCAGTAGGTACATCTAATGTTTTGGTATTTTACGTTTCCTACCCATAACTAAAGATAGAAAACAACTAAGAACAACAAATAAAAATTACTTAGTGATAAAGAAAACAAGTACACACGAGAATATTCACCCCACGCTATTGCTCCCCGGCAATGGCGCCAGAAAAAGGTCTTGATAACCCACAAGTATAGGGGATCACAACAGTTTTTGATAAGTAAGAGTGTCGAACCCAACGAGGAGCTAAAGGTAGAAAAAATATTCCCTCAAGTTCTATCGACCACCGATACAACTCTATGCACGCTTGACGTTCGCTTCACCTAGAACAAGTATGAAACTAGAAGTACTTTTATAGGTGTTGTTGGATAGGTTTGCAAGATAATAAAGAGTACGTAAATAAAAAGTAGGGGCTGTTTAGATAAACAAACAACAAAGTAAATATAGTGAGTGTGGAAAAGTGTTGGTAGGAGTTGCGAAATTGCCCCTGAGCAATTGACTACTTTACTAGACCGATAGCAAGTATTATGTGGGAGAGGCCACTGCTAGCATGTCATCCCTAACTTGGAATTCTATGCACTTATGATTGGAACTATTAGCAGGAATCCGCAACTACTACCATAGCATTAAGATATATTGGTCCCCCTTCAATCCCGTATGCATCAATTTCTATGCTAGGTTGAAGCTTCTGTCACTCTTTCCCTCCAATACATAGTCCTATCAACATACAACTAACCCTAGGGTGTGATCCACGCGCGCAATCATATGATGGGCACCAAAGGACATCAACATAACCACAAGCAAATTAAATCAACCATAGCAATTCATCAACCATCGATAGGACAACGAAAATCTACTCAGACATCATAGGATGGCAACACATCATTGGATAATAATATGAAGCATAAAGCACCATGTTCAAGTAGAGGGTATAGCGGGTTGCGGGAGAGTGGACTGCTGTAGATAGAGGGGGGAAGGTGATGGAGATGTTGCTGAAGATGGTGGAGGTGTTGGTGTAGATCGCGGTGATGATGATGGCCCCCGGCGGCGTTCCGGCGCCACCGGAAGCGAGGGGGAGAGAGCCCCCCTCCTTATTCTTCTTCCTTGACCTTCTTCCTAGATGGGAGAAGGGTTTACCCTCTGGTCCATGGTCTCCATGCTGTGGGAGGGGCAGGAGCCCCTCCGAGATTGGATCTGTCTCTCTGTCTCTCTCTGTTTCTGCATTCTCAGATTCTACCCTTTCACCGTTTCTTATATTCCCTGAGATCCGTAACTCCGATTGGGATGAAGTTTTAA
>NC_041384.1:273357199-273429315 GCF_002162155.2 Triticum dicoccoides
CTCGCGTGGATTTTTCTTCCCAAAAATCATATATATTCCAAAGAAATTCTACGTCAGGTTTTATCCCGTTTGGACTCCGTTTGATATGGATATTTTGCGAAACAAAAAACATGCAACAAAGAGGAGCTCGCACTGGGCACATGATCAATATGTTAGTCCCAAAAAATAGTGTAAAAAGTTGCCAAAAGTATATGAAAGTTGTAGAATATTGGCATGGAACAATCAAAAATTATAGATACGACGGAGACGTATCATGACCGCCCCGCTCCGGCCAATCCACTGGCCGCGCTCCGCCGTCCTCGCCGGCCCCGCCGCGGCCTCATCCCCTCCACGCTCCGCCTTGCACTACGGCCGGCACCACCCCTCACCTCCGCCCGCCGTGGCCCCGGCTTGCCCCACCGTCTATGCCCCAGCGGCCTCGTCCCGCCCTGCGGGCGAGTGCCCTCTCGGGTGCGCCCGCACCCGAGCGCCCGTGCCCGCTAACGCCAGCCCGCTAAGGCCCCTGGCCCAATTGCGAATCGGGCCCACGTCCCTGGACTGATAAAAAGAATTAAAAATTGTAATTAAAAATAATTAATTAATTAAAGAATTAATTAACTTAGTTAACCCTAATTTAATTAACCTAATTAACTACTGTTAATTAATAGAATAGTCAATGACAGTTGGGACTCACTGGTCAATTTGACCAGTCAACGGTTAATGCTGACTGGACTGTTGACTTTGACTGGTCCCACCAGTCAGTCTCTGCTGATTGGGTAGTTGACCAAGTCAACCGGCCTACTGGTCAGCCACACAAGCCCTTCTGTGGGTACACTTCTATGTACCCAGAGCAATTTCTCATTTAATTTTCGAATTAAAACAATCTAGAAATTTATTTAAAACTTTGAAAAATTATATAAAATAAACCGTAATTCGGAGGGAAAAACTTTGTACATGAAAGTTGCTCAGAACGACGAGACGAATCCAATTACGTAGCCCGTTCGTCTGCCACGCATCCCTAGCATAGCAAATGCGCAACTTTCCCCCTCCGATTCATTTGTCCGAAAACGCGAAACACCGGGGATACTTTCACGGATGTTTTCCCCCTTCGCCGGTATCACTTCCTACTATGTTAGGGCCCACTTAGCACCGCTCATTGTCATGTCATGCATCGTTATGCATCTTTTTGCATTGTATTCATAGTTTCTTCCCCCTCTTCTCTCCGGTAGACTACGAGACTGGCGCCGCTACTGGTGCCCCGATCGACTACGCTGTTGATGACCCCTACTTGCCAGAGCAACCAACCAAGCCCCCCTTGATCACCAGATATCGCATATTCTTCTCTCTACTACTTGCATTAGAGTAGTGTAGCATGTTACTGCTTCCATTAATTCAATTCTGATGCATAGCATGTCCTTGCTACTGTTGTTGATACCTTACCTGCAATCCTAAATGATTAGTATAGGATGCTAGTTTATCATCAGTGGCCCTAAATTCTTGTCAGTCTGCCATGCTATACTATCGGGTCGTCATCATGTTGGGTGTTGATCACAGGTATATACTATACATATTACACATGGTACATGTCGTGACTAAAGTCGGTCGGCTCGTTGAGTACCCGCGGTTGATTCACGAATTGGGGGCTAAAGGGACACACTTTCCCGACGGCCCTCTGTGTGGATCTTTGTGACAGAGAGACGGGGCAGGTTGAGACCACCCAGGAGAGAGGTGGGCCTGGACCTAGTCGGCGTTCGCGGTTACTTCAAAATAACACGCTTAACGAGATCTTGGTATTTGATCTGAGTCTGGCCACTGGTCTATACACACTAACCAACTACGCGGGAACAATTATGGGCACTCGACGTCGTGGTATCAGCCGAAGCCTTCTTGACGTCAGCGACTGAGCGACACACGCCGGATTGGACTGGAACGCCTGCTCTTTTATTAGGGAGGCTAGGTTTTCTTACCGGTCACATTCGGAACATGCAGGTGTGCAATGGGCATGGGCCCAGACCCCTACACCATAGGATTTAGACCGACGTGCTGACCTCTCTGTTGTGCCTATGTAGGGCTGTGACATGTTGATCTTCCGAGGCAGGGCATGACCCAGGAAAGTGTGTCTGGCCAAAGGGGATCGAGCGTGTTGGGAAATGTGGTGCACCCTTGCAGGGAAGTTGATCTATTCAAATAGTCGTGTCCCTCCGTAAAAGGACAACCCGGAGTTGTATCTTGACATTATGACAACCAGAACTGGATACTTAATAAGACACACCCTTTCAAGTGCCAGATACAACCCGGTGATTGCTCTCGCACAGGGCGACGAGGGGAGGATCGCCGGGTAGGATTATGCTATGCTATGATACTTGGTTAACTTACCATCTACTCTCTTCTACTGCTTCAAGATGGAGGCGGCCAGAAGCATAGTCTTCAATAGGACTAGCTATCCCCCTCTTATTCTGGCATTCTGCAGTTCAGTCCACATATACTACCCCTTTCATTTATACCAATGCATATGTAGTGTAGCTCCTTGCTTGCGAGTACTTTGGACGAGTACTCACGGTTGCTTTGCTCCCCCTTTTCCCCCTTTCTATACCCGATTGTTGCGACCAGATGATGGAGTCCAGGAGCCAAAGGATCCCGAGGTTGATTCTACATGGAGTTCGGCTTCGAGGAGTAGTTAGGAGGTCCCAGGCAGGAGACCTTGCCTTTTCGATCGTTGTTACTTTTGTGCTAGCCTTCTTAAGGCAAACTTGTTTAACTTATGTCTATTGTCGGTGTCAAAACCAGCGGATCTCGGGTAGGGGGTCCCGAACTGTGCGTCTAAGGCGGATGGTAACAAGAGGCAGGGGACACGATGTTTTACCCAGGTTCGGGCCCTCTTGATGGAGGTAAAACCCTACGTCCTGCTTGATTATTCTTGATAATATGAGTAGTACAAGAGTTGATCTACCACGATATCGGAGAGGCTAAACCCTAGAAGCTAGCCTATGGTATGATTGTATGTTGTCCTACGGACTAAAACCCTCCGGTTTATATATACACCGGAGGGGGCTAGCCTACACAAGGTCGGTTACTGTCACAGACCTAGCTTAGCCTTTGCTTGCCCTTGCATGATCATCATGTCATCATGTTTAAATTCATATGAAACTTGAATTGAGGAAAGTGGAAGCCTCAAAATATTGAATATAGGGCAAGAACCCTGAAAATGCATTCAGTGAAGCCAAAATGCCCTAAAAATAGTTTTGGTAATTTTGGAAAGAACTATACATAAATCCAAAATTCTGAAACAATTTTATGGAATATTTTGGGACATTGAATTTAAATCATATTATATTTGAATTTGGATCTATATTCTTAAATATATACAATATATATTCAAATAACTTTGAAATATTTTATGTGTATCGGGAACAATCCAGTTAGCAACATAAAAATATTCAAAGGTTTATTGGCACTGTTTGGATTCTGTTTTGAATTTAAAAACAGTGGCAAAAGAAAAGAAAAAAAAACAAAACAGAAAGCAAAATAGAAAAAGAAAGAGAGAGAGAATACCTGGCCAGCCCGTTAATGTAGCAGCCCAGCCCACTGGAGATGCCAGTCATCCCCTACCTCACGCCAGTAGGCAGGGGCGCGTGGCCTCCGCACGCCAGCACGCGCGCAGCCACCTCCTGCTTACCGCCGCTGCTACTGGAGAGCGCCGAGAGCGCCACGGCACCGCCTGCATCTCCCTCCCCCCTCTCTGGTTCCTCCCTCTCCCCCAGCGCTCGCGCCGCAGCCACCCGAGCGGAGACCGTCGCCGCCGACAAGCACCACCACGGCCACCGCCTCCCCCTCGCTTCCCCGACGTGTCCACGAGCATCGCCACGCCTCCCTCGTCCTCTCCGTCCACCCACGCCTCACCGGAGGCCCTGCATCGACGCCATCTTCATCATCTTCGTCGCCGGCCGCCGGACATGCCTCTCGCCGCCCCGCTCGCTCCGGTGCTTCCCCGAGCACGCCGAGGCCACCGCTGCACTCACCGTGAGCTCCTCTTTCTCCTCCCCCTAACCACGTTGCTCTGCTCGTCCCCTAGCTAGCGCTGCTGCCGTGGCCGAGCTTCCCCTGCCGCCGGCCATGTCGCCGCCGTCACTGCTGCCGCTTGAGCTCGATTCGGACCGCGTCACCGCACTCGGGAAGCCACCAGGAGCCTAACGCACATGCTAAATCGCCCTTCCACGCACCACAGCACCACTTCCCGCATGTGCCCGAGCGCCACCGCCGCCCAGCTCGACGCCGGCGATGATTCCGGCCACCCCGCGACCAACTGATGGCACCGTTGGATGCGGCTCACTCCGACAACCCCGTAGAACCCACCCGCGCGACCAGCCGTGGCCGGAAACGGCCGACCGGTGATCGCCGCCGTGCACTGCTTAGCGTCGGCGATTAGTCGCCGGTTAAACCCCATTGTTATCACTAATTAACCCCCATCTCTCACTGACAAGTGGGCCCAAGTGCCTAATTTAATTAGTTTAACCTCTCTGTTAGATTACTGCTAAGCTCAGAGGGCCCTGCTTGTCACCATTGACTTGGCCACGTCAGCATTGACCGAGACCCACGTGTCAGCCTCTGTAATTGACTCTGTGTCACCTACCTGTGGGCCCCACTGGTCAGATTTGACCTGGACCAGCCCTGTTGACCTACTGAAATCATCATGACGTCAGGCTGACGCAGTAATTATTTTCTGGAATTTTGAATTAAATCAGAAATGATTTATTATTTTCAGAAAATACCCAAAACTTCTAAAATTCATAGAAATTCAACCGTAACTCCAAATGAAATAAGTTATATATGAAAAATTATCAGAAAAATGCAAAGAATCTGAATATGGTATTTTCATGCATGTTTGAACAAGTTAACCTCACTGAATAGGACAATTCATGGTTATGGAATAAATGCTAATTGGTTTTGGAGTTGGAATTTGCTATAGGTTTGAATTCCACTTCAATGAATATGGCTAACTGTTGCACTAGGTCAATTCAGTACCTTAATATGACCTATCATTCATATGTATGTGCATTGCATTGATTGCGGTTCCTTTTGTGTTTGCCGGTGGTTGTTCCCTCTCGGTAGACGTTCGTTCTGACGATGAGTTCGATGACACCGATGAAGAGTTATATCATATTCAGAAGTGCCAGGCAAGCAAAACCCCCTTGTTCATTCCGATACAATTCCACTCTCTCACTCCTGCTCTCTTTTACTGCATTAGGACAACACCATTTCAACTGTTACATGCTGTGGTAGCTGAACCCCTTTCCTTTGCATGACCTGTCATTGCCACAATAAATAGATGAAACCCACTAGCATGAGTAGGAATTGTTTGAGCCCTGATGTGCCTAATCATTCATGGTTCTTTGTCATGCCTGCTACTGCTTAGAGTTGAGTCAGGTCTGATTCATCGGGGATGAATTGGAATGGTGATATACATGTCCTACTGTTGAGAGCTAAGTGTGTGAACACGATTTGGTAAAGGTAGCGGTGAGAGGCCATGTAGGAGTACATGGTGGGTTGTCTCATTGCAGCCGTCCTCAGGAACTGAGTCCTGTGTTTGTGATCCATGAACAGTTACTACCACACATTGGGCTCCAGGCGCTCCAAGCTCTCTCGACTTATTAATCAACCTGATCTCTGTCCACGAGTTGCAACTAGTTTCTGGTGTTTGTAGGTAGTGTTAGTAGTCTACCAAGTGGCACCCGATACAGGTGGGCTTGGGACAGACTAGGCACAGTGGCCCGGTGTACCAAGTGGCACCCAGATGGTGGGCTTGGGAACCCTGCACACATCGTTTGGGGCCGTGAGCGACACCCCAGCCGGATCTCCTTGCGGATGGAACCCAAATAGGCAATAAACCTGGACTAGAGACTTGTTGGTTAGTCAGGTCGTGGACGACTCCCTCGCCCGGCTTCCACTCGAAGGTTGCCGAGGTACATGACGTGTACAAGGTGATAAGTGGCGAGAGCGTGTGTGAAGAAGTACACCCCTGCAGGGTTATCATTATCTATTCGAATAGCCGGATTCCTCGGATATGGAAACTTGGACCCCTTGCATAGTTCATAGACAAGTGAAAGTGGATACTCTAAAATGTGCAAGATAAGCGTGAGTGTTATGGATGGCGTTCTCGTAGGGAGACGGGAGCGGATCCATAGTGGTTTATTGGTATGGTGAATTTGTGGACTCATGTGCGCCACCTCAAAAGAGTTACTTGCAGTCGTAGTTCATGTTAGCCACCGAGTCAAGGCTGGCTTGCTGCAGTTAACTCCACCACCCCTTTGTTGATATCGATGCATATGTAGATAGTTCTGATGTAAGTCTTGCTGGGTACATTTGTACTCACGTTTGCTTATTTTATGTTTTGCAGAGAGACTTCAGTCTCGCTAGTAGTTCCGTGTGGACTTCGACGTTTAGCTTAATACCTCAGCTACGATCTTGTGCCCTCAGCAGGATCTGATAGATAGTCAGGCTTCTCAGCCTTTTTCATTTGTAGAAGTCTGTACTCAGACATGTTAAGCTTCCGCTTGTGCTTTGACTTGTATGCTCTGTATGTTGGGTCATGAGACCCATGTTTGTAATACTTGGCTCCTCGGAGCCTAATGAATAAATACTCTGAGTCGTAGAGTCTTGTTGTGATGCCATGTTGTATTGCACATATTGAGCATATTGTGTGTATGATTGAAATGCTTGGTATGTGTAGGATTCGACAACCTAGTTGTTTATCCCTGGTAGCCTCTCTTATGGGGAAATGTAGGTCTTGTGCTTCCATGAGCCATAGTAGTCCGCTACATCCCGGTTCACCAGAGCCCTGCTAGCCCAGCACTACTGCTCCGGAACACTCGACTGGCCGACATGTGATTCACTTCGTTCCTGTGTCTGTCCCTTCGGGGAAATGTCACGCGGTGACATCCGGAGTCCTGCCTAGCCTGCTACAATCCGGTTCACTGGAGTCCTGTTAGCCCAGTGCTACAACCCGGATTTGCACGCTGCTGACCGACATGCTTAATGTTGATTCATGTATGCATGTCCCCGTAAGTTAGTGCCACTTTGGATTCATGACTAGTCATGTCGGCCCGGGTTCCCTGTCATATGGATGCTAGCGACACTATCACATACGTGAGCCAAAAGGCGCAAACGGTCCCGGGCCATGGTAAGGCGACACCCGTGGGAATACCGTGCATGAGGCCGCAAAGTGATATGAGGTGTTACCGGCTAGATCGATGTGACTTGGAATCGGGGTCCTGACAGCTTTGGTATCAGAGCCTGACTGCCTGTAGGATTACCAAGCCAACTGGTCGAAGTTGTGTCTAGAAATGCTTTAGTTACATAAGGGAATTGATTGTGGAAGGGAACGTAAGGCTCTTTTTACTCCTTATCCTCATGACCTTCTGATCTGAGTCATCTTATCTTTTCTACAGGGTTAAGAAATAGGCTTCTATTCGATCTCTCTGGATGACGTGTTACTAAACTGTAGTTGCCTAGGACTGTTGAGTTCAAGCCTCAGTTCAGTTCCTACTACTTCCATATGTTCATAGCTGGCCTCAGAACCTTGATATTGTGATGTTGAGTGGTTATGCCACCATTTTTGCAGGATGTCTCAAATCATTTTGAGCATTTACAGTCGTTATGCTGTCCGAGTCATCCCAGGTTTCTAAACAATCTGATACATATGTAAATCCCTTCTTCCCGCTCTCGATGTTCCTTTGGGCCAGATTAAGCACAATAATCGCTTTGTTGAGGTACTCCGTTGCCTTGACGTGTATGTTGGAGTTAGTATTATGACCCTAGGTGTCCTCGAGAACCACTCAGTAAATTAGCAATGCTTTCGTATCCCCAGTGTCATGATTCTGGCCACCATTCTCGGAAGCATCCAATGATGCCATTTAGTAGTAGGCATTCTATTTCTGGGTTTTTGAGCCCAAGTTTCACTCTACTTACCTCTTCTTGATAGTGTTTCTAGTTCCTTTAGGATATTACTAACCCTTGCGATAGTCCTCGAGGTCTGTGGTATATCGTTCTTCAAATACCATGAGCCAATATGTCAGAAGTTATTTGAACCAAAAGATCACAATCAGAGTACTCTTGAGGAGTTCTCCATTCATAATTGTGACTCTGCCAGTCCTACCTCTCTGCATGGGTTATCCGGAAGAAACATGTTGAACTTGGTTCGACATACTAATCTATGCATCCACAACTCAGAAAGTTATATGTTCCTTGAGTTGACCCTCCTCAGCTGTATCCCGACCCTAGTCTATCACTTGATAGTCAGGAATAGTTGTGCATTCGTGCTCATCGATGCCTATTATTCTTGTGGTCCGTCAAGCCATTCTATTTTGGAATGACTAGGAGAAACAAACTCCAGTACCTCGTCCACATCTAGGATTGGGTCAAACTAGTTGTATCCCACAGATCAAAATGCCAATCCATCTTTTGTTCTGTTCTACCGCGGAGTATCAACCTCTTCCATAACAAGAGTATTGTGAGAATTGCACACACCCTCAAATGAATTCTTGATGCAGTGATACTTCTCGCCATCATCATTCGTTCCTCGGCTTCGTGTTGTTGTAAACGGAATACCGACAAGTGAATTATGATGTGTGAAATCAATACTCCTAGCAACCGTGTTGCTTGGTGGTTAATGGACGATAATTTCATTCTTAGCATGTTGGTTATTGAATTATCATTCTAAGACTGATCGTGCTACCTAGTCCATTTTTCATGGTGCACCCTTCGATCAATGAGTTAGGATTGTGTCATTCCTCGCTCTTTTGATCATATCATCTTGCCCTGAAAAGCAAGATTGTTCTCGAGCTTAGAGACATATCGGTGGTTCATGATTTTCCGATTATCCTCCCGGAAGTATCACCGGGTTGTTCTCTGACCGTTATGTTGAGCTCGCGATCAAGTTGGGTTCCTTATAAACCACCCCTTCTCCAAGAATCCGTGTTGGATATCCCTGAGCTAGTTGGTCGAGCTAAACAACAACTTGGAGAGTTGGAAGATAAAAGCTTGTCTAACTTAGTTCATTCCGAAGGGATATCGGTGTGTGTGTGTTGAAGCAAGATGAAATCTTCATCGATTGACCTTCGTGTTTAGTTGTTGGATTTATTGTCTTGTTTAAACTTTGATTTGAACATGGGCTATCGTCAAATCAAATCAGAACCAACGATGTTCATAATGTTGTCTTACTCGTGGTTGTTTCCTCGAGCATACACCATTATATCCTTTGGGTCTGAACAATGCTATCATCTTGTTAAGATAGTCGTAGGATTCCATTTATATGGAAACCTGGATGAATTGTTGTTGAGCCCATCGACAACACCCTTATCCTTTCCATGATTTATGTTGAACATTAAGCTAATGTTGGAAACTTTGTAAGAGTTTCCCTTGTGTCTCGTTCATGAGGTATATGTTTCGATGAAAGAAGATACTTCCTCTAAGTCACGTGCACTTGATGTAAGTTGCCGCCGTGAATTCGAGAAAGTTTGTTTTTGCTTCCTCTGGAATCATCCCAAGTCAGTCATGCATGTGCGAAGTATTCTATGGTCTGATAGACTGATCATCTTCATTCCATATGTATTCCCTAGCACACCAAGCCATTGATTGAATTGGTCAAGGAGAAGAAGGTCCTTTTTAACAGCTAACCCGGGCTTAATCAAGGACTTCGTTATCTGCAATGATGGTTCCCCACCTGAACTCGGCAGTGTTTCGTTGTAAGACTACTACGTGGTCATGCTTGTTTGGGACAGCTTGTTCACATGTTTGTAGCAGAACCAACTCATGTTTTGGAGCTTACTACCATAGTCCATTTCTCGAGAATCTCGCAACTCCATCTCGTTGATTGGTGTTGTAAACTTTCATTTTCTTCTAGACTCAATGAGTCTGAAGTATCCTGTTTCTAACCAGATCTGAATCTCAGGCAGATATCATGGTTGGAACATTCCCACCATTTGCATTTTGTTCCCAGCTTGCACCCCATTGTGCCAATCCTACCATGGGTTTCCCTCTCGGTAATTTCTAGTCAGGATTATCTTCAAAGTGGGCTTACCATGGGTCCATCCATCTCCAATGATAAGCAAAAATCACTCATTGCGTTGTCTTCAACAAGGTAGTCCACATCATCCATTCTAGTGTGAGTATGCCATTCTTTCGAACCCCCTTGAACGATCGTTTATGATTGTCTTAGGTTGGCATAAAGAGTTTCAATGATCATTATATCAAAAGTAATTCTTTTTGCCACTTGAGGGAATAGCTCTATGAGTCACGTTCCCTGAGGTGCCCCGTTAGGTAATCATGGTAATTATTTCCTCGCCACCTTGACACCATCCACCATCTTTCTAAGCGTGGAATTGTTGCCCACCAAATCAAACCCTGTCGTTTGTTCTTCCATCCCTCTCGATGTGTTTTGTGACTCAACTCGACATGTTTCAACATCTCATTCTGCAAGTTGATATTGTATAGCTTGATCTTCGAGAAGATCAATCCTAGTAGAGTTTCTTTCCGTCGTGTTCGCGTGGATGAAGATCTCAAAAGCGAGGATGTCAAGATCAACGTATGCAACAAATCAACAACCCTATAAGGTGCAACCTGGATCGTGAAGATTATGCTAGTTTGTGTTCCCTCTTCACCTTACCCTACACTTGAATCTCGGGACGAGATTCTTGTTTAGTAGGGGTGAGTTGTCACAGCCCTAGCTTAGCCTTTGCTTGCCCTTGCATGATCATCATGTCATCATGTTTAAATTCATATGAAACTTGAATTGAGGAAAGTGGAAGCCTCAAAATTTTAAATATAGGGCAAGAACCCTGAAAATGCATTCAGTGAAGCCAAAATGCCCTAAAAATAGTTTTGGTAATTTTGAAAAGAGCTATACATCAATCCAAAATTCTGGAACAATTTTAAGGAATATTTTGGGACATTGAATTTAAATCATATTATATTTGAATTTGGATCTATATTCTTAAATATATAGAATATATATTCAAATAACTTTGAAATATTTTATGTGCATCGGGAACAATCCAGTTAGCAACATAAAAATATTCAAAGGTTTATTGGCACTGTTTGATTTCTGTTTTGAATTTAAAAATAGTGGCAAAAGAAAAGAAAAAACAAACAAAACATAAAGAAAAATAGAAAAAGAAAGAGAGAGAGAGAGAGAGAGAATACCTGGCCAGCCCGTTACTGTAGCAGCCCAGCCCACTGGAGATGCCAGTCATCCCCTACCTCACGCAAGTAGGCAGGGGCGCGTGGCCTCCGCACGCCAGCACGCGTGCGGCCACCTCCTGCTTGCTGCCGCTGCTGCTGGAGGGCGCCAAGAGCACCACGGCACCGCCTGCATCTCCCCCCCTCTCTGGTTCCTCCCTCTCTCCCCAGCGCTCACGCCGCAGCCACCTGAGCTGAGATCGTCGCCGCTGACAAGCACCACCGCGGCCACCGCCGCCCCCTCGCTTCCCCGATGTGTCCACGAGCATCGCCACCCTTCCTCGTCCTCTCCGTCCATCCACGCCTCACCGGAGGCCCTGCCTCGACGCCATCTTCATCATCTTCGTCGTCGGCCGCCGGAGATGCCTCTCACCGCCCCGCTCGCTCCGGTGCTTCCCCGAGCACGCCGAGGCCACCGCTGCACTCGCTGTGAGCTCCTCTTTCTCCCCCCTAACCACATTGCTCTGCTCGTCCCCTAGCTAGCACTGCTGCCGTGGCCGAGCTTCCCCTGTCGCCGGCCATGTCGCCGCCGTCACTGCAACCGCTTGAGCTCGATTCGGAGCGCATCACCGTGCTCGAGAAGCCACCAGGAGCCTAACGCACATGCTAAATCGCCCTTCCGTGCACCATAGCACCACTTCCCGTATGTGCCCGAGCGCCACCGCCGCCCAGCTCGACGTCGGCGATGATTCCGGCCACCCCGCGACCAACTGATGGCACCGTTGGATGCAGCTCACTCCCATGACCCCGTAGAACCCACCCGCGCGACTAGCCATGGCCGGAAACGGCCGGCCGGTGATCGCCGTCGTGCACTGTTTAGCGCCGGCGATTAGTCGCCGGTTAAACCCCACGGTTATCACTAATTAACCCCCATCTCTCACTCACAAGTGGGCCCCAGTGCCTAAGTTACTTAGTTTAACCTCTCTTTTAGATTAGTGCTAATCTCAGAGGGCCCCGCCTGTCACCTTTGACTTGGCCACGTCAGCATTGACCGGGACCCACGTGTCAGCCTTTGTAATTGACTCTGTGTCAGCTACCTCTGGGCCCCACTGGTCAGATTTGACCCGGACCAGCCCTGTTGACCTGCTGACATCATCACAACGTCAGGCTGACGCAATAATTATTTTCTGGAATTTTGAATTAAATCAGAAATGATTTATTATTTTCAGAAAATAACCAAAACTTCTAAAATTCATAGAAATTCAACCGTAACTCCAAATGAAATAAGTTATATATGAAAAATTATCAGAAAAATCCAAAGAATCTGAATATGGTATTTTCATGCATGTTTGAACAAGTTAACCTCACTGAATAGGACAATTCATGGTTATGGAATAAATGGTAATTGGTTTTGGAGTTGGAATTTGCTATAGGTTTGAATTCCACTTCAATGAATATGGCTAACTGTTGCACTAGGTCAATTCAGTACCTTAATATGACATATCATTCATATGTATGTGCATTGCATTGATTGCGGTTCCTTTTGTGTTTGCCGGTGGTTGTTCCCTCTCGGTAGACGTTCGTTCTGACGATGAGTTCGATGACACCGCGGAAGAGTTATATCATCTTCAGAAGTGCCAGGCAAGCAAAACCCCCTTGTTCATTCCGATACAATCCCACTCTCTCGCTCCTGCTCTCTTTTACTGCATTAGGACAACACCGTTTCAACTGTTACATGCTGTGGTAGCTGAACCCCTTTCCTTTGCATGACCTGTCATTGCCACAATAAATAGATGAAACCCACTAGCATGAGTAGGAATTGTTTGAGCCCTGATGTGCCTACTCATTCATGCTTGTTTGTCATGCCTGCTACTGCTTAGAGTTGAGTCAGGTCTGATTCATCGGGGATGAATTGGAATGGTGATGAACATGTCCTACTGTTGAGAGCTAAGTGTGTGAACACGATTTGGTAAAGGTAGCGGTGAGAGGCCATGTAGGAGTACATGGTGGGTTGTCTCATTGCAGCCGTCCTTAGGAACTGAGTCCTGTGTTTGTGATCCATGAACAGTTACTACCACACATTGGGCTCCGGGCGCTCCAAGCTCTCTCGACTTATTAATCAACCTGATCTCTGTCCAGGAGTTGCAACTAGTTTCTGGTGTTTGTAGGTAGTGTTAGTAGTCTACCAAGTGGCACCCGATACAGGTGGGCTTGGGACAGACTAGGCACAGTGGCCCGGTGTACCAAGTGGCACCCAGATGGTGGGCTTGGGAACCCTGCACACATCGTTTGGGGCCGTGAGCGACACCCCGGCTGGATCTCCTTGCGGATGGAACCCAAATAGGTGATAAACCTGGACTAGAGACTTGTTGGTTAGTCAGGTCGTGGCCGACTCCCTCGCCCGGCTTCCACTCGAAGGTTGCCGAGGTACATGCCGTGTACAGGGCGATAAGTGGCGAGAGCGTGTGTGAAGAAGTACACCCCTGCAGGGTTATCATTATCTATTCGAATAGCCGGATTCCTCGGATATGGAAACTTGGACCCCTTGCATAGTTCATAGACAAGTGGAAGTGGATACTCTAAAATGTGCAAGATAAGCGTGAGTGCTATGGATGGCGTTCTTGTAGGGAGACGGGAGCGGATCCATAGTGGTGTATTGGTATGGTGAATTTGTGGACTCGTGTGCGCCACCTCAAAAGAGTTACTTGCAGTCGTAGTTCATGTTAGCCACCGAGTCAAGGCTGGCTTGCTGCAGTTAACTCCACCACCCCTTTGTTGATACCGATGCATAAGTAGATAGTTCTGATGTAAGTCTTGCTGGGTACATTTGTACTCACGTTTGCTTATTTTATGTTTTGTAGAGAGACTTCAGTCTCGCTAGTAGTTCCGTGTGGACTTCGACGTTTAGCTTGATACCTCAGCTACGATCTTGTGCCCTCAGCAGGATCTGATAGATAGTCAGGCTTCTCAGCCATTTTCATTTGTAGAAGTCTGTACTCAGACATGTTAAGCTTCCGCTTGTGCTTTGACTTGTATGCTCTGTATGTTGGGTCATGAGACCCATGTTTGTAATACTTGGCTCCTCGGAGCCTAATGAATAAATACTCTGAGTCGTAGAGTCTTGTTGTGATGCCATGTTGTATTGCACATATTAAGCATATTATGTGTATGATTGAAATGCTTGGTATGTGTAGGATTCGATAACCTAGTTGTTTATCCCTGGTAGCCTCTCTTATGGGGAAATGTAGGTCTTGTGCTTCCATGAACCATAGTAGTCCGCTATAGCCCGGTTCACTGGAGCCCTGCTAGCCCAGCACTACTGCTCTGGAACACTTGACTGGTCGGCATGTGATTCACTTCGTTCCTGTGTCTGTCCCTTCGGGGAAATGTCACGCGGTGACATCTGGAGTCCTGCCTAGCCTGCTACAGCCCAGTTCATCGGAGTCCTGTTAGCCTAGTGCTATAGCCCGGATTCGCACGCTGCTGACCGACATGCTCGATGTTGATTCATGTATGCCTGTCCCCGTAAGTTAGTGCCACTTTGGATTCACGACTAGTCATGTCGGCCCGGGTTCTCTGTCATATGGATGCTAGCGACACTATCATATACGTGAGCCAAAAGGCGCAAACGGTCCCGGGCCATGGTAAGGCGACACCCGTGGGAATACCGTGCATGAGGCCGCAAAGTGATATGAGGTGTTACCGGCTAGATCGATGTGACTTGGAATCGGGGTCCTGACAGCTTTGGTATCAGAGCCTGACTGCCTGTAGGATTACCAAGCCAACTGGTCGAAGTTGTGTCTAGAAATGCTTTAGTTATATAAGGGAATTGATTGTGGAAGGGAACGTAAGGCTCTTTTTACTCCTTATCCTCATGACCTTCTGATCTGAGTCATCTTATCTTTTCTACGGGGTTAAGAAATAGGCTTCTATTCGATCTCTCTGGATGACGTGTTACTAAACTGTAGTTGCCTAGGACTGTTGAGTTCAAGCCTCAGTTCAGTTCCTACTACTTCCATATGTTCATAGCTGGCCTCAGAACCTTGATATTGTGATGTTGAGTGGTTATGCCACCATTTTTGCAGGATGTCTCAAATCATTTTGAGCATTTACAGTCGTTATGCTGTCCGAGTCATCCCAGGTTTCTAAACAATCTGATACATATGTAAATCCCTTCTTCCCGCTCTCGATGTTCCTTTGGGCCAGATTAAGCACAATAATCGCTCTGTTGAGGTACTCCGTTGCCTTGACGTGTATGTTGGAGTTAGTATTATGACCCTAGGTGTCCTCGAGAACCACTCAGTAAATTAGCAATGCTTTCGTATCCCCAGTGTCATGATTCTGGCCACCATTATCGGAAGCATCCAATGATGCCATTTAGTAGTAGGCATTCTATTTTTGGGTTTTTGAGCCCAAGTTTCACTCTACTTACCTCTTGTTGATAGTGTTGCTAGTTCCTTTAGGATATTACTAACCCTTGCGATAGTCCTCGAGGTCTGTGGTATATCGTTCTTCAAATACCATGAGCCAATATGTCAGAAGTTATTTGAACCAAAAGATCACAATCAGAGTACTCTTGAGGAGTTCTCCATTCATAATTGTGACTCTGCCAGTCCTACCTCTCTGCATGGGTTATCCGAAAGAAACATGTTGAACTTGGTTCGACATACTAATCTATGCATCCACAACTCAGAAAGTTATATGTTCCTTGAGTTGACCCTCCTCAGCTGTATGCCGACCCTAGTCTATCACTTGATAGTCAGGAATAGTTGTGCATTCGTGCTCATCGATGCCTATTATTCTTGTGGTCCGTCAAGCCATTCTATTCTGGAATGACTAGGAGAAACAAACTCCAGTACCTCGTCCACATCTAGGATTGGGTCAAAGTAGTTGTATCCCGCAGATCAAAATGCCAATCCATCTTATGTTCTGTTCTACCGCGGAGTATCAACCTCTTCCATAACAAGAGTATTGTGAGAATTGCACACACCCTCAAATGAATTCTTGACGCAGTGATACTTCTCGCCATCATCATTCGTTCCTCGACTTCGTGTTGTTGTAAACGGAATATCGACAAGTGAATTATGATGTGTGAAATCAATACTCCTAGCAACCGTGTTGCTTGGTGGTTAATGGACGATAATTTCATTCTTAGCATGTTGGTTATTGAATTATCATTCTAAGACTGATCGTGCTACCTAGTCCATTTTTCATGGTGCACCCTTCGATCAATGAGTTAGGATTGTGTCATTCCTCGCTCTTTTGATCATATCATCTTGCCCTGAAAAGCAAGATTGTTCTCGAGCTTAGAGACATATCGGTGGTTCATGATTTTCCGATTATCCTCCCGGAAGTATCACCAGGTTGTTCTCTGACCGTTATGTTGAGCTCGCGATCAAGTTGGGTTCCCTATAAACCACCCCTTCTCCAAGAATCCGTGTTGGATATCCCTGAGCTAGTTGGTCGAGCTAAACAACAACTTGGAGAGTTGGAAGATAAAAGCTTGTCTAACTTAGTTCATTCCGAAGGGATATCTGTGGTGTGTGTGTGTTGAAGCAAGATGAAATCTTCATCGATTGACCTTCGTGTTTAGTTGTTGGATTTATTGTCTTGTTTAAACTTTGATTTGAACATGGGCTATCGTCAAATCAAATCAGAACCAACGATGTTCGTAATGTTGTCTTACTCATGGTTGTTTCCTCGAGCATACACCATTATATCCTTTGGGTCTGAACAATGCTATCATCTTGTTAACATAGTCGTAGGATTCCATTTATATGGAAACATGGATGAATTGTTATTGAGCCCATCGA
Source organism: Triticum dicoccoides (assembly GCF_002162155.2). Lineage (NCBI taxonomy): Eukaryota > Viridiplantae > Streptophyta > Magnoliopsida > Poales > Poaceae > Triticum > Triticum dicoccoides. Next base: position 273,374,164 of record NC_041384.1, read on the forward strand.
CAACATCCTTATCCTTTCCATGATTTATGTTGAACATTAAGCTAATGTTGGAAACTTTGTAAGAGTTTCCCTTGTGTCTCGTTCATGAGGTATATGTTTCGATGAAAGAAGATACTTCCTCTAAGTCACGTGCACTTGATGTAAGTTGCCGCCGTGAATTCGAGAAAGTTTGTTTTTGCTTCCTCTGGAATCATCCCAAGTCAGTCATGCATGTGCGAAGTATTCTATGGTCTGATAGACTGATCATCTTCATTCCATATGTATTCCCTAGCACACCAAGCCACTGATTGAATTGGTCAAGGAGAAGAAGGCCCTTTTTAACAGCTAACCCGGGCTTAATCAAGGACTTTGTTATCCGCAATGATGGTTCCCCACCTGAACTCGACAGTGTTTCGTTGTAAGACTACTATGTGGTCATGCTTGTTTGGGACAGCGTGTTCACATGTTTGTAGCAGAACCAGCTCATGTTTTGGAGCTTACTACCATAGTCCATTTCTCAAGAATCTCACAACTCCATCTCGTTGATTGGTGTTGTAAACTTTCATTTTCTTCTAGACTCAATGAGTCTGAAGTATCCTGTTTCTAACCAGATCTGAATCTCAGGCAGATATCATGGTTGGAACATTCCCACCATTTGCAGCCGTCCTCAGGAACTGAGTCCTGTGTTTGTGATCCATGAACAGTTACTACCACACATTGGGCTCCGGGCGCTCCAAGCTCTCTCGACTTATTAATCAACCTGATCTCTGTCCAGGAGTTGCAACTAGATTCTGGTGTTTGCAGGTAGTGTTAGTAGTCTACCAAGTGGCACCCTGTACAGGTGGGCTTGGGACAGACTAGGCGTAGTGGCCCGGTGTACCAAGTGGCACCCGGATGGTGGGCTTGGGAACCCTGCACACATCGTTTGGGGCCGTGAGCGACACCCCGGCCGGGTCTCCTTGCGGATGGAACCCGAATAGGCGATAAACCTGGACTAGAGACTTGTTGGTTAGTCAGGTCGTGGCTGACTCCCTCGCCCGGCTTCCGCTTGAAGGTTGCCGAGGTACATGGCGTGTACAGGGCGATAAGTGGCGAGAGCGTGTGTGAAGAAGTACACCCCTGCAGGGTTATCATTATCTATTCGAATAGCCGGATTCCTCGGATATGGAAACTTGGACCCCTTGCATAGTTCATAGACAAGTGAAAGTGGATACTCTAAAATGTGCAAGATAAGCGTGAGTGCTATGGATGGCGTTCTCGTAGGGAGACGGGAGCGGATCCATAGTGGTGTATTGGTATGGTGAATTCGTGGACTTGTGTGCGCCACCTCAAAAGAGTTACTTGCAGTCGTAGTTCAGGTTAGCCACTGAGTCAAAGCTGGCTTGCTGCAGTTAACTCCACCACCCCTTTGTTGATATCGATGCATATGTAGATAGTTCTGATGTAAGTCTTGCTGGGTACATTTGTACTCACGTTTGCTTATTTTATGTTTTGTAGAGAGATTTCAGTCTCGCTAGTAGTTCCGTGTGGACTTCGACGTTTAGCTTAATACCTCAGCTACGATCTTGTGCCCTCAGCAGGATCTGATAGATAGTCAGGCTTCTCAGCCTTTTTCATTTGTAGAAGTCTGTACTCAGACATGTTAAGCTTCCGCTTGTGCTTTGACTTGTATGCTCTGTATGTTGGGTCATGAGACCCATGTTTGTAATACTTGGCTCCTCGGAGCCTAATGAATAAATACTCTGAGTCGTAGAGTCTTGTTGTGATGCCATGTTGTATTGCACATATTGAGCATATTGTGTGTATGATTGAAATGCTTGGTATGTGTAGGATTCGACAACCTAGTTGTTTATCCCTGGTGGCCTCTCTTATGGGGAAATGTAGGTCTTGTGCTTCCATGAGCCATAGTAGTCCGCTACATCCCGGTTCACCAGAGCCCTGCTAGCCCAGCACTACTGCTCCGGAACACTCGACTGGCCGACATGTGATTCACTTCGTTCCTGTGTCTGTCCCTTCGGGGAAATGTCACACGGTGACATCCGGAGTCCTGCCTAGCCTGCTACAATCCGGTTCACTGGAGTCCTGTTAGCCCAGTGCTACAACCCGGATTCGCACGCTGCTGACCGACATGCTCAATGTTGATTCATGTATGCATGTCCCCGTAAGTTAGTGCCACTTTGGATTCATGACTAGTCATGTCGGCCCGGGTTCCCTGTCATATGGATGCTAGGACACTATCATATACATGAGCCAAAAGGCGCAAACAGTCCCGGGCCATGGTAAGGCGACACCCGTGGGAATACCGTGCGTGAGGCCGCAAAGTGATATGAGGTGCTACCGGCTAGATCGATGTGACTTGGAATCGGGGTCCTGACAGTTACAAAGGATGAGATATACATATCCGTATTGCCTAGCTTGCCTTCCACGCCAAGTAGAGTCCCATCCGGACACGGGACAAAGTCTTCAATCTTGTATCTTCATAGTCCAACAGTCCGGTCAATGGATATAGTACGGCTGTCCGAAGACCCCCTAATCCAGGACTCCCTCAGTAGCCCCTGAACCAGGCTTCAATGACAATGAGTCCGGCGCGCAGTGTTGTCTTCGGCATTGCAAGGCGGGTTCCTCCTCCTAATACACCACAGAAGAGTTTGAATACAAGGATAGTGTCCGACCCTGCAAAATAAGTTCCACATACCACCGTAGAGAGAATAATATTTCCACAAATCGAATCTGCTGACATGTTTTGGCAGCATGACATCATGCCATGGCCCGGTAATTATTCGAACCGTTTTTCCTTAACCAGCCCCGCACATAACGCGAGGCGGTTTCTTGACACGTCTTTTCAAAGCCGAGATCGTGTTCCCCTTATTATGGAATTCTCATCAATACGGACGTGGGTAACCCAACCGCGTCATCAATTCCGGCGCTTGGGGGATAAGCGAGTTTTACCAGGCTAGTGGGGCGCATAGTTTAGTCCGCCCTTATAAAGGGATAAGATCTCACCTTTTTCTACCCACGCCTTCTTCCTCCTTGCTCATCCATTCTCGCGCACTCGTTCTCTAGCTCCCAAGAACGCATCCTCCTCCTCAACTCTCTCCAAACATGTCCGGAGCGGGAGGCAAGTGGATGGCCTCCTCCGTCATGGAGGGGCACATCAAAAAGTTGCGTGGAGCCGAATACTTAGCCGCGGACATCGCGCACCGGCTGCCAGCCGCGGGGCAGGTCGTCCCTACCCCAGAACCTCATGAAAGGGTGGTTTTCCTCCCCCACTTCGTCCGCGGATTGGGGTTTCCCCTCCATCCATTCGTCCGCGGCCTCATGTTCTACTACGGGCTGGACTTTCATGATCTGGCCCCATATTTCATCCTCAACATCTCGGTGTTCATCGTCGTGTGCAAGTCTTTGCTCCGCATCTGGCCCCACTTCGGCCTATGGCTGAAGACCTTCAATATCAAGCCGAAGGTTGTAGGCGGCCAACAAGCGGAATGCGGCGGAGCCATGGTGGGAAAAATGCCCAACGTTGCATGGCTCGAGGGCTCCTTTGTGGAGACCATAAAGGGGTGGCAATCGGGGTGGTTCTACATCACCGAGCCGCGTGACACCAACTGGGTGGTGGCCCCCGAGTTTCGATCCGAAATCCCCATGCGGCTCACTTCCTGGAAGGAGAAGGGCCTGTCCTGGGGTTCATCGGTGGAGCTGGACAGACTCCAGAAGTGTATCCGGAACATGACAAGCAAGAAACTTAAGCTTGTCAACATAGTCCAGGTCATGCTCTTCCGCCGGATCCTCCCGTGTCAACAACGGGATTTCAACTTATGGGAGTTCGACCCGGCCCGGCACCAGACTCTAAGCGAGCTCTTCGACACGACACACAAATACGTCTGGAGGGTGTTGTTCAAGGGCGCCGAGGTCCCTCCCTCTCTAACGAGGACCGCGGGCTAAGCGCGAAGCGCCCTGCGAATCTGGTAAGTTCTGTACATCTGGTAGGATATTTATTTCCCATAGCTTAACCATGTGTGGGGTCTAAGCTCCCATGCCTTTAACAAGACTGGGTGGAGGCATCAGAGCAGATTGACTGTCCGGCCCCCCTGCCCGAAGACACCGCGGACGCTCTCCTGACGGAGATGCTGACTCTGGCATCTTATAAGGTGCTAGAGAAGACCAAGAAGAAGGCCAAGGGAACCCGAAAGAGTTCCCGGCGCCAGGTGGGATCAGACTCATCGTCCGATAACTCCGCGACGCACTCCTCCCATGAAGACGAGGAGGAAGATGAAGATGCTCCCCCTCCAGCCGGGGGAGACAAGAAAAGGAAGGCTGCCCTGACCGGGGAGGCCGAAGGGTCTAAGAAGGGAAGGACTCTTCTTCCGAACTGCTCCACCACCGCAGCCGAAGGCGAAAATGAGTGGCTGCTCAGGGCCAAGCCCCTGGCGAAGTCGTAAGTATTCGGATACCAGAGTAACTCATAGCATACCTTTATCGCACTACTTCTCCTAACGCCGAATATGATTATGCAGACCGCCCCAAGCCCGTATCGACGTATCCTCGTCCGACGACTCCTTGGATTCGTCGGATATGGATAGCGATCCACTTCCGACCGCCTCCTCCCCTTGCCCTACGGACAATGCCGAGGTATTGTCTCAAGGGGCACCAAGCCGGGGGGAGACAGTCCCAGAGGCGCCTCGAGGCGACCTTCCGGACTCCAGGAGCAAAGGGAGCAAGGCTCCCGGGGGCTCCAAGTTCGGCTCTCAGCCGAACACCGCACCGGAACCTCCAGTGGTTCCAGACTCGGGCAGGCGGCCCCCTTCCAAAAGGGGTAAGACGCCCGTGCCGGTGACCTTTGTCCATCCAGAGGCACGGGACGACCTACTGGGAGCGCTTCGCGGCGCTTCCATCAACGAAGAGCACCGCACTATTTATGAGTGCGGTGATCAAGAAGGTTCAGTCCGCCATGAGCGGACTGACTGAAGCCTGTGCCAGCCTTCTAACAGGCTTTAAGGTAAGTATTTAAAATACAGGGAAAATATTACCGCATAGACAGTAGCCCCTGATGCTCTGTTTGGTGTTCACAAAGAAAAGCTGAACAGAGGATCTAATAATATCTGCAGGAGTCTAATATAAGTATGTCTATATGTGTATGCAGGCTTCGCTGCTGACCTCTGCCGCACTGAAGCAGGACCTCGAGGGGTCCGAGAAGGAGCTCGGCCTTGCCAAGAGGCAGCTCGAGGAGAAAAAAGATAAGTAATACCTTGTCTATATATATACATATATATGTATATATGTATATATATATACACACACAAAAAAAAGATGCGACTGCAAAATGACAGGATCATCATGAATTTGCCAGGGGCCATGACCGAAGTGGCGACCCTGAAGCAAGTGTTGTCCGAGGCCAAAAACAAAGCGGCACAGGAGTGCACCGAGTGGGAAAAGCAAGAGGCACGGGTGGGCGAGGTGCAGCAAGAGCTCCATGCTCTCGTGACGAAGCACGAGGCGTTGGAGCTTGACTTGAAGACGCGAGAGTCTAAGCTTGACGCAGCCCTTGAGAGCGCAAAGAATGCCAAGGCTGAAGACCAAAAGGCCCTCCAGGAGATTAAGGCGGTGAGGAAGATAGCGGTGGGTAAGGCATTCAATATGCAAAGTAAATTACTTGTTACTTACCCGAGTCCGAAGCTCTCCAGGAGCATTCGCAGATTTGCCCCGCAGCGTGTCGGATTGCGCAAAGTTTTACCAGGCCGAGGAGGGAAGCTCGACGGAGAAGCTGTTCTAGTCTCAGTATACTAGGACCAAACACCCGATGCCTATGAGCGACTAGCTGAAGCAACTGGTCGAGCTGCACAAGGCGGCCGAACAGGCCATGAAGGGCTTTATAGTCCGGATGTGGCCTGGCGACGGCCTTCCCAACAACTACTTCGGCCTGGTGAGGCGGCTTGTGGATGCCTGCCCATGGCTGGAAGTCATCAAGCGGTCCGTCTGCATCGAGGGTGCACGCCGGGCTTTTGCCCGTGTGAAGGTGCACTGGGCCAAGATGGACGCCGAGAAGCTGGTGAAGGAGGGGCCGCCGCATGGCAAGGAGCATCACCACCCTGAGATGTATTATGAGGGTGTCCTGAAGGGTGCCCGTCGTGTAGCGGACGAGTTTGCGAAAGATGTAATATTTGAATGAACTTGCTCGTGTGATCCTGTGGTATGAAAACTTGTTCATATGCGCTATGCAATGCTTGTTTGAATTTAAAATATTACCTTCTGTTCGGTTGTTTATCAAATTTGAGAGACGGCTAGTCGTCGGCTTCTGCCCCCATGCCACGAGTGCTGGGGTGTTCGGGATAAACCTGAGCACTCTTGTTCCCATTTTTGGGTCCTTCGAGGGAGGTGCTCAGTGCGATGAACAAGGCAATCAGACTATAATGCTTTATCACTCTCACTTAGCCATAGAATTCTATAATTTTAAATTTTGGCGAAGCCCCTAGTATTCGGAAGGACGAATTTGGGGTGCTATACACGCCTTAAGCCGGACAAAGCTGACTCCTCGCTCTAAGCGGCATAAGTCTTTAGGGACTCGAAACCTCTCGAACAGTGACCAGTCTCTCGCCTTATCATGACAGTCAGTTTTAGCTTTCTCTACTGAGGTGCTTAGCCCAGCTGAACCGGGGCACAATCTCAGTAGTTCTCCCAGTGCTACCTTAGCCTATATAGCGGAACGTAAGGTACCAAACCATGGGAGCCGAGCAAACCCAACTATTGACACAAGACATGATTCGGAGCTGATGCATATAATGCTATAAGTTCGGGGTGCCGCACTGTCTAAAGTGTTCGGAATTCTCACGCCGTATTATGGGGTATGCTTAAGCCCCTAGCGTATTGGCCATACCAGAGTGTACGGGTGCTGGATGTCATGAATGAACATATGTATATATATATATAAAAAAAGAAGAATAAAGAATGCGATAATAGTCTAGTGCTTTGCATTGTTTATTCAAAAAGGTGCGTTAAAGCAGAATGATACAAGTGGTGCGGTAAGCAAAAAGTAGGATTATTTGACATGTCCCCTCCAAGGGAAAGCCGAGGAATGGTATTTAGAGCGAGTATTTCACTCGTTGTCAGAGACCACCTGGGAGTTCCGTGGTGCGACGTAGCTTTCTGCCTCCTTGGTTCCTGCCTCATGTGTTCGACAATCATACTGCCGGACAGGGTTTCCAGAGATTAAGGTCCTGAAAGAGAGAAAAATAACAAAGCGGGAAGCCCCTAGTGCGGTTGAGCCGCGTCTTGGGGCGTGCCGTAGTCGTGCCCCCCTCCCCACCTATGCCCATGGTATTTTCAATGCGTAATTATGTATGTGTGGCACGGATTTCGCCGTTTGGCTGGTACTGGGGTGGGAGCCGCATTGCTATGCGAGCTCGGAACATGCTAGGAAGTCTTGCTGCCGATTACTCCAGACACGCTTGAAGGTGTCCGGGTCCTTAATCGCCGAACTAGTGGATTGCCTTAAGAGGCTGCTTTGCGCTTCTGCTGCGAGGGCCGCAGTGTGCTCCTCCGTGCGGAGAGAGTGCTCTGTGTTTCCATTAACTGTGATGACCCCCCGAGGTCCAGGCATCTTGAGCTTGAGGTATGCATAATGTGGTACCGCATTGAATCTCACAAATGCGGTTCGCCCGAGCAGTGCATGATAGCCACTGCGGAACGGGACTATATCGAAGATTAACTCCTCGCTTCGGAAGTTATCCGGGGATCCGAAGACCACTTCCAGTGTCACTGAGCCTGTGCAATGGGCCTCTACACCTAGTATAACGCCTTTGAAGGTCGTTTTTGTGGGTTTGATCCTTGAGGGGTCTATACCCATTTTGCACACTGTGTCCTGATAAAGCAAGTTCAGGCTGCTGCTGCCATCCATAAGGACTCGAGTGAGGTGAAATCCGTCAATGATTGGGTCTAGGACCAGTGTGGCGAATCCGCCATGACGGATACTAGTGGGGTGGTCCCTGCGATGGAAGGTGATCGGGCAAGAGGACCATGGGTTGAACTTTGGGGCGACTGGCTCCAACACATATACGTCCCTTAGCGCACGCTCCCGCTCCCTCTTGGGGATGTGGGTTGCGTATATCATGTTCACCGTCCGCACTTGTGGGGGGAACCTCTTCTATCCTTCGATGTTCGGCTGCCGGAGCTCCTCCTCGTCTTCTCTATGTGGCCCCTTATCTTTGTTTTCGGCATTTAACTTGCCAGCCTGCTTGAACACCCAACAATCCTTGTTGGTGTGGTTGGCTGGCTTGTCGGGGGTGTCGTGTATTTGACACGAGCGGTCGAGTATACGGTCCAAACTGGGCGGGCCCGAAGTGCTTCTTGTGAATGGCTTTTTCCGCTGACCGGGTTTAGAGCCTTTGAATCCGGCGTTGACTGTCGTATCCTCGGTATTGTCGCTATTAATGTAGCACTTGTGTTTGTTGCGACAGGACCTGCCATTGCCATCCTTGGTATCCGAAGTACCATGGTTCTTTGATATGTTATTGCTGCGAGCCAGCGAGCTGTCTTCTCTCGCACAAAAGCGGGTCATGAGTGTCGTGAGGACTGCCATAGATTTCGGCTTTTCCTGGCCAAGGTGCCAGGCGAGCCACTCGTCGCGGATGTTGTGCTTAAAAGCTGATAGGGCCTCTGCATTCAGATAGTCGACGATTTGATTTTTCTTTGTTAGGAACCGTGTCCAGAATTGCCTGGCCGATTCCTCTGGCTGCTGAATTATGTGGCTCAAGTCATCGGCATCTGGCGGTCGCACATAAGTGCCCTGGAAGTTGTCGAGGAATGCGGCTTCCAGATCTTCCCAACAGCCAATGGACTCTGCTGGCAAGCTATTGAGCCAATGTCGAGCTGGTCCTTTGAGCTTGAGTGGGAGGTATTTGATGGCGTGTAGATCATCACCGCAGGCCATGTGGATGTGCAGGAGGAAATCCTCGATCCATACCGCAGGATCTGTTGTGCCATCGTATGATTCTATATTTACATGTTTGAAACCCTCGGGGATTTGATGATGCATTACTTCGTATGTGAAGCATAGCGGGTGTGCGGCGCCTCTGTACTGGGCTATATCGCGACACAACTCAAATGAGTCTTGTCTGCTGTGTTCGGCCCGGCCTGACTTACTTTTACTGTATCCGGCATGACGGTTATCGTCTCGCATAGTGGCGCGCCCCCGCGATCCGTAGTTCTATCTTGCGTGTTTTGCTTTGTCTTCCAATATGTCTCGCAGGTCTGGCGTATTTCCCCATGTCTTGACATTTTTATTTGAGTGGCGTCGGGGTGCGGGCTGAACTTTTGGCTGGAATGCCTCTTTGTCGCGGCCACGAGGTGGCCGATCAGCCGCTTCATACGCTAGAGTTGTAGGTTTGAGTGCTTCCTCCTCCAGTCGGGGTAGCAACCTACGCTTTGGGTAACTCTTGGAGGGGCGTTCGAGTTTATATTCCTCGGCCGCAAGGACTTCGGTCCATCTTTCAGCTAGCAAATCCTGATCAGCTTGAAGCTGCTGTTGCTTTTTCTTAAGGCTATTTGTCGTGGCTATAAGCCGGCGCTTGAAGCACTCTTGTTCACGGGATCCTCAGGCACGACGAATTCGTCATCGTCGAGGCTTGCCTCGTCTTCGGAGGGAGGCATGTAATTATCATCCTCCGCCTCTCCATCTGCCGCCCTCTCGGAAGGGCTGGCTTCTCCATCCTCCTGCTCTAAATCTTGCTGGAGGGGATTGTTGTCATCTTTAGCGCTGTCCGGAGAGCTATTATCTCCTGTGCCGGTGTCACCGCTTTTTCTTTGGCGAGACTTAGAGCGGCGCCGCTGACGTCGGCGCTTGGGTTGCTTCTTGGAGGGGTCATCCTCCGCTGTCTCGTCGCCATTACCTTCTTTGGGTGTGTCCACCATGTATATATCATATGATGAGGTGGCTGTCCAGTGCCCTGTGGGCAGTGGTTCCTCTTCGTCTCCCGCATATTCGTCCATACCATCGATGTCTTCGGAGTTGAAGTCGAGCATGTCGGTTAAGTCATTGACAGTGGCTACTAAGTGGGTGGTGGGTGGGCGGCGAATTTCTTCGTCATCCGCATGCCAATCCTGCCGGACATAGTTCGGCCAAGACTCTCCTGACAAGGAGAGAGACCTTAATGAGTTCAGTATGTCACCGAAGGGCGAGTGCTGAAAAATATCTGGAGAGGTAAACTCCATGATCGGCGCCCAATCGGATTCGATAGGCATGGGCGCAGGCGGTTCGGAGTCCGTGGCCGGGGAGGAATCCGGTAGTTCAGCGTCACGGCTCTTGTGAAGGGTAAGGTCGATACTCGGCTCGATCACCGATGAGAGTGCGGCCTCCATGGCAGGGTCTATCCATCCACCCATGGATGGCGCAACCGGCTCCGAATTGAGGGTCGGAGCGATTGCCGGCGCGATCTCCAGGACACTGTCCGATGGCAGAGCTAAATCATGCTCATCGTGACCGTGTGGCGCACTAAGCAGGGGCTCGAATCCGTCGAAGATCAAGTCTCCACGGATATCGGTCGTGTAGTTTAAGCTTCCAAACCTGACCTGATGGCCAGGGGCATAACTCTCGATCTGCTCCAGATGGCCAAGCAAGTTGGCCCGCAGTGCGAAGCCGCCGAATACAAAGATCTGTCCAGCGAGAAAAGTCTCACCATGGACTGCATCGCTATTGATGATCGAAGGAGCCATCAAGCCTAACAGCGACGACACAGAGGAACTCTCAATGAAAGCACCAATGTCGGTGTCAAAACCGGCGGATCTCGGGTAGGGGGTCCCGAACTGTGCGTCTAAGGCGGATGGTAATAGGAGGCAGGGGACACGATGTTTTACCCAGGTTCGGGCCCTCTTGATGGAGGTAAAACCCTACGTCCTGCTTGATTATTCTTGATAATATGAGTAGTACAAGAGTTGATCTACCACGAGATCGGAGAGGCTAAACCCTAGAAGCTAGCCTATGGTATGATTGTATGTTGTCCTACGGACTAAAACCCTCTGGTTTATATAGATGTCGGAGGGGGCTAGGGTTACACAAGGTCGGTTACAAAGGAGGAGATATACATATCCGTATTGCCTAGCTTGCCTTCCAGGCCAAGTAGAGTCCCATCCGGACACGGCACGAAGTCTTCAATCTTGTATCTTCATAGTCCAACAGTACGGCCAAAGGATATAGTCCGGCTGTCCGGAGACCCCCTAATCCAGGACTCCCTCATCTGTACTAAGATATTTTTGCTTCTATTGACTCTTGTGTATTCGAGCTTATGTATTCGAGCCCTCAAGGCCCCTGGCTTGTAATATAAAGCCTGTATTATTTTAATTTGTGTCTAGAGTTGTGTTTGTTGGAAATATGCCCTAGAGGCAATAATATATTGGTTATTATTATATTTCCTTGTTCATGATAATCGTTTATTATCCATGCTAGAATTGTATTGATAGGAAACTCAGATACATGTGTGGATAGATAGACAACACCATGTCCCTAGTAAGCCTCTAGTTGACTAGCTCGTTGATCAATAGATGGTTACGGTTTCCTGACCATGGACATTGGATGTCATTGATAACGGGATCACATCATTAGGAGAATGATGTGATGGACAAAGACCCAATCCTAAGCCTAGCACAAGATCATGTAGTTCGTATGCTAAAGCTTTTATAATGTCAAGTATCATTTCCTTAGACCATGAGATTGTGCAACTCCTGGATAAAGTAGGAGTGCTTTGGGTGTGACAAACGTCACAACGTAACTGGGTGGCTATAAAAGTGCACTACAGGTATCTCCGAAAGTGTCTGTTGGGTTGGCACGAATCGAGACTGGGATTTGTCACTCCATGTAAACGGAGAGGTATCTCTGGGCCCACTCGGTAGGACATCATCATAACGTGCACAATGTGATCAAGGAGTTGATCACGGGATGATGTGTTACGAAACGAGTAAAGAGACTTGCCGGTAACGAGATTGAACAAGGTATCGGGATACCGACGATCGAATCTCGGGCAAGTATCGTACCGCTAGACAAAGGGAATTGTATACGGGATTGATTAAGTCCTTGACATCGTGGTTCATCTGATGAGATCATCGTGGAACATGTGGGAGCCAACATGGGTATCCAGATCCCGCTGTTGGTTATTGACCGGAGAGTCATCTCGGTCATGTCTGCATGTCTCCTGAACCCATAGGGTCTACACATTTAAGGTTCGGTGACGCTAGGGTTGTAGGGATATGTATATGCAGTAACCCGAATGTTGTTCGGAGTCCCGGATGAGATCCCGGACGTCACGAGGAGTTCCGGAATGGTCCGGAGGTAAAGAATTATATATAGGAAGTGCTATTTCGGCCATCGGGACAAGTTTCGGGGTCACCGGTATTGTACCGGGACCACCGGAAGGGTCCCGGGGGCCCACCGGGTGGGGCCACCTATCCCGGAGGGCCCCATGGGCTGAAGTGGGAAGGGATCCAGCCCAAAGTGGGCTGGGGCGCCACTTCCCTCTAGGGCCCATGCGCCTAGGGTGGGAAAAACCCTAGGGGAAGAGTCCCAAAAGGGGAAGGCACCCCCTAGGTGCCTTGGGGAGGAGGGACTCCTCCCTTGGCCGCCGCCCCCCTAGGAGATTGCATCTCCTAGGTCCGGCGCCCCTCCCTAGGCTCCCTATATATAGTGGGGGAAGGAGGGCCATTCACCTACGCCTTGGTGCCTCCCTCTCCCTCTCCAACACCTCCTCCTCCTCCATAGAGCTTAGCGAAGCCCTGCCGGAGTACTGCAGCTCCATCACCACCACGCCGTCGTGCTGCTGCTGGAGCCATCTTCATCAACCTCTCCTTCCCCCTTGCTGGATCAAGAAGGAGGAGATGTCGCTGCTCCGTATGTGTGTTGAACGCGGAGGTGCCGTCCGTTCGGCGCTAGGATCATCGGTGATTTGGATCACGACGAGTACGACTCCATCAACCCCGTTCTCTTGAACGCTTCCGCGCGCGATCTACAAGGGTATGTAGATCCACTCCTCCCTCGTTGCTAGATGACTCCATAGATAGATCTTGGTGACACGTAGGAAAATTTTGAATTTATGCTACGTTCCCCAACAGTGGCATCATGAGCTAGGTCTATGCGTAGTTTCTATGCACGAGTAGAACACAAAGTAGTTGTGGGTGTTAATTTTGTTCAATATGCTTACCATTACTAGTCCAATCTTGATTCGGCGGCATTGTGGGATGAAGCGGCCCGGACCGACCTTACGCGTACTCTTACGTGAGACTGGTTCCACCGACTGACATGCACTAGTTGCATAAGGTGGCTAGCGGGTGTCTGTCTCTCCCACTTTAGTCGGATCGGATTCGATGAAAAGGGTCCTTATGAAGGGTAAATAGCAATTGGCATATCACGTTGTGGTTTTTGCGTAGGTAAGAAACGTTCTTGCTAGAAACCCATAGCAGCCACGTAAAACATGCAAACAACAATTAGAGGACGTCTAACTTGTTTTTGCAGGGTATGATATGTGATGTGACATGGCCAAAAGGATGTGATGAATGATATATGTGATGTATGAGATTGATCATGTTCTTGTAATAGGAATCACGACTTGCATGTCGATGAGTATGACAACCGGCAGGAGCCATAGGAGTTGTCTTTATTTATTTATGACCTGCGTGTCAACATAAACGTCATGTAATTACTTTACTTTATTGCTAACCGGTAGCCATAGAAGTAGAAGTAGAAGTTGGCGAGACAACTTCATGGAGACACGATGATGGAGATCATGATGATGGAGATCATGGTGTCATGCCGGTGACGATGATGATCATGGAGCCCCGAAGATGGAGATCAAGAGGAGCAAAGTGATGATGGCCATATCATGTCACTATTTGATTGCATGTGATGTTTATCATGTTTATGCATCTTGTTTACTTAGAACGACGGTAGTAAATAAGATGATCCCTCATAATAATTTCAAGAAAGTGTTCCCCCTAACTGTGCACCATTGCGACAGTTCGTTGTTTCGAAGCACCACGTCATGATCGGGTGTGATAGATTCTTATGTTCAATTCAACGGGTCTTGACGAGCCTAGCATGTACAGACATGGCCTCGGAACACACGCGAAACACTTAGGTTGACTTGACGAGCCTAGCATGTACAGACATGGCCTTGGAACACAAGAGACCGAAAGGTCGAACATGAGTCGTATGGAAGATACGATCAACATGAAGATGTTCACCGATGTTGACTAGTCCGTCTCACGTGATGATCGGACACGGCCTAGTTGACTCGGATCATGTAATCACTTAGATGACTAGAGGGATGTCTATCTGAGTGGGAGTTCATAAGATGAACTTATTTATCCTGAACATAGTCAAAAGGTCTTCGCAAATTATGTCGTAGCTCGCGCTTCAGTTCTACTGTTTAGATATGTTCCTAGAGAAAATTTAGTTGAAATTTGATAGTAGCAATTATGCGGACTAGGTCCGTAAACTGAGGATTGTCCTCATTACTTCATAGAAGTCTTATGTCCTTAATGCACCACTCAGTGTGCTGAACCTCGAACGTCGTCTGTGGATGTTGCGAACATCTGACATACACATTTTGATAACTACGTGATAGTTCTGTTAAATGGTTTAGAATTGAGGCACCGAAAACGTTTTTGAAACGTCACGAAACATATGAGATGTTTCGAGGGCTGAAATTGGGATTTCAGGCTCGTGCCCATGTCAAGAGGTATAAGACCTCCGACGATTTTCTTAGCCTGCAAACTAAGGGAGAAAAGCTCAATTGTTGAGCTTGTGTTCAGATTGTCTGAGTACAACAATCATTTGAATCGAGTGGGAGTTGATCTTCCAGATGAGATAGTGATATTTCTCCAAAGTCATTACCACCAAGCTGCTAGAGCTTCGTGATGAACTATAATATATCAGGGACATATATGATGATCCTTGAGATATTCGCGATGTTTGTAGAAATCAAGAAGGAGCATCAATTGTTGATGGTTGGTGAAACCACTAGTTTCAAGAAGGGCAAGGGCAAGAAAGGGATACTTCATGGAACAACAAATCAGTTGATGTTCTAGTGAAGAAACCCAAAGTTGAGCCCAAGCCCGAGACTAAGTGCTTCTGTAATAAAGGGAATAGCCACTGGAGCAGAATTACCCTAGATACTTGGTAGATGAGAAGGCTGGCAAAGTCGATAGAAGTATATTGTATATACGTTGTGTTAATGTGTACTTTACTAGTACTCCTAGTAGCACCAGGGTATTAGATACCGGTTCGGTTGCTAAGTGTTAGTAACTCGAAATAAAATCTACGGAATAAACGGAGACTAGCTAAAGGTGAGATGACGATATGTGTTGGAAGTATTTCCAAGGTTGATCAAATATCGTACGCTCCCTCTACCATCGAGATTGGTGTTGAGCATAGACATGATTGGATTATGTCTATCGCAATACGGTTATTCATTTAAGGAGAATAATGGTTACTCTGTTTATTTGAATAATACCTTCAATGGTCTTGCACCTAAAATGAATGGTTTATTGAATCTCGATCGTAGTGATACACATGTTCATGCCAAAAGATAGTAATGATAGTACCACCTACTTGTGGCACTGCCACGTAAGTCATATCGGTATAAAACGCATGAAGAAGCTCCATGTTGATGGATCTTTGGGCTCACTCATTTTTTGAAAAGTTTGAGACATGCGAACCATGTCTATTGGTGTATATGCATGAAGAAATTCCATGCGAATGGACCGTTTGGACTCACTTGATTTTGAATCACTTGAGACATGCAAATCATACCACATGGGCAAGATGACTGAAAGCCTCGTTTTCAGTAAAATGGAACTAGAAAGCAACTTGTTGGAAGTAATACATTTTGATGTGTGCAGTCCAATGAGTGCTGAGGCATGTAGTGGATATTGTTATGTTCTTACTTCACAGATGATTTGAGTAAATGTTGAGTATATTTACTTGATGAATCACGAGTCTGAATTATTGAAAGGTTCAAGTAATTTCAGGGTGAAGTTGAAAGATCGTCGTGATAAGAGGATAAAATATCTATGATATGATCATAGAGATGAATATCTGAATTACGAGTTTGGCACAGAATTAAGACATTGTGGAAATTGTTTCACAACTAATATAGCCTGGAACACCATAGTGTGATGGTGTGTCCGAACATCATAACTGCACCCTATTGGATATGATGCATACCATGATGTCTCTTATCGAATTACCACGATAGTTTATGGGTTAGGCATTAGAGACAACCACATTCACTTTAAATAGGGCACCACGTAATTCCGATGAGATGACACCGTATGAACTATGGTTTAGAGAAACCTAAGCTGTCATTTCTTAAAAGATTGGGGCTGCGACGCTTATGTGGAAAAGTTTCAGGCTGATAAGCTCAAACCCTAAGTGGATAAATGCATCTTCATAGGACACCCAAAACAGTTGGGTATACCTCCTGTCTCAGACCTGAAAGCAATAAGGGATTGTTTCTAGAATCGGGTCCTTTCTCGAGGAAAAGTTTCTCTCGAAGGAATTGAGTGGGAGGATGGTGGAGACTTGATGAGGTTATTGAACCGTCACTTCAACTAGTGTGTGGCAGGGCACAGGAAGTTGTTCCTGTGGCACCTACACCAATTGAAGTGGAAGCTTATGATAGTGATCATGAAACTTCAGATCAAGTCACTACCAAACCTCGTGGGATGACAAGGATGCGTACTACTTCAGAGTGGTACGTAATCCTGTCTTGGAAGTCATGTTGCTAGACAACAATGAACCTACGAGCTATGGAGAAGCGATGGTGGGCCTGGATTCCAAAATGGCTCGAGGCCATAAAATCCGAGAGAGGATCCATGTATGAAAACAAAGTGTAGATTTTGGCAGAACGACTCGACGGTCGTAAGGCTATTGAGTACAGATGGATTTTAAAAGGAAGACAGACAATGATGGTAAGTATCACCATTAAGAAAGCTCGACTTGTCGTTAAGATTTTTTCCAACAAGTTCAAGGAGTTGACTATGATGAGACTTTCTCACTCATAGCGATGCTAAGAGTCTGTTGGAATTATATTAGCGATTACTGCATTATTTATGAAATCTTGCAGATAGGATGTCAAAACATTGTTTCCTCGACGATTTTCTTGAGGAAAGGTTGTATGTGATACAAGCGGAAGGTTTTGTCAATCCTGAAAGATGCTAATAAGTATGCAAAGCTCCAGCAATCCTTCTAAGGACTGGAGTAAGCATCTCAGAGTTGGAATGTATGCTTTGATGAGATGATCAAAGATTTTGGGTGTATACAATGTTTATGAGAAACTTGTATTTCCAAAGAAGTGAGTGGGAGCACTATAGAATTTCCGATGAGTATGTGTTGTTAACATGTTGTTGATCGGAAATGATGTAGAATTTCTAGAAAGCATGCAGAGTTATTTGAAAAGTGTTTTTCAATGGAAAGCCTGGATTAAGCTACTTGAACGTTGAGCATCAAGATCTATAAGGATAGATCAAAATGCTTAATGGTACTTTCAAATGAGCACATACCTTGACATGATCTTGAAGGTGTTCAAGATGGATCAGTCAAAGAAGGAGTTCTTGCCTGAGTTGTAAGGTATGAAGTTAAGACTTAAAGCTCGACCACGGCAGAAGAAAGAGGAAGGACGAAGGTCGTCCCCTATGCTTTTGTCATAGGCTCTATACGGTATGCCATGCTAAGTACCGCACCTGATGTGTGCCTTGCCACATGTCTGGCAAGAGGGTACAAAGGTGATCCAGGAGTGGATATCTAGATAGCGGTCAAAATTGTCCTTGGAGTAATAAGGACATGTTTCTCGATTATGGAGGTGATAAAGAGTTCAGCGTAAAGGGTTACATCGATGCAAGCTTTAACACCTATCCGAATGACTCTAAGTAGCAAACCGGATACGTATAGTGGAGCAACCATTTAGAATAGCTCCAAGTAGAACAGTTATTTGGAATAGCTCCAAATAGAACGTGGTAGCTGCATCTAGGAGATAACATAGAGATTTGTAAAGCACACACGGATCTGAAAGGTTCAGACCCGTTGACTATAACCTCTCTCACAAGCATAACATGATCAATCCCAGAACTCTCTGGGTGTTAGTCACATGGGGATGTGACCTTGAGTGTTAATCACATATTGATGTGAACTGGATTATTGACTCTTGTGCAAGTGGGAGACTGTTGGAAATATGCCCTAGAGGCAATAATAAATTGGTTATTATTATATTTCCTTGTTCATGATAATCGTTTATTATCCATGCTAGAATTGTATTGATAGGAAACTCAGATACATGTGTGGATACACAGACAACACCATGTCCCTAGTAAGCCTCTAGTTAACTAGCTTGTTGATCAATAGATGGTTACGGTTTCTTGACCATGGACATTGGATGTCATTGATAACGGGATCACATCATTAGGAGAATGATGTGATGGACAAAGACCCAATCCTAAGCCTAGCACAAGATCATGTAGTTCGTATGCTAAAGCTTTTCTAATGTCAAGTATCATTTCCTTAGACCATGAGATTGTGCAACTCCCGGATACCGTAGGAGTGCTTTGGGTGTGCCAAACGTCACAACGTAACTGGGTGGCTATAAAAGTACACAACAGGTATCTCCGAAAGTGTCTGTTGGGTTGGCACGAATCGAGACTGGGATTTGTCACTCCGTGTAAACGGAGAGGTATCTCTGGGCCCACTCGGTAGGACATCATCATAATGTGCACAATGTGATCAAGGAGTTGATCACGGGATGATGTGTTACGAAACGAGTAAAGAGACTTGCCGGTAACGAGATTGAACAAGGTATCGGGATACCGACGATCAAATCTCGGGCAAGTATCGCACCGCTAGACAAAGTGAATTGTATACGTGATTGATTAAGTCCTTGACATCGTGGTTCATCCGATGAGATCATCGTGGAACATGTGGGAGCCAACATGGGTATCCATACCCCGCTGTTGGTTATTGACCGGAGAGTCATCTCGGTCATATTTGCATGTCTCCCGAACCCGTAGGGTCTACACACTTAAGGTTCGGTGACGCTAGGGTTGTAGGGATATGTATATGCAGTAACCCGAATGTTGTTCGGAGTCCCGGATGAGATCCCGGACGTCACGAGGAGTTCCGGAATGGTCCGGAGGTAAAGAATTATATATAGGAAGTGCTATTTCGGCCATCGGGACAAGTTTCGGGGTCACGGGTATTGTACCGGGACCACCGGAAGGGTCCCGGGGGTCCACCGGGTGGGGCCACCTATCCCGTAGGGCCCCATGGGCTGAAGTGGGAAGGGATCCAGCCCAAAGTGGGCTGGGGCGCCACTTCCCTCTAGGGCCCATGCGCCTAGGGTGGGAAAAACCCTAGGGGAAGAGTCCCAAAAGGGGAAGGCACCCCCTAGGTGTCTTGGGGAGGAGGGACTCCTCCCTTGGCCGCCGCCCCCCTAGGAGATTGCATCTCCTAGGGCCGGCGCCCCCTCCCTAGGCTCCCTATATATAGTGGGGGAAGGAGGGCCTCTCACCTATGCCTTGGTGCCTCCCTCTCCCTCTCCAACACCTCCTCCTCCTCCATAGAGCTTAGCGAAGCCCTGCCGGAGTACTGCAGCTCCATCACCACCACGCCGTCGTGCTGCTGCTGGAGCCATCTTCATCAACCTCTCCTTTCCCCTTGCTGGATCAAGAAGGAGGAGACGTCACTGCTCCATACGTGTGTTGAACGCGGAGGTGCCGTTCGTTCGGTGCTGGGATCATCGGTGATTTGGATCACGACGAGTACGACTCCATCAACCTCGTTCTCTTGAACGCTTCCGCGCGCGATCTACAAGGGTATGTAGATCCACTCCTCCCTCGTTGCTAGATGACTCCATAGATAGATCTTGGTGACATGTAGGAAAATTTTGAATTTATGCTACGTTCCCCAACAATGTTGTGATATCTTCCCGTGAGTCCTTGATCTTGATCGTACACATTTGCATGTATGATTAGTGCACGTTCAAATTGGGGGCGTCACAAGTAGATATCAGAGCCAACTGCCTGTAGGAATCCCCCTTCCAACTCCTTGGCCGAAGTTGAGTCTAGTCATTGCAAAACTTTCACTAACATGGCTATGTGGCCTATGGGCCCATGTCGCCATTGGGTGGTATTAGGATCTTTTATTCCTCATCTATACTCTGGGAATCTGATCTCTCTTCTCTTCGGGTTAAACGATTTTTACTAACTCTAACATTAGGATCTCGTGATCACATCCACCCGGAGAGCCCCTTATTACAGATGATCACCTGCTGCACCAGAAGATTCCAAAGATACTCTACGATGTTCTCTCGAGACTTTGTGCCTGTTGTTTTGCAATTCCCTATCACCGATATATGTCTATGGATAAATACATACACTTGTCGTTCATACCTTCATTTGAAGTTGCTCTTGTTATTACTAGATACCACGGAATATTTTCCAATATCTCGAGAATCCTTTGTGCCTACTGTTAGCTCTTTTCAGCGTGAATACACCTAGAAATAATTCCTCGCACTTATCGAGGATTCATTCATCCCCAGTTGATCATGTGTTTCATAAAATTCTTTGAAATACTATTTGATCTTATGAAAATCCTCAACTGGCTATTGCTCTTGAAATTCTTGCTTGCTTGCATTATTGTTAATCCCATAAGTCTAGTAATCTTATTGGCACCCTTTGTCACTATTATTTTGTGTACATTAACTCGATATGTTTGCGAATGCTTGCAATCATCAAGCAATTAGAATTCTTCCCTTCAGCTTAGACGTCACTCCGGACATGCGCTGGTTCTTGACCAATCAATTTTCCATCATTTGTACGTCCCTATGTCTATTTGACTATCCATCTTGATCAGAGCGTCTGCTTCTGATCCTTCATTTTGGAAATCATAATTCCTTTGTTACCAAAGAATCGAATTATTCAAATGTTATATAATCTGATGCATTTTCATTCTTTCCTCCTCTTATTGAGTACCGATACTCACATCAACTCCGGTGTGCACCGCCAGGCCCATTGCTGGGTTATTATCCGTTAGTATCCTTCACATTGAAAAATTCTTGTGAGTTATTCCCATGATACATAATGTCTTTGACAATCTGTATCTTCTGCTTTGTCAACCATGCTCTACTTCCGAGCTAGAGTTATTTGCTCCTGAAGTTTGTGGTATATGTTCCTAAGATGCCCTTATGGGTTAAACCTATGCCTTCCCTAACCGTATGCACTCGAGAGTTTTCACGAGTCATACTC
Organism: Triticum dicoccoides; assembly: GCF_002162155.2. NCBI lineage: Eukaryota > Viridiplantae > Streptophyta > Magnoliopsida > Poales > Poaceae > Triticum > Triticum dicoccoides. Next base: position 273,395,413 of record NC_041384.1, read on the forward strand.
TTCTGGTGATTTTCCAGATATTATTTCAACACTACAACTTCATCGAAAGTGAGAAGTGAATGAACGGTTATGCATTGGGGAAGTGGGAGTCGACCTTGAACTTGTGTTCATGCCCGTGGACATGATGTACATCGTATCATTAAGCTCCTCTTCAATTAAATATTCCCTTGGTATAAGTTCATCTTATATCTGGGATCTGGCCTTTTGCATTCGGGGTTCCGGCCATGTTCTCCTTTAAATACCATTTCTCAAACAAGTTGAAGTACTTGTCTTCTGTAGATCATTGCACCTGCCCAACCCTTAATTTGATCTACCATTGAGTATTACACTCTGGTATCTCAAAAATATCATGGAACTGCATAACTTCTTATGGGTTCTTCATCAACTATTATTTCTCACCGATTCCAGTTTTCATGGGTTCTGGGTTGCGGTCAACCTAGAACACCGATATGTGAACCGATTCCGCATTTCAGTTTGATAACCCTAAGTAATTTTCGTTGCTTACGAGTTTAATAATCCTTCATGTCATCCCAAGCCTAATCGTCTATATCATTATCATACTAAATTTTAACTGTGCTACCTGGTCCTTCTTCTTGGAGCACAAATTTTGATGATGAGCTAAGCATACGTTGATCTTCTTCATTATATCATTTCGCTTTGGACAGCAAACTTGATTTCAAGTTTGTGTCGTACCCATGGTTCCAATAACTTTTCGCTTCATTAGTCCTTTAACTTGGTGTCATCGTCGATCGATTACATCTTCATGAAATCTCTCGACAAATGTGTCGTGATCATCATCAGCATTCGGAGCTCTTCTAGGATATCAATTGAATTCATGATGAGAAATACCATCCTTGCCCTCGATAATTTGTGTTGTCATTGACCACTTTATTGCCTTCCCTCCAACACAAACTTGTTCGTGTTCTATGTTATACCTTGAGTTCCTTGCTATCCTGCATTTGTTCTTCTTTACCTTGGAGTATTACCATCTTTTATGTCGAGAATGTCGTGAGGATTACTCCACCTCTTAAGAATTCTTGGTATAGTGATACTTCTCACCATCACCATTCTTTCTTGGTCCCCGTCTTGATTCCAACAAGTGAATGGTGTTGTTTGGATTCTTTCCTTATAGCAACCCTATTGCTTTGAAGTTAATGGTCGATGTTTCATTCTTAGACCATTGGTTATCGAATCACCAATATAACATCGAACATGCTACCTAAGCCCATATTTCGGGTGCACCTTTCAAGCAATGTTTAAATTGGGTATGTTTTCCTCGAGGATATCTCCTTATATCATTTGGTCTAACAAATGTTATCTCTTTGTTCACATGATTGTGGAAATCCATATTTTGGAAATCTCGATGAATTGTCGCTGAGTCCATCTGCCATTTCCTCACCCTCTCCTTGGTTTAATGATGAACCCTTGTTTCAGAAATTCGCTTCCATAGTTTATTTCCCGAGAATATTACAATGCCATCTCGTCAATTTGTGTTGCACCTTTTCTTCTCAGGCATCCTGAGTTTGAGGTATCCTAACACCAATCAGATCTGAATCTCGGTCAGATATGATGGTTGGAACATATTTCCAAGAGTTATAACATTGGTCTTTATGTGACCCGGTAAGGTGATGTCATGCCTAGCACACATGGCCCTTTTCAGCAGGGTTATCCATTCTTCCATGAGGAAAATGTAAGACTTATTCTACATGTTATTCCTGATGGATCCTTTGTGTTTCCAAAGTCTGATCTTCACTTGTTGACCATGTCAAGGCTATCTCGAAGCATGTCTATGGTACTCCGATTTTCAATAAGAACATTTGAAGAACAAATGCTAAATTTTCCTTATCAATTACCCTAACACCATTGTATGGGTAATGGCATGAAATTTCTCTCCCTTTTCCTAAAGGGTTTTCTATGTAATATCCCGTCACGCGAATATCATGCTCTACTTGCCCTTGGGAAGGATATACCCCTGAAATAAGTGTTTAAACACATTTTCCTTTCCATTGTTCTGTTTAATCTGATGATCACCTTTTCCTTTCCATTATTTTGTTTAATCTTTGTTGTGATCTATATGATCTATGGAGTAATAATTCACTGCTTATGTAAACTCCTTGGTGTACTACTCTGTCAATAAGACCCAGTTACTATTGTTGATGACATTCCGGTGGCCACCAATGGACGAGAACCTTGCCTATTGGTCCGCCTCATTCAACGAGCAGGAAAATGGTTCTCTTCGTCCCTTTCCCTAGGTACCAACGTTTTTACCAACATAGCTGGCAGGCTACCCACTAATATGCCTTGCTATCGTGACCGTGCAAGATGTCAGCCCCCTTTCTACTTTTAGCCCACATGGTGGGCTCATGACCCACAGTTCCACAGGATCGAAACCTAACTCTCCTGTAGACCCTATTGCCAAAGATATTCCTTGAGCTTGGCTTCGTATGCATTTCACGAGCCACATTCCTAGTGATCTATTCTAGTATGAGACACAATGCTTATTCCCGTGGCTTGAACCCCTTTCACACTTTGTTTCAGGCCTCGAACGATTGCCTGCCCGCTTGAAACTTCCCATCATACCTCTTTATTTTGCTCTGGATATTTTCTTAAGTTTCAATTCGAGAGCTACTTTCTGCCACCTTCCCCGATGATATCGACCAGATAGTCAACCTTGCAGAGGCACGTTCTTCCGGAATACCCCCTTACTCTATCGTAAGTACGATGGAGATCCTGAAGAAATGATGCCGGCTTCATCATGATGACTGAAGCATAGGAATGAAGACATCAACGTAATGGATTGGCCTCTTCGAGAAGAGCAACCAAGACCAAGCAGAGTCGTTAGAATTTCGTAACCGATTCTTCCCGCTTACTCCCCTCTTAAATCTCGGGACGAGATTTCTGGTAGTGGAGGAGAATTGTGACGCCCGGATAATTAAGCTACAGTAACCCTATACTAATGATGCCACGTCCCTCGGTTACTATTGCTAACCTCGCGTTATTTCGAAACCGATTAGAATTCAAATTCAAAATCAAGCAAATAATAAAAGTTTCAAATATTAAAACCAAAATATTCGGAGTGAGCCAAATAATGCATAGGTAATTATGGTGGAGAAACCACACTTTTATAAAATGTTTAAATGCTCAAATGGGAATGAAACAACAACATAGCCAATTCAATAAATGCCTTTTGTTAATTATAAAATGTTAAAGAATTTTATCTAGGGGTTTAAACTTTAGTATCAGAGGTATAATTAGTAATACTGATTTTGGTACAACGTAGATAAAACGTAATACAATAGATAAGATGGGACTAAAAATAAAACAGTAATAAAAAGGCAAAACAAAAAAGGAAAAGCCCCCTCTCCCTGGGCCGAACGGCCCAACTAGCCATCCAGGCCACCAGGAGGCCCACCCCATCCCACCTTATCCCCCCACTACCCAGAAACCCTAACTCCCAGTGCAACCACTCCCCCTGCACAATCCCCACCCCACTCTCTCGTCCCACTCGGCCCCCTCCCCAATCTGGATCGGGGAGTAACCCCAACCACGCCCCGTCGACGTCGTCGTTGACGCCCGTGGACCCCGCGACCTCCCCGCCGCCCTGAACCGCCGTCGCCGAGCGCCATTTGACGGACTGCCTCCCCGTCGTCGCTTGCCTCGTCTTCATCCTTCTCCTCAACTCTCACTGCCCCGTACCCTACGCCCGCGGTGAGAACCCTGGCCGTCCTCCCTGCTTCTGACCCCGCATCGCCACTGCGCCTAGCGCATGTTGCGCGCGCACCCCGCCTTCCCATCTGTGCCCGGCCGACCCAGCTGCGCCGCTTCCTCGCCACACGCCTCGCGCTGGCCATGGCTGCATTCCATCGCGCGCCCCTGCCGCACGCGCCGCACGGCAGCGCCACACCGGCTACGCCCCGCACGGTCACCGCGGCCGTCGAGCCCCGCCTCGCCACCCCACCTTCCCACACCCTTGTTGCACGCCTGCGTGCGCGGCCTCGCCGTGCCCCACACCAACGCGCTTGCCCGCACAGCTCCACTGCAGCCTCCCCAGTGCTCACCGCCAGCCCCGCGCCCTCCGCTCGCTGCCGAGGCCTCCGCCCCGGGCTGTGGTCAATTTGACAAGTCAACGGTCAATGCTGACTGGACTATTGACTTTGACTGGTCCCACCAGTCAGTCTCTACTAACTGGGCAGTTGACCAAGTCAACCGGGCCTTAGCCACACAAGCCCTTCTGTGGGTACACTTCTCCGCCGTCCTCGCCGGCCCCGCCGCGGCCTCGTCCCCTCCCTGCTCCGCCCTGCACTACGGCTGGCGCCTCCCCTCGCCTCCGCCCGCCATGGCCCCGGCTTGCCCTGCCATCTATGCCCCAGCGGCCTCGTCCCTCCATATGGGCGAGTGCCCGCTCGGGTGCACCCGCACCCGAGCGCCTGTGCTCGCTAACGCCAGCCCGCTAAGGCCCCTGGCCCAATGACGAATCGGGCCCACGTCCCTGGACTGATAAAAAAAGAATTAAAAAATAAATGAATAATAATAAAAAATAATTAATTAATTAAAGAAATAATTAAATTAATTAATCCTAATTTAGTTAACCTAATCTACTATTGTTAATTAACAGAACAGTCAATGACAATAGGGATCCACTGGTCAATTTGACCAGCCAACGGTCAATGCTCACCGGACTGTTGACTTTGACTGGTCCCACCAGTCACTCTCTGCTGACTGGGCAGTTGACCAAGTCAATCGGGTCTACTGGTCAGCCACACAAGCCCTTCTGTGGGTACACTTATGTGTACCCATAGCAACTTAACATTTAATTTTCGAATTAAAACAATTTAGAAAATTATTTAAAACTTTGAAAAATTATATAAAATAAACCGTAATTTAGATGGAAAAACTTTGTACATGAAAGTTTCTCAAAACAACGAGACGAATCCGGATTCACAGCCCGTTCGTCCGCCACGCATCCCTAGCATAGCAAACATGCAACTTTCCCCCTCCGATTCATCTGTCCGAAAACGTGAAACACCGGGGATACTTTCCTGGATGTTTTCCCCCTTTGGCGGTATCACCTCCTAATGCGTTAGGGACCACTTAGCTATGCTCATTGTCATGTCATGCATCGTTATACATCTGTTTGCATTGTATTCATTGTTTCTTCCCCCTCTTCTCTCCGGTAGACTACGAGACTGACACCGCTACTGGTGCCCCGATCGACTACGCTATTGACAACCCCTACTTGCCAGAGCAACCAGGCAAGCCCCCCCCTTTGATCACCAGATATCGCCTACTCTTCTCTCTAATGCTTGCATTAGAGTAGTGTAGCATGTTACTGCTTCCGTTAATCCTATTCCGATGCATAACCTGTCCTTGCTACTATTGTTGATACCTTACCTGCAATCCTAAATGATTAGTATAGGATGCTAGTTTATCATTAGTGGCCCTACATTATTGTCAGTCTGCCATGCTATACTATCGGACCATCATCACGTCACGTGTTGATCATGGGTATATACTATACATATTACACATGATACATGTTGTGACTAAAGTCGGGTCGGCTCGTTGAGTAACCGCGGTTGATTCACGAATGGGGGGCTGAAGGGACATACTTTCCCGACGGCCCTCTGTGTGGATCTTTGTGACGGAGCGACAGGGCAGGTTGAGACCACCCAGGAGAGAGGTGGGCCTGGCCCTGGTTGGCATTCGCGGTTACTTAAAATAACACGCTTAACAAGATCTTGGTATTTGATCTGAGTCTGGCCACTGGCCTATACGCACTAACCAACTATGCGGGAACAGTTATGGGCACTCGACGTCGTGGTATTAGCCGAAGCCTTCTTTACGTCAGCGACTGAGCGGCGCGTGCCGGATTGGACTGGAACGCCTGCTCTTGTACTAGGGAGGCTAGGTCTGCTTACCAGTCGCGTTCGCAACGAGCAGGTATGCAATGGGTGATGGGCCCAGACCCCTGTGCCATAGGATTTACACCGGCGTGCTGACCTCTCTATTGTGCCTAGGTAGGGCTGCAACGTGTTGATCTTCCGAGGTCGGGCATGACCCAGGAAAGTGTGTCCGGCCAAAGGTGATCGGGCGTGTTGGGAAATGTGGTGCACCCCTACAGGGAAGTTGATCTATTTGAATAGTCGTGTCCCTCCGTAAAAGGACGACCCGGAGTTGTACCTTGACCTTATGACAACTAGAACTGGATACTTAATAAAACATACGCTTTCAAGTGCCAGATACAACCCGATGATCACTCTCTCACAGGGCGACGAGGGGAGGATCGCCGGGTAGGATTATGCTATACGATGATACTTGGTTAACTTACATACTCTCTTCTACTGCTTCAAGATGGAGGTGGCTAGAAGCGTAGTCTTCGATAGGACTAGCTATCCCCCTCTAATTCCGGCATTCTGCAGTTCAGTCCACATATACTACCCCTTTCATTGATACCAATGCATATGTGGTGTAGCTCCTTGCTTGCGAGTACTTTGGATGAGTACTCATGGTTGCTTTGCTCCCCTTTTTTCCCCTTTCTATACCCGGTTGTTGCGACCAGATGATGTAGTCCAGGAGCCAGAGGATCCCAAGGATGATTCTACATGGAGTTCAGCTTTGAGGAGTAGTTAGGATGTCCCAGGTAGGAGGCCTTGCCTTTTCAATCGCTGTTACTTTTGTGCTAGCCTTCTTAAGGCAAACTTGTTTAAGTTATGTCTGTACTCAGATATTTTTGCTTTCGCTGACTCTTGTGTATTCGAGCTTATGTATTCGAGCCCTCGAGGCCCCTGGCTTGTAATATAAAGCTTGTATTATTTTAATTTGTGTCAAGAGTTGTGTTGTGATATCTTCCCGTGAGTCCTTGATCTTGATCGTACACATTTGCGTGTCTGATTAGTGTACGGTCAAATCGGGGGCGTCACAAAAATAGAAAAGGCCAAGATTGAAAGATGTAAATTCAAACTCATTTGAATTTAATTCAAATGGGTTTGAACTAGGACTTGGTAAAAAGAGGGTCCAAAAAATGATCGGTTTTTTAGAGGAGCCTTGATAAAAGAGATAAAGAATTGTGGACAAGATTTGAAGGTCAAACTCAAAGTGAAATAGGCATGGGGACTACTTGCAAGTGTGTTATGGTTAATTCCAAAAGAATGGGATATTTATTATAGCTCCCTAATATTGGGAGGATATGTTGTAAAGAGAATCACCATGTGAATTCCCTTGGTTTAAATGGACCGAAGATCCATGCAATTTACTTAGTTGAGTTTTAAAATTAAAAGACATGCTGGCATGATGGCATGATGCAATGCAAAATATGCAATGAAGAAAGCAATGGACAAAAAAATCACCCGACGAAACTCGGAAAACATGGAAGGCATAAGAAGCATCAGTCTTGGGGCGTCACAACATTCCACCACTACAAGAGGATCTCGTCCCGGGATCTAGGATAGCATCGGAGAAGAATGAAAAAGGAAGAGAAGAGGTACAACAAAGTTGCTTCTTCGATAAATGAGTGAAACCAATGAACCTTGAGAGGTTAAGCAATTCAAGGAAAGAGTACACCGGAGATGAATGAAGTTGAAAAAACTCCGTTAGAAGAGAGGAGCAAGGAACATTATGTGAAACTTGGAGGTTGCAAAGCTATGAATGAAGAGCTCCAGTGACAAGGAAGGCCATGTAACCACTCCGGTTGAAACGGAATAAGCAAGGAGTGAGAACGAAAGAATGCAGACATCACTCCGGTTGAAACAAGATGTATAAGGAACGTTAAAGATCAATTACGACAACACTCTGGTTAAAACAAGGTAAAGAAGGAATACAAATGATATAATCTGGACAACACTGCGACAGTAAATGGAAGGAATTGAACATTATCTTGACAAAACAAGATGATGGTCGAAGAGAGCAACATCACAATGCCTCCGGAACAAATGTAAGAATGGAATCAAAAGAACGGAGGATAAAACCACATCTTCTACCTCAAATGAGCTTGAAAAATCATCTTTAGGAGAAGGGTCGAATGGAGTTGTTGGAAAACCAACAATGAAAAGAGTAAGCTTGTTGTGGGCTTATGGAAAACATCTCGAAATTTGAGGTGAAATTTTGCCACTAGCGGAAACAATAGATTGAATTGACATCAACAAGGAGATGAGAAGCTTATTTCACCAGGAGGATAAATGAAGAACTTGGGTCATTTATGAGCACCATAAATAGCAACAATCCCTAGGGAAAGCTTTAGGTGAAATATAACCCAATCTAACTCCAATGAAGAGATTGATTGGTTGAAAAGATCCATAAGGCACATGCAGAAAAGTAGAAGTTCAAATTGTCATGTGATTTCATGGACAGTACCTCATCCTGGGAACGAGACCAGTGCATAACAAGGTTTTTCCATTCAATGTCTTCTAAATTTAGCATAGGAGACTTCACCGGAAATTCGTTTATAGACTTGCCATCAAAGTGTGATTTCCACAAGTAACACCAATACTGCTGCAATGCTTCCTTGAAAAGCACAAGCAAGCTTTGCTCGTCATGACTTTCCAGATTGACCCTGCCTAGTTACAACAATGTAATGTAAACCATTGATGTGTTCAATCAGCAGAAAACAGGAAAGTAATAACCATGAATAATAGCACTTACACGTAAGTTGGACAGGAAGATGTGAAAATGGTGTTTGTCTTCACAATAATCTTCCCATGATGGGAATATATGCATGTAGTCCCTAAAAACATTGAAAGCATTGTCTTTTAAACTGGGAATAAATGGAATGGCATTCCAATCTGCAGGAATTGGCCATCTCTGTAGTTGGGATAGGTTTTCGGCCAGTGGACTTGGTGTACTTTTTGCTGGAGTGGGATTTTTCTGTGTTACAGCTGGTGCTATGGCAAATGAAATCGGTATACCTTTTGCTGGAGTGTAGGTCCTGTGTGGTGGGGCTAGTGGTGTGGCCAGTGAAGTATGGATACAGTCTGCTGGAGTCGGTCCTACATTTTGTGTCACTGGTTGTACAACCAATATAAGTGGGGTGTTGTCTGATTTCTCTGGCACCACCACATTTTTCAAGGACTTTGCCGGTGCTCCTTCAGGTTTGGCAATCACCCTCTTCCTTTTTGATGTCTGATGCACAAGAATAGCAATTGAGTGGAAAAACATGGTATGATGACAGATGGAATATGTATTGATAATGGATGGGCATGGCATCTCGACATATATGAACTAAGCAGATGGCAGTGCAACAAAGTAGAAGAAATGCAAGACAACATATGCAGGATACCCGCAATCAATAAAACATTGCCAAATTAGAACAAGCACCTTGATGGGTGAACAGGACAGGCCATCTGCCTTTGACTCCTCGAGGTTAGAATAGTCATTAGGATCATATTCTGAACAAGAATCAATAGGTGGGGAGCGTATGAGTTTCATTGCATCCAGAATGGCACTCAATGCCTGGGTGCCAATTTTGTAAGTCAATGCATTGTTTAGCTTCAAGAGTGGACTGCTGCTAGTGCGACACAAAGCAGCTACACAGATCATAGTGTAGATATACCGGGAAAACCTTAAGCATCAGAGTAAAATCAGCAAAGTGGAACTTGCTGGAATATATGTGCTAGTATTGCCGGTACGGCTAGAAAGGCTTCGGATACCAGATCTCTTCAAGTGAAGGTGCGGTACAGTTAATATCAGTGTAACTCTCAAAGGCGACACAACTCCCCGCATTTCCTTGCTACTCTTATAGGATTCAAGTGGGTAGGCCACTATAAGTCCTATTCCTATGTTTACGAGATCCTACGAATCAAAGAGGCTCAAAGTGTCCATCACAACCGACTGTATAGACCTCTACATTGCAAATGTCCCTGCTCATCTTCAGTACAAGGAACATACTGTACTACTATCATACTCCCTTCATTCGAAAATATAAGTCTTGGTAGAGATTTCCACTATGGATCACATACAGATGTATCCAGATACATTTTAGAGTGTAGATTCACTCATTTTGCTCCATATGTAGTCCATGGTGGAATCTATACAAAGACTTGTATTTAGGAACGGAGAGAGTACATGTTAAAGAAGAACGAAAGAGGAACATGGTAAAGAAGAAGAAGAAGCAGATCTTGGATAATAAAATGTTGGTTGCGCAGTGCCCACACATGATGAACCAGAGCGCATTAAGAATGCAACTCCCAGCTGTCTCTCGACCATTTCAGGCGGTTGGATGAAGATCCTACGTCTCCTAACCCTTCTTCTTCCTCGTCTCTAATTCTTCCCATACAGAACACCGCATGGGCCGCCGGCTGGACCACCGGCCCCCACCGCCTGTGTTCCTCTGCCACCCCCACCCCCGCCCCAACCCCCACCCATGTCGAGTTTTCTTCGTTCGGCGAGGCCCCACAACCACCCGAGCCCCTTCGATCGCACCGGCGAACTCCAGCGAGCTCTGAAAAATCGACTAGCCCAATTTTGAAATTTAGTCTACTGTGATTTAACTGGTGTGGAATATAAATGGGGAAAACCATAAGCATTGGGAGTATAGTGTTGAGCGTGCCATGGCGGATCTGAAGGTGCAAATCGGACAAAGGCAACTTCGCAACCAAGACAAGAAATCAGAGTAAAGCAGTGGCGATCTATTTTCTTGCTGCGATAAATAAGTTAAGCGGATACGAAAGAGTACCGCCTCTGGTGCGGCACTGTGTACGCATCTGCTGAGAATTTGACGGTGCTACGGTAGCCATGGCTGTCGGCGGCGTGGAAGCAGATCTAGGATGGTAGACGGTGGCGGCAGGGCGCGCTGGACGAGACGGTCGTAGGAGCAGTGCCGGCAAGGTGGACGACGGCGGGGATGAAGCGAGACGACGGGATGCAAGGATCCCGGTCCGAAGTCGTGGATGAGAGAGGTTGATCTCTTGTAATGGACGGCGGCATCGGGGTATCAGCTCCGGCATGGTGGAGGAGGACAGCGGTGGATGGGGTGGCGGACGGCGGCGGACGGAAGAGGGTGGGGTGGAGAGGGTGTTTTGACACCCACGGAGTACGAATGGGGAAAATGGAGGTAGAGAGGAAGGGGGAACCATGTATTCAGGGCGCGCTTGTATCAAATGCGAGGAAATTTACAAACTTAGCCCCCGTTTCAAATTTCTACTACATCACAGCAACATTACTCGGTTGGGGATAGGACGGTAATCTCGCATACATCAAATATTTCCCGACGAGAGTTTGTTTTTGGCGCCCACCATTTATGAATATGAATCGGGGAGGGAGTCGATTTCGGCCGAGGACACACTGTGTTTTGGCACCCACCGTGTATGAATCCGGGTGAGAGGCGGTTACGTCACGTTTGGGTGAAATTACAAACCTACCCCTATCGAAACCTATAGACATCCCACAAATAGGCTTTGCGTGGCAGGGATAGGCAGTAATGATTTCCATATCGCAGATTTTGGTTTCGGGCGGTTACTGCGACTTTCCCCGCTTCGTTCAAATTTTGCAGAGTGCACGTTTACCATGCGAACTCAATTCGAATCCCGTTTGTATTCTATTTTTTCCGGGTGAGATCCATTTTCAATTGGAATTACATTCTATATACATCATTTTTATATATACTTTCAACAAAGAATTCTGCTCCTTTATATGTATAATATGATTTACAAATACAACAATCTCTAAATCTTAAGGTTGAATTCGAAAAAATTTAACCAAATTATGTTCTACTAAAATGTATGGATCAGTAATATCTACATATTAAATAACATAGATGTGCGTGAATTCATATGAGTATGCATGTTTGATAGATCAATTTTGGTTCGAGTATGGATTACATGTATCATCATCTCGAATTCAAATATTTGAATCCCTTTTTTGTTCACTACTTTCACGCCCATCTCTCTCGCATGCATGCTCCTTCAGGTAGCTATCACTCTCTTTTCTCCAGCTCACCCGTATGCTCACTTCATGTTTCTCCTATCCTCGCAAACATGGTCTCTCGACGTCTCCTTGAGAAGTGTCACACTCTCCCTATCATTATAAATCACACGGTTTTCATTATCTCTCACGTCTCTACAATTCTCTGGTATCACTCGGTACCTAAGCTTTCTTTTTCACCGCCACACACACAGTCTCCACTCGTCTTTCACTTTATCTTCCTCTCTATGGGATTCTCTCACACACCCTATATGTCTCTACATATGACTCATACATCTAAAATTACTCTCTCTCTCTCTCTCTCTCTCTCTCCTGTAGACACAACATTTGTTGCGGTCTCCTTTTCGTCTCCATGCCAGACTGACATTATTCATTTGTTTACCGATCAGACAACCCCGACTACCATCTCCTCTCTCACACACACAGACACACAAACACAACTCCTGCTTCCACTCCCCTTCCCGACTACCGTCTCTCTCTCTCTCTCTCTCACACACACACAAAAAACTCTCACTTTCGCACCCCGACTCGTATTTCTCTCACAAACATTTATCGACTAGCTAGCCTCTAGATAGGTTTATACACCCGCATACTCGTGCTTCCACCATCGCATACATATCTCTCTCCCGCTCCTTGTATCTATGTAGATTTTTCTTCCCTTCTTGAGACACGCCCTCTCGATCGTGCACACACACACACTATCGCCTCATTTTAAGCTGATACCTATCGCACACACACTCCTTGTGTCTTTGTCACACATGCACTCCGTCCTCCTCCACTCTCCCTCTCTCTCATACACACATGGGCTTTTTGCAACAACTAGCAAGATGCCCATGCGTTGCACGGAACATCAAGATGCATTTGTATGAGTAGTTTATCTTGTGGGGGAAAAGGATGAACGAGGGAAGGGCTGATATGCAAATGTGGAGAGGGGTGTGGGTATCTTTTTGCAAAATTTCCATAGTTTCCTTCCTATCCGTTATATATAGATCGGACGGCCTATATTGCAGGATGACAGGCACACGATCATCACCGACAATGCTTTTTATAAGAGTAGGGATAAAAAATAGAGTTGGTGATGATGGTGGGCCTGCCATACTGCAATGTAGGTCGTCCGATCTATATCTGACAGATAGGAAGGAAAATATGGCAATTTACCCGCACTCTTCACCACATTTGCAGATAAGGCCTTCCCTCGTTCATCCTTTTTCTCCCACAAGATCTTGATGTTCCGTGCAACGCACGAGCATCTTGCTAGTAAGAGTAGAAATTAGACATATACCTCTTCTCGAATCTTGAAACCAACAACATTCCTCCCTTATCTCATCAAAACCGCCAAAGGAATATATTTTGAGTGAAACATAACATATTTTAAGTGATATACGTATTTCAAAAATAGACTTTTTTTTCTATCAAATCGGTGAATATGTATTAATCTACTTTGATCGTGTGGCAACGCATTGGCACATTGCTAGTAGTTATTATAATTTTTTGGACACCAGACAAACGGTGGAGTACATATACGAAGACAAGAGGCACACGCAGTCGGCCTCTCGCTGTCTCGCACACATGAGTGTTACGTAAAGGTGACGTTAACAAATAAACCCTAAAACCCTAGGTACATGATGTTGCATTCGCGGGTACCGGGTACATGGTGGATCACCTTTGTAGGAATAGTCAGCTCACGTGATAATTTGATCCGTAGGAGTTGATGGTCGGTACCACAGGTGAACGACTTGGAGCGTGGTGGCTCGCCAGTTGCCACAGATCGAGTAGCCACGTTTAAAATATCGTTTTTAGCGGGGTTAAGAGTTCCGATTTTCAATGGCGCGTTATAAGTAGTAAGTAGTTTTTAGAACGATTGGTATGGAGCGAAAATGGAATTCATAGTACTACGTACCTCCTTGGCGTATGGTTGTTTGGTTTTTTTTGCGATGGAGGTTGTATGGGTTTATGTTGTGAGATGTTGAACCTGGTAGTTCTAGGGCAAATACTATGGTTTAGATTTAGATGCTGGTTTTCAGTAATGAAAATCGGAAGGGGAAACCCTTCTTTGATTAAAAAAACTACTACCTCCATTCTGGTTTACTAGTCCCCATCGTACATTGGGTCAAAGTTTGTCCACGAATTTTACTTGTAAAATGTGAATGGAAAACGAGATGCATGCATGAACACTAGTTACTCTAACCCCCCTCTAACCCCCCCCCTCTCTTCTTTAATTCTTTGCCACATCAGCATGTTTGCTATTCCCGTGTGCATGATACCAGCTAAGATTCCACCATTATGGCCAGCCTTAATCAGCGCATGCAATAATTTAGTGCACCTTGAAATATGAACATGTGTGGGGCGTGTATGTTTTTAGTGCAGGAAGCCTGTTCGTCTCCAAATCTTTTCCTATCCATGTGTGGAAACAATATGCCTGCCAAAATCTCCTTCTCCCTCCGGCGGTCCCACCACTCCACCCGTGTGAAGAAATCTGCATGCATGACTCTCCCCCCCCCATGCTCGTCCAATCCGTTGTGACCAGCAATATTTCCACCCCTTCGCTCCCCCATAATTTACTCCAACAAATATGCCCACGTAGTTGTTACTTAACTGCAGGTGCATTGGGTCACTGATATATGTGGCCAACAGGGGTCTGGCCCACATGTCAGTGACGCAACTGGACCTGCAGTTAAGTCAGTGTAGCTCAGTCCATATCTTACGTAGGTGTGCCATTGCTCGCTATAAATACTGCGCCTCCCACGACATCGCTATCTCCTCCCCCTCGCATTCACGTTCATCGCTATCTCCTCCCCCTCCCTCTCACGTCGACCACCATGGCATCGCCCCTCCCAAGCCCTAGGAGCCCCTCGCTCCACTGCGCGGACGGTCACGCATCGCCGTTCCGTTCCTCGCCGCCACTAGTCAAGGAGGACACGTCGGTGTTCCGCTCCTTGCCGCTATGCGATGCGTCGCCGTTCCATTCCTTGCCACCACTAGTCGAGGAGGACGCGTCGGTGTTCCGCTCCTCGCCGTGATGCGACGCGTCGCTGTTCCGTTCCTCACCGCCACTAGTCGAGGAGGACACGTCGGTGTTTCGCTCCTTGCCGCGACGCGTTGAGGTGGACGCATCGGCATTCCCAATCTCGCCAGCACGTGCGCCAGAGGACGCGTCGGCTCCCCGCTACGAGTAGAACACCGCGCCGCCCGCCGAGCCCTCCAGCCTTGAGGAGCTTTGGAAAGAAATGGATGTCGCCTTGTGGGAGGCTTTGCCTCCAGCAGAGTGCGCCAAAAGAGAGGCGGAGAAGAAGGCCGAGGAAGAGAAGTGCACCGCGGAACAAGCTTCCTGGGAGGCCTATGACGTGTCCGAGATAGTCAGACGATTGGATCTTTGGCGGAAGGCTCGTGCGAGGGCCGTGAGGGTGGCGGAGGATGCCCGAGCCGACGCCCTGAGTGCAGTCGGGCCCAAGCGCATCATCTACGCTTGGCAGTACATGGACCGGGTGCATGCTTCTAGCGAGGAGCAGTACCTGTTGGCGTCGGATCACCACACCGGTGAGATCGCGCTCGCTCGCCGGCAAGCCACCAATTAGCACCTCGCGAGTTGCGAGGCTGAGGAAGAGGCGTTGTGTCGGCGCGCTGGGAAACGGACGCGCACTAGGGTACTCGTGACGCGCCGCAAGCGCTCCTGCGAGCGCTGTGGCTTTTAGGAGGAGTATAATTTTTGTTTCGTAAGGCGATCTCATTAGTTTTGGGACCCAAATGATAAATCCCGAACGTTCAGCAATTTTAGCGTCCTTAATTAAGTATGTAAAAGGGAAAGTTTGGAAACCTTGTGTATTCATACGCATTCTGCAAGTACGTGCATATAGCAAAAACTTTACTATATACTATCACACTACACGTCGCTCTCGATATATGCTTGCAGACTGTGCTACTCCCCCCGTCCAGGTCAATAAGTCATCTTTGGTTGTGCACCGTGACCAAGAAGGAGGGAAGACTTATACACCTAGACGGAGGGAGTTCTACTATTACTTATGTACGTGCAAATGCACGTTTTAACATTACGATGCAGTTTTTGTAAAAGTAGAAAAACAACACTAGTCAAGCTTGTGAAACGATTCGATGCAAAACAAATGCAAAATGCTCGTTTGATTGTTTACTTTTAGCTTCCTTCTCTGTGGTTATTTCTCTGTCGTACTTTGTACGGAGTATCTCACTGGTTGGAAAGGCATGCAAATTCCCAAACCGCTTCCTACAACCTTTATCGAATTTTTTGCCTAACAAGTTGTGCCGTGCAATTGGAATTCCAACTTGAGTACTACTACTAGTAGGAGTACCAGGGCCAGTTCTTTTAGGCTTCTAGATTAGTTATCCCATAACTACTACCTCCGTCCTAGTTTATTGGTCCCCATTGTAATATGTGTCAAATTTTGATCATAAATTTAACTAATGAAATGTTAGTACTTGTCACATGCACTACTCCATCCGTCTAGGTGAGTAAGTCATCTTAGAGCAAGGTTAATAGTAAAGCCTGCTGCCGGCTCTATAGTAGAGCCATGTCACCTGTAGCCTGTATTTGAAAAAGTTCATACAGTAGAATGGTTGTAATGTTGGCTATACATTTAATGCATGCATGCTATGCTAGGCAAAGGAAAGTGACAGGATTGGCTGGGGGGAGCTGAACGCCGACCGTACCGCTCGCATGGGCTGCATGCAGGCTCCTTTTCCTCGTTGCTTGTGCTATCGCCCGGCGACTTGCGAAGCGCCCGCTTGGTCCTTTCTTCTCACTTCTCTCTCCTCCAGCTATGATTTTGCTGATGTGGAAGATGCTATAGCCTGCTGACTAGTCTATATTGTACTTGCTCTTAAGCTGTGCACCGTGACCAAGGAGGAGGAGAAAACGAGAAACGTTAATGTTTATTTGCTAATTAATAGTATTGCATGCAATGAACTAACCACTGCATGTCGTGTTTGATATCTCAAGTCATTAAAGGAATGCACACTCTTTATCTCTTATTGGTTGATATGTCAAGAAACAAGAAACGAGGTAGAAGTTAATGCACTGCACCTAAGTGTTTTGGGATTATTTGGTTTTTTTAAGATGACTTACACACCTAGACGGAGGGATTACAATGGTGGGAAATAAACCAGTTAAATCTTTGGTCAAAATTTAGCACAAATTACAATGGTGTGGAATAAACCAGGACGGAGTAGTAGTTTAGAATCCCAAATAAATGAGTGAGGCGCCTTATTGTTACTCTCCACTGTGACTAGTCTTGTGGGAAAAGCTGGGGAAGCCGCCAAAAGAACTGGCCCTAGGAGTAGTAGCTAGGGATCAAGTGTGCGAGATGAACCGGAGAAAGTAAATGCAGAGAGATGAAATGCAAAAAAGACGGAGGAATGTGATGGTTGCTTGTCCGTTTATTTTACAAGGCCACTTATTACTGGGAGTGGTTGGGTTTTGTGATATGACGGTTTTACTACCGCGCCACGAGCGGGGTGAGAGGTGAGACTCCCGTGCAGCGCCGCCCTCTACACTTGTACTACATCGGTCGTGGTTTATTAGTCCCCCCTTGAATTTGACTGGAGATTTAACTGACAAAATGTTAGTGCATGTCAACAAAAACTATATCGTTGGATTCGTATTTGAACATAGTTTTGAATGATATAATTTTAGGTCACATGCATTAGCATTTATCGTACTAATCTATAGTAGTAAGGTGCCTGTGCGTTTCACCGAAGAGTGAAATGCATTGATCTGGGAGTTATTTATTTTGACAAAGGATGTGGGGGTCATCTCATGTGTAACGGGTATCGATAGGTTTCTTCGGATATTATTTCATCTCTAGAGCTCACAAACATCTGGGTGAAATAGATAAAAAGGTATCTTTTGCAAACAAAAGCGTTCAACTGTTCAACCTGCATCCAAAACTTGTGAAGAAATAACACTTATTGTGCTTTGCAAGAAATGATCTTTTCTATACTATCTATACTACTACAACTATATAGTATACGAGTCCTGGATTGCACCTAGAGCATCAATCCTAGCCACTCATCTCCTAAATCTAACGGCTGATATTGGAGGGATTCATAGTGAACAGTGCCTGCAGCTGAATCAACTTGGTTCTGGAACCATCGCTGCACCGTGTTATACCTTCCTGAAAAGAAGACCTATGCCTCCTCTACTATGCTGCAATTGTCAGGTTGTGATGAGTAAAAAAAGAGTTGGTTGTGAGCTGATGTGAGATGGTCTGGAGGAGAAACTAAAGTTGAAGTAAACAATTTGTGGGTTCCACCACGTACTTTTTTTTATATTCTTCGAAAATTTCTGGATGACCGCAGGCAGTAGTTGCATTTTGTACTACCAATTAGTAAATTTTTAAACTCTATTTCGCGTGCATCAACAATACTTTTTTTGCTCGGAATTCAATTTTCAAAGTATTTTTTTGGTGGAATCACACCATACTGTTAAGACGTGCATTGCACGTGCATACACACTAGTAAGAATTAGTTTTTGAGTATCAATTGTTATACATGTTGGCTACAGATGACATGGCACTTTCTTATAGTCATCTCCTCTCGCGTGGGCAGAGGAGATGTAAGAAATGGTTCATCATAAGTCTTTCACCAGTACTGTAGTAAAAATTCATACATGGAAGATTCTAGACTAAACCATAAACGGATACAGTTTTATTCATGCGCGATACTCCAATAGAGCAAGATCCTACATGGAAGTCTCTACATGCTTAGACAGCGGATTACATTGAGCGAAGACTAATGATCAACATTTAACTTGATAATGCGTATGTCCAGGTGAACCTCCTTGGAGTCCCCGTGCACCGTGTCGGCGGGTAGAGGATGCCATGGGTTTTCCAAGTCCACATTGGCGGGATAGTCCAAGCTCCCCAGAGTCCAAGTCCGTTCGATGAGGCCGGTGTCGCCGCCCACGCGACCCGGAGGGGTAGTAACACTGACCACACATCCGTACATCGACCTCGTGTCAGTGTCAGTGTCAGCGTCAGCGGCGTCGCCCCTGACGCACATTACAGAGATGGGGCGGCGGCCTACGCGGGCCTCGTCGGTGCCCACGGTCAAGAGGAAGACGCTGTCGTCCTCCTCCGAGACTAGCAGGCGGCGGTGATCCTCCAGCGACTCCGGCATGGTGAACGGGTACCACGTCTCATACTTGATGTTCTCCGCCAAGGGCCAGCAGTGACCGCTGCACGCATCCGTGAGGTGATGCACCATGTCCGCCGGCGAGCCACAAAACCACATCGGGCACTCATAGCAGTGGACGAAGGGCTCCTTGGAGGCATCGACTAGGCCGTCCATGAAATGGGAGTGGCGGTAGGGGACGTTGCGCCAGTTGAATATATGAGCAAGTTACTACGAGATTTAATCTGAATAAGCACAAAATAAATCATGACGGCTATAACAGAGATGAAACTAATCATGTGGACTAGCATAGTAGTAGGATACAGAGTAGAAACATGAATTCAACCACGACTTCGAACAGGAAGGACAGAAACACATGCGGTGCAACGGGAGCAGCACCATTGGCGTTGAGGTTGTCGCCCATGTCCAAACACCACGTAGACACGGGCCCTATTAGGATGATCTAACTCAATTAGAGGTTAGAGTTAGATTCTAACCTTGAACTAGTTCTGAACTAACTCTAACCAAAAAGATGTTTGGATGGCAGGGTTAGATGGAGCGCAGATACGGCGAGGCGCCTTCATGGGTGGTGTGAGAGGGGGGAGGAAGAGGACAAGACGCCTTCATGGTCTTTGAGCACGGTTCGTAGTCGTTCCATGCTCGGGCATTAAAGTTTGTAACTATTTTAGACTAGAATATACTACTCCTCCGGTGCTAGTAGTAGAGCAGAGTCCTACTCTACTACTCTACTCAAGCAAGTTAGGGCATATCACTGTAGGGAGTACCAGTACTGTGATCACTCAAGCAAGTTGTCTGGCATCAACATGACCCTACGCTGCTGGTATGTGTCTCGTATGTCAAGCGGCGTGCTGTAGTCATCATCACATGTCCACTTCCCGCAGCACATATTCGCTTCTCCATCTTTGTCCGCACATAATCTCGTCCAATCTTCCATCCCCGCTAAGGCGCCTCCCCCCCTCGTTCAAAACCCAAGCACTAACAATGGCAGAACCGAGCAGCGTCCGCCGAAAGAGTGGCTGGAATTCGCTCCCCATAGAGGTAATCAAGCTCATTGTTTCGCGTGTGGACAATCTCAGTACCATGCAAGGATCATGCTGGCAGCGCGGTTTTGATCATCAGGCAAAACTGTGTGTACACAGCGTACCATGCATCTCTGCATGCACCATACCCTGATAAGTGTCGCCACGCTCTGCAGCCCAAAGTAGGAGAGAGGGTCGCAAGTATCAGACTTCGACCTGCTGGCTGGAGTTTCCCTCGTCAGGCACCTATCTGGTTCAAGCCGTCAGCCAATCTCCATAGCTTAATAAATAGTGATGTCTAACTGAGCCAGTTAGTTAGATGCGTACACTTGGTGTAGTAAGATCTTTATTTAGTTTGATGCATACACTTGTTCTTTTTTGTAGCCCTTTTGTAATGATGGCTGATGTTTGGTTTGGAAGAGAGAGTTGCGTCTTCACTCTTCTGGCATGCTTACTACTTCTGTTGCACCCCCAGCCCTGGTTGCTGCTGCTGCTATTTTCAATGTACAATCGGTATTATATTTCGTCTGTTGGTTGAATAAATGTGTTGTTAGAACGACAAACACAATGTTTTGGAAGTCATTGTATGGTTCGATCCTTTAGTGCCCCGTACTGTACATAGCGCATACTATTTTTCGTACGGAACCCATTTTCCACTTGTTGATAACATGCAGCCCACTGATGAAGGCCCAATAGAGAAGCCCATAATTAACTGGAAGGGAGGCTCTCACATGAATCCGGCCCAGGTACATGCTCATGGTCCCCTAAACATAAGTAAATAAATAAATAAATAAATAAAGCTAAATGCTCATGCACCAATTCTTTGGGAAAATAGGTAGCCCAGTATTTCTTTTTTAAGAATACCCAAGCTAGGCCTATTTGTTTTCTCCGAATTACTGGGCTGCAAATCTTTCAAGACAAGGAGGGATGCATTTCGGCCTGGCTTAAGAGTATGGTCAATGTTTGTTAAAAGTAATATCAAAAGGGGTTGAAAATTCCAAAAAAATTATAGCAAATGGGATATAAGTTTCTTTTTTTGTTTTTGTTCTTCACTGATATCTTATACGTATTTCATTGGATTTAACATGACATAGTACTAATTTATTTTTAAAATTGTTTTAGTATGGCTATTAATTTTTGGATTAAGAATATTTCGTTCCCCCGCAAAAATTTGTGAATTTTCAAAATTTCCCACATATTTAGTTAATTTTTTGACCCTGGTACTGAACAGAAAATGGGCAGCAATTCTAAAAATGGAAAACGGGCTGCAATAAATTCCATATGAATTAGAAAATGAGTAAAAACTATAAAAATAATAGCAAATGGGCTGTACACGCCACCGATTTCGAGGCTGACTTGTTTACGCAAGGCCTTATCAGTGAACACACGATTCTAGCAGCAGTGACTGTTGGATGTCCATCCAACGGCCGACGTGCTTCTTCAATCTCTGATCTTCCTGCTCCAGCCGCCTAAACTAGCGCTGGTGGGACTACCTACTCCCTCCTCTTTGTGGCCCGCTGTGATGCCGCGCAGGCTTCCCCGGCCCACCCTACTCCCTCCGCTGGCCTGGCCGCACGCAATCAACTGCCTCCTTATTACGCGAAAAAATGTTCCTCCCACTAACATCTGGGGTGCACCGGTTGGGAGGCTGACCTGTGGGCCTACTAAGTTGACGCGTACGCAGGGCTTGTCAACTTAGTCAACAAATGATTCTAGCAGCAGCAACCGTTGGATTTGAATCGAACGGTCATGCTGCTTCTTCAATCGCTGCTCTTCTTGCACCATCCGCCCAAACCAGCGCTGGGGAGACTGCCTGCTCCTACCTCCAGTGGCCAGTTGTGCTGCCGTTGAGGCCTCATCGCCCCCTACTAATCCCACCGCTAGCCAGGCCCTATGGCGACGGCAGCCTCACACCACAGCCGAACCAGTGAACCCTCGTACTCCTCTCCGTGTGGGCATCCACTGCCGCATCTTCCCCGGCTCCACGTCGTCCCCTTCGTAGGCCTCGCCGTCGTCCACCGCCTTGGTGCTCTCGGTGCGGCATGGTCAACGTGGTCAATGACATTCCATTGGAAGAGTACTATACGTGGAGAGGCTGACAGCTGGGTCCACAACCACAACCCAGTTTTTTTGTGATTCGCCAAGTAAGTCGCTTTGTCAGGCCTGTTGGGCTGCAAATCTTTCAAGAGGAGGAGAGCTTTCATTCGGCTGGCCGAGAAAATGGCCCATCAGTAATGAGAAATGGGTTGTACATTTTTAAAACACATCAAACCGGCAATTAGTTTCAAATATCTTTTTTTCATTTCGAGATTTTAAATTACATTAATTTTTATGCGTGGAGAATTTGTTGGATTTTATATTGATATACATTTATTTTTAAAATCAGTTTGAATGTGAGTCGAAATTTCGGGATTAAAAACAGTTCGGACCGCACCGAAATATGCAAAATTTCATATAATTTTTAAACAGTGACCACAATATGGGCTGTAATGCTAACAAAAAGAATATGGGCTCCAAAAAACCTTAATAATTAGCAAATGGGCTGTAAATTATTAGAAATAATGGCAGATGGGTTGTATGCTGTTTTCCACAGAATTGAGGCTTTCCTAAAAAAGGTTGACGCACAAGCAGTGACTGTTGGATGGCCATCCAACAGCCGTCGTGCTTCTTCAATCTCTGCTCGTCCTGCTCCAGCCGCTCAAACAAGCGCCGGCGGGACTGCCTGCTCCCTCCTCCCCGTGGCCGGCTCTGCTGCCGCACAGGCCTCACCGCCCCACCGTATGCCCATCGCTGGCCTAGCCATCCCTCTACTCACACCACACCTGCTGTTATTCTCCAGTGACGGCAGACGAACCAGTAAACCCTCGTACAGTCGTACTCCCCTCCGCGTGGGAAACAACTGCCGAGTCTTCCTTGCCTCCGTGTTGTTCCCTTCCCAGGCCTCGCCGTCGTCCACCGCCTTGGTGCTCTCGGCGCGGCCTGGTCAACGTGGTCAACGACCGACATGCATTTGAAGTGGAATGTACGTGGAGAGGCCGACAGCTGGGTCCACGGCCGCACGCAAGGAAATGCCTCCTTATTATGCGCAAAATAAGGATTCCTCCACCTGACATCAGGGACCCACCGAAAGGGCCTCTTTATTTCGCGAAAAAAACAATTCCGCCGCTGACAGCTCGGACCCACCAGCTATATCTTCACACGCAAGGAAGTGCCTCCTTATTACTCACAAAAAAATGAATACTCCCCCAGTTACCTGGGACCCAGTATAGTGGCAGGCTGACTTGTGGGCCTACTAAGTTGACGGGGACGGAGGGCTTTGTCAACTTAGTCAATATGCACGATTCTAGCTCCAGTGTCCGTACGATGTCCATCCAACGGCCGTAGTGCTTCTTCAACCTCTGGTCCTCTTGCTCCAGCCGCCTAAACCAGCGCTGGTCGTGCCTCGTGCTCCTGCCTCCCGTGGCCGGCTGCGATGCGGCGGAGGCCTCACCGCCCCCTACTACTCCCCCGCTGGGCAGGCCATCCCTCTACTCACCCACACCCCCTGTTATTCTGCGGCGACGGCAGCCTCACACCGCAGCGAACCAGTGAACCCTCATACTCCTCTACGCGTGGGCATCCACTACCACATCTTCCCCGGCTCCACGTCGTCCCCTTCCTAGGCCTCGCCGTCGTCCACCGCCCTGGTGGTCTCGACGCGGCATGGTCAACGTGGTCAAGGAACGGCTTCATCAGATGTGGACTGTACGTGGAGAGGCTGACAGCTGGGTCCACCGGCCGCAGCAAGGAAGTGCCTCCTTATTACATGCAAAATAATTATTCCTCCACCTGACAGCGGGGACCCACCGGACGGACCACCATATTTTGCAAAAAAAAAAACGTTTGCCCCTGACTGCTGAGACCCACCAGCTACATCTTCGCACGCAAGGAAGTGCGTCCGGGCAAAAAAAATGATTCGCCCCCCTGACTGCTAGGACCCACCAGCTACATCTTCGCAGGCAAGGAAGTGCCTGACAGTCGGGACCCACCTGGTCGAAGCGTACTACCGTTGTCATTCTGGTCGTGAACATGTACGTACATATATACTGGTGGATGTAGAGGCGCGCACGTGTCATAGTAGAGGCGCGCACGTAGCATGTACACGTACGTACATCGGCCAGGGTGCAAGAAAGAAAAAATATGGCCACGTATGTGTACATACGGGCGGGGTCTCGAACGCCTACTCGCGCATACGTACGGCCAGGGCTCGTGTACATGGCTGGGTCGGAACGGAGAAACAGCGTCGTCATCATGTTCATGGGGAGGCAACGGAATGCGTCGTGTTCATGGGGAGGCAACGGAATGCGTCGTGTTCATGGGGAGGCAACGGAATGCGTCGTGTTCATCAGGAGGCAACGGAACGCGTGGGAGCCAACCGGCTGGGTCGGTACGGAATGTGTGGTCGTGTTCATCGGGAGGGCTTGGACGAAACAGGCAATGGAAACGAGGCCTGAATAGGGTCCTGTTGATCGGGAGGGGTTTGGCGTACCGCAAAGTGGAGGAAACGGACCTCCTACGGTCGAAACAGGGGTCCTATTGATCGGGAGGGGTGTGGCGTACCGCAAAACGGACGAAACGGACCTCCTACGGTCGAAACGGGGGTCCTGTTCATCGGGAGGGGTGTGGCGTACCGCAAAACGGATGAAGCGGACTTGTGTTGGAGCGCTACGGTCGAAATGGGGGTCCTGTTCATCGGGAGAGGTGTGGCGTACTGCAAAACAGGACTCCATGGGTATTGTTCATCTCCACCGTCGACCTCCTCCAGCCTCCACGGGCTACCGTCGACCTCCTCCAACCTCCACGGGCTCCTGTTCATCCAGCTACCATCCGCGCGCTACTCCACCGGCTACTGTTCAACCACCCCTCCACGGGCACCCCTCCACCGTCTACTGTTCCTCCAGCCCTCCACACCACGGGGTCCTGTTCAACCACCCCTCCACGGGCACCCCTCCATCGTCTACTGTTCATCCAGCCCTCCACCACACCACGGGGTCCTGTTCATCCAGAGGCAACGCCACCGCTCACTGTTCATCCAAACCCCCCGCAACGCTCACTGTTCATCCTAGAGGCTGCATCGATCGGCTTCAGTTAGCAGCAGTAGCGAAGGAATCGCTTGATCGGGTTCAGTTAACAGCCATCGATCGCTCGCTCGGGTTCAGTAATGTGTAGCCTGCAGTGCAATCGCTCGGATTCAGTTAGAGCCCAATGCCTCACTCGGGTTCAGTTAGAGCCAACGCCTCGCACACACATGCGTACGTGTACGAGAGAAACACGCATCGCTTGGCCCCCGACCTCCCACCGTAACCGGGAACTCCCCGAAATTTTCCTCGCCCTCGCTTCTACCACGGTTTTTTCCGTCATGGACGGCCCAATGAATGTCATGCAGCTGCGTCGCCGGCCCGCCCAGGACAAAAAGCCCACTTTCTGTCATGATTTTTTGTCATAGAAGTAGGAGCCCACCACATCTATGATGATACCGGGTTTTGTCACAATTATCGTCATAGAAGTGTCATATGTATGACAGAAAAAAGTTTCGTTCGGCCCAAAATGTCATGGATGTGTCTTTTTTTTGTAGTGTGTACTAAGGACCACCGCATCCATTCTTATATCAATGCACTAAAGCAGGAGTAGGGTCTTACACCTGACGGCAACCCGAACCTGAGTAAATCGATTGTGTGCTCTCCGTCGTGCGATCGTACGCTGGTCTGTTCTTCATGCAACGCAGCGTCCCCCTGCCGAACCAGCAAGGGGCCACCCGGTCCCATAGGTGGCCGCGGAAATCCCGTGACAGAAGCGAAAGCACGATATGGTCACTGGACATCAGAATAAGCTCATCACGGTCACCACATACATTTTGTTGTGCTAACCAACCTGTGGTTGGATGGTTAGGAGGACAGTGGTTTCCCGAGCCCATTAGGGGTAAAGTCCTGGTGCTCACATTTATCCTAGATTAATTTCAGTATTTTCCGGCGGTGTGCTTTCAGTGGAAGGAGACGTTCCCCTCGACTATGAGGCACCTATGGTGACTTTGTAAAATTTCAAGATCATATGTTGGCTCACTCTCTCGAAGGTGGTCATAGGGGTAGGGTCTGCGTGTGTGCGCTTAGAGAGGTGAGTGCTTGCACGTATATATGAGCGCTTGCATCTATACCATGTTAAAAAATGCATATCATGATTATACGGTCACTAGCTCACCTGTAAACTCTGAATTTTGTTGATGGCACGATCAATTGACCAGTCAAACGTTCCACATGGCGCAACTAGTGTTGCATCATCGACGCATGTAACCGTGGGGCCTACCTGCCAGCGTGTATATGAAAGAAAGAAATGGTAGTGTGAGTCGGTACTGTGTTAACAAAATACGTTTTATGGTGATCATACGGTCACTGGCTCACCATACAGCTCCGTAAATTGTTGATGAAACAATCAATTGACCAGTCAAATGGTCTGCTACCTCTTGAGCACTACGTTGGTTTTCCACGAAGAGGAAGGGATGATGCAGCAAAGTAGCATAAGTATTTCCCTCAGTTTTTTGAGAACCAAGTTATCAATCCAGTAGGAGGCTATGCGCGAGTCCCTCGCACCTGCACAAAACAAATAAATCCTCGCAACCAACGCAAATAGGGGTTGTCAATCCCTGTAAGGCCACTTACGAGAGTGAGATCTGATAGATATGATAAGATATTATTTTTGGTATTTTTATGATAAAGATGCAAAGTACAATAAAGGCAAAGTAAATACCAAGGGAAATAACTAAGTAGTAGGAGATCAATATGATAAAGATAGACCCGGGGGCCATAGGTCTCACTAGTGGCTTATCTCAAGAGCATAAGTATTCTACGGTGGGTGAACAAATTATGTTGAGCAATTGATAGAATTGAACATAGTTATGAGAATATCTAGGTATGATCATGTATATAGGCACCACGTCCGAGACAAGTAGACCGACTCCTGCCTGCATCTACTACTATTACTCCATTCATCGACCGCTATCCAGCATGCATCTAGAGTATTAAGTTGAAAACAGAGTAATGCCTTAAGCAAGATGACATGATGTAGAGGGATAGACTCATGCAATATGAAGAAAAACCCATATTGTTATCCTCGATGGCAACAATACAATACGTGCCTTGCTGCCCTTACTGTCACCGGGAAAGGACACTGTAAGATTGAACCCAAAGCTAAGCACTTCTCCCATTGCAAGAAAGATCAATCTAGTAGGCCAAACCAAACTGATAATTCGAAGAGACTTGCAAAGATAACCAATCATACATAAAAGAATTCAGAGAAGATTCAAATATTATTCATACATAGACTTGATCATAAACCCACAATTCATCGGTCTCAACAAACACACCGCAAAAAGAAGATTACATCGAATAGATCTCCACAAGAGAGGGGGAGAACATTGTATTGAGATCCAAAAAGAGAGAAGAAGCCATCTACCTACTAACTATGGACTCATAGTTCTGAGGTGAACTACTCACACTTCATCAGAGGGGCTATGGTGTTGATATAGAAGCCCTCCGTGATCGATGCCCCTCCGATGGAGTGTGAGTAGTTCACCTCAGAACTACGGGTCCATAGTTAGGCGCGCCCCCTACCTCGTGGCCTCCTGTTCCGTGCTTTGACGTAGGGTCCAAGTCTCCCGGGTCTTATCTGTTGAGAAAATCATGTTCCCGAAGGTTTCATTCCGTTTGGACTCTGTTTGATATTCCTTTTCTTCGAAACCCTAAAACAGGCAAAAAGCAACAATTTTGGGTTGGGCCTCCGGTTAATAGGTTAGTCCAAAAAATAATATAAAAGTGGATAATAAAGTCCAATAATGTTCAAAACAGTAGATAATATAGTATGGAGCAATCAAAAATTATAGATACGTAGGAGACGTATCATGGTCCACATTCAACAGCACACATTACCATAGGGCCCACCCATCAGCGCGTATATGAAAGACAGAAATGGTAATACATTAGTGGTCGGTGGGGATTCAAACTCGTGAGACCTCTGGTTGGCAGTCGCCGGCGGTGGGGGTGCGGTGATTGGGCGGTGGCATGGGGATTGCCGGAGAAAAAGCTCGGCGCGTGGGGAGCTAGAGGGATGGCCGGGGCGGCGGTGGACCGGCGGTGGGGAGCGGTTTTGGGGCGGGCGGGGCGGCTCAAGGGGGTGGAGGTTGAAGATGAACTGCACGCCCTTGTTTTTGTATCCAACAGCTGGAAAATTGACTGACTAGAGATGAGAAAGTCAGTTGACTGACGTGTAGCCTCACCCCGCACGTACACATGCACGCACACAACACTCGCACAAAGACACACATGCCTGCACGTGAGCAACACTGACACGTACACATGCACTCACTGAACACACGCACGCATGCAGACATGCAACACTGACACGTACACATGCACTCACGAACACACGCACGCACGCACACATTGATGCAACACTAAAACATACACATGCACGCACACAACACTCGCAGGCCTGCATGCACACAGCACACGACGCAAGACACATGCTCAACCTATACGTTGATGCACCCTTTGTTAAGGACATGGATTGTTACAGGTATTAATCAATCTTATCTGTGATAAGCAGAAAATTGATGTTTGAAGTGGTCTTTATGAATCATAACATATCGAACGGGCTATCAACGTATATATGAAAATTTTAAAATTCTCTTACATTATATAGTAGGATTATCTACATGAAATAGATGATGTCACAGTCAACGAACAATCATCGTTTTATGAAATGCCCGCTTCTGACCGCCCTGGCCCACCAAATTCTCCTCTGCCGTGCGCTGCCTGCGTTGGGTCACTCACATGCAGGCTAGGTACCCAAAGAGCCCACACGTCAGTGGAAGAACGGCGCAGTATTGTACGTCAGAGTCGAGTGCGCCACTTGCTGCATGCGTGACTGAACATGCCTCCATGAACCCCGTGTGGAAGCCGAGAAACCCACTCTGGACACACGTCC
Organism: Triticum dicoccoides; assembly: GCF_002162155.2. NCBI lineage: Eukaryota > Viridiplantae > Streptophyta > Magnoliopsida > Poales > Poaceae > Triticum > Triticum dicoccoides. The sequence continues at coordinate 273,424,521 of NC_041384.1, forward strand.
GTTCATGTGAATGGGAGGGACTACTACAACCCTTCCAAAAGAAATGTAGTGTTGGGGAACGTTGCAGAAAACAAAAAATTTCCTACGGTTTCACCAAGATCCATCTATGAGTTCATCTAGCAACGAGTGATTGGATTGCATCTACATACCTTTGTAGATCACGCGCGGAAGCGTTCAAAGAAGGGGATGAGGAAGACGTACTCGACGTGATCCAAATCACCGGAGATCCTAGCGCCGAACGGACGGCACCTCCGTGTTCAACACACGTATGGTCAGCGTGACGTCTCCTCCTTCTTGATCCAGCAAGGGGGGAGGAGAGGTTGATGAAGATCCAGCAGCACGACGGCGTGGTGGTGGATGTAGGGCGTCACCGCAGCAGGGCTTCGCCGTTATACTGCGAGAGGGAGAGGTGTAGCAGGGGAGAGGGAGGCGCCAAGACTCAAGGTGTAGCTGCCCCCTCCCTCCCCCCATTTATATAGGCCCCCTAGGGGGGTGCGCTGGCTCTAGGAGATGGGATCTCCTAGGGGGGCGGCGGCCAAGGGGTGGAGTGCCCCCCAAGCCAGGTGGGGCGCCCCCCCCCCCCACCCCTAGGGTTCCAACCCTAGGCGCATGGGGTGGGCCAAGGGGGGCACACTAGCCCACTATGGGCTGGTTTCCCTCCCCACTTTGGCCCATGGGGCCCTCCGGGATGGGTGGCCCCACCCGGTGGACCCCCGGGACCCTTCCGGTGGTCCCGGTACAATACCGGTGACCCCCGAAACTCTCCCGATGGCCAAAACTACACTTCCTATATATAATTCTTCACCTCCGGACCATTCCGGAACTCCTCGTGACGTCCGGGATCTCATCCAGGACTCCGAACAACTTTCGGGTTACTGCATATTCATATCTCTACAACCCTAGCGTCACCGAACCTTAAGTGTGTAGACCCTACGGGTTCGGGAGACATGTAGACATGACCGAGACGGCTCTCCGGTCAATAACCAACAGCGGGATCTGGATACCCATGTTGGCTCCCACATGCTCCTCGATGATCTCATCGGATGAACCACGATGTCGAGGATTCAAGCAACCCCATATACAATTCCCTTTGTCAATCGGTACGTTACTTGCCCGCGATTCAATCGTCAGTATTCCAATACATCGTTCAATCTCGTTACCGGCAAGTCACTTTACTCGTACCGTAATGCATGATCCCGTGACCAGACACTTGGTCACTTTGAGCTCATTATGATGATGCATTACCGAGTGGGCCCAGAGATACCTCTCCGTCATACGGAGTGACAAATCCCAGTCTTGATCTGTGTCAACCCAACAGACACTTTCGGAGATACCCGTAGTATACCTTTATAGTCACCCAACTATGTTGTGATGTTTGGTATACCCAGAGCACTCCTGCGATATCCGGGAGTTACACGATCTCATGGTCTAAGGAAAAGATACTTGACATTGTAAAAACTCTAGCAAACAAACTATACGATCTTGTGCTATGTTTAGGATTGGGTCTTGTCCATCACATCATTCTCCTAATGATGTGATCCCGTTATCAATGACATCCCCATGTCCATAGCCAGGAAACCATGTGTGACGCCCCCGATTCAATTGTACACTAATCATGCACGCAAATGTGTACGATCAAGATCAGGGACTCACGGGAAGATATCACAACACAACTCTAAAACATAAATAAGTCATACAAGCATCATAATACAAGCCAGGGGCCTCGAGGGCTCGAATACAAGTGCTCGATCATAGACGAGTCAGTGGAAGCAACAATATCTGAGTACAAACATAAGTTAAACAAGTTGCCATAAGATGGCTAGCACAAACTGGGATACAGATCGAAAGAGGCGCAGGCCTCCTGCCTGGGATCCTCCTAACTACTCCTGGTCGTCATCAGCGGGCTGCACGTAGTAGTAGGCACCTCCAGCGTAGTAGGAGTCGTCGTCGAAGGTGGCGTATGGCTCCTGGACTCCAGCATCTGGTTGCGACAACCAGAAAGAAAGGAAAGGGGGAAAAGGGGGGAGAAAGCAACCGTGAGTACTCATCCAAAGTACTCGCAAGCAAGGAGCTACACTACATATGCATGGGTATATGTGTAAAGGGCCATATCGGTGGACTGAACTGCGGAATGCCAGAATAAAAGGGGGATAGCTAATCCTGTCGAAGACTACGCTTCTGGCAGCCTCCGTCTTGCAACATGTAGAAGAGAGTAGATTGAAGTCCTCCAAGTAGCATCTCCAAGTAGCATCTCCAAGTAGCATCTCCAGGTAGCATCTCCAGTCACATCGCATAGCATAATCCTACCCGGCGATCCTCCTCTCGTCGCCCTGTGGAAAAGTGATCACCGGGTTGTCTGTGGAACTTGGAAGGGTGTGCTTTTATTAAGTATCCGATTCTAGTTGTCATAAGGTCAAGGTACAACTCCAAGTCGTCCTGTTACCGAAGATCACGGCTATTCGAATAGATTAACTTCCCTGCAGGGGTGCACCAACTTACCCAACATGCTTGATCCCATTTGGTCGGACACACTTCCCTGGGTCATGCCCGGCCACGGAAGATCAACACGTCGCAACCCCACCTAGGCTCAACAGAGAGGTCAGCACGCCGGTCTAAACCTAGGCGCCCAGGGGTCTGGGCCCATCACCCTGAACACACCTGCACGTTGCGAGGGCGGCCGAAAGCAGACCTAGCCTAGTGGCGTTCCAGTCCAATTCGGCGCGCGCCACTCAGTTGCTGACGTCACGAAGTGCTTCGGCTGATACCACGACGCCGAGTGCCCATATCTTTCCCACGTAGTTGGTTAGTGCGTATAGGCTCGTAGCCAACTCAGATCAAATACCGAGATCTCGTTAAGCGCGTTAAGTATCCGCGAACGCCGAACAGGGCCAGGCCCACCTCTCTCCTAGGCGGTCTCAACCTGCCCTGTCGCTCCGCCACAAAGATCCACTCGCGTGCTCCACCAGCCGACCCGACTTTAGTCTCCACATGTATCATGTATAAAGTATATAGTATATACCCGTGATCACCTCCCGAGTGATCACGGCCCGATAGTATAGCACGGCAGACGGACAAGAATGTAGGGCCACAGATGAATATACTAGCATCCTATACTAAGCATATAGGATTATAGGTAAAGGTAACAACAGTAGTAACAAGGCCAGGCTATGCATCAGAATAGGTATAACAGAAAGCAGTAACATGCTACACTACTCTAATGCAAGCAGTATAGAGTAGAATAGGCGATATCTGGTGATCAAGGGGGGGGGGCTTGCCTAGTTGCTCTGGCAAGAGAGAGGGGTCGTCAACTCCGTAGTCGAACTGGGCAACAGCAGCGTCGGTCTCGTAGTCTACCGAAGAGAAGAGGGGGAAGAAACAATGAATACCATGTAAACAGATGCATATCGATGCATGACATGACAAGTAACGATGCTAGGCGTGCCCTAATGTGGTATCAGGTGATGCCGGTTAAGGGGGGAAACATCCGGGAAAATATCCCCGGGGTTTCGTGTTTTCGGGCAGCGGAGCCGGAGGGGGAAAGTTGTGAGTTCGATAGGTTAGGGGTGTGTGGCGGACGAATGGACTGCGTATCCGGATTCGTCACGTCGTTCTGAGCAACTTTCATGTACACAGTTTTTTCATCCGAGCTACGGTTTATTTTCTATTAATTTTAAAAGATTTAAATCATTTTTAGGATTTATTTAATTATTTTCAGTCGAAAATTAAAAGTTAAATGCTATGGATACACATAAGTGTACCCAGAGGTGTACCCATGGGGCTGACTGGTGGGGACAGGGGGCTGACTCATCAGCCCAGTCAGCAGTCAAAGTTTGACAGTTGACTGGTCACCCTGACAGATGGGGTCCGTTGACTGGGTCAACTGCACAGTCAGCAGTCAACAGCCCTGTTGACTTAGTCAACTTAAGTGTGGGCCCCACTGTCATTGACTGTTAACTAACTAACTAAGTTAATTAGGTTAACTAGTGTTTAGGTTAAACTAAACAAAATTAATTAAGTTAATTAATTACTAAATTAATTAATTAATTATTATTCTTATTTTCTTTTTATCTTTCTTTTTTTTAACGTTCCGGGGGGGTGGTGGGCCCCAATGTCATTGGCCCAGAGGGCCATACCGGGCGCGGGCGACGGTTATCGGTGCGACCCGATCGAGCGCATGCCCAAGGGCACGCGGGCATGAGCACTGGTGGCCAGGAGCCAGCGTGCGCACGCGAGGGGTCGTCGGGCGGTGCACGGGCGCCGGTGGTGAGCGGGACGGCAGGGCCGTTGGCCACGACAAGCCAGTCAGGAAGCGGGGCGAAGGGCGCAGGGTCCTCGAGCGGCGCCGTGAAGCAGCAACCGGAGCGGGAGCTAGACGGGCGCCGTGGACAGGGGTGGAGGGCGCGATGGGCATGGCGCGGTCAGGCCGGCGAGCGGGCGGGCACGGAGTCGGAAGGCGGGCGTATCGCGCGCGACGAAATGGGGCCGGTGAAGAAGGAAGAGGAGGCAGGACGGCGGCTCACCAGGCCGTGCAGATGTGCATACGCGGGCTCGGGGAGGAGGACGAGGACGGGCGACATCGAGGTGGTGGTGCTCCGGTGAGGTGGCGACGGCGTAGGGCAACGGGGCACCAGCGAGGTTGTCCGGCGAGGGAGGGCACTCCAGGCGGCGGCAGTTGATGAAGGGGCGCGGAGGAGTCCGGGAGGGGGGGGTGCCGGCGGGTGGCGGTGACGGGGCACGGGGATCGGGCGCAGGGACCTCCTCTCCCTGGCGCGATGTGTGTGTGTGTGTGTGCGCG
>NC_041384.1:273429492-273429910 GCF_002162155.2 Triticum dicoccoides
AGTGGGGGGGAGTGAGGTGGGTTGTTAGGGTTTCCCCTGGTGGGGATATGGAGGAGGGGGTGGGGTGCGGCTGGGCCGGCCTGGCGGCCCGATGGTCTGCTGGGCCGTGGCCCAGCGGGGGGGGGGGGTTCTTTTTTTTTCTTGTTTTCTGTTTTCCTTTATCTATTTTCTTTTAATTTCTGTTTTATAAAATATAAATACAACTCCTATTTTAATGTTATAATTTATTCTACTGCCCCAAAAGTTTGACACCTAATTAAAATAGTTTGTATTATTATTATTTTTAAAAGGCATTTAATTAATTGTTATAGCTGCTATTTTAATTAGTTTAGAGCCTTTAAACATTTTATAAAATTTGTGGTTTCTCCACTAGTATTACCCATGATTTATTGGACACATTTTGGACATTTTAGTTTTA
>NC_041384.1:273429920-273437876 GCF_002162155.2 Triticum dicoccoides
TGTTTTCTTGTTTTCTGTTTTCCTTTTCTTTTATTTATTCCGTTCGGTTTTATTAAATTATTAATTTACTTCAATTTTGAAGAATGTGAGAACAACACCTAAATATGGTATGTTAAAGATACCACTGCCACATTAATTTGGACAGCTAAATAAAATAGTTTAATATTTTACAAAATACAAAAGGCATTTAATTACTTTCTTTTGCTGCTATTTTATTTTCCTTTGAGCATTTAAACATTTTATAAAAATGTGGTTTCATCACCATAATTACCTATGTATTATTTGGTTCACTTCGAACATTTAAATTTTAATATTTGAAAACTTTTATTGTTTGCTCGATTTTGAATTAGAAATTCGAACTAGGTTCCGAACTAACGCGAGTTTATCCACAGTAACCGAGGTGACATGGCATCATTAGCGGGGATTACTGTAGCTTAATTACCCGGGCGTCACAATTCTCCTCCACTACAAGAAATCTCGTCCCGAGATTTAAGAGGGGAGTAAGGGGGGAAGGTTTGGTAACGAATATAGCGGGTCTTCTCATCCTGGCTTGCTCTTCTCGAAGAGGTCAATCCAATATATTGATGCCTTCATACTTCTGCTTCAGGTCAAAATGATGAAGTCGTCATCCTTTCTTCGGGATCTTCATCGTACTTACGAAAAGGATATGGGGGGAAGACTCGGGATGGGCGGGCCTTACCAGGTTGACTATCTGGTACATAACTCAAGGAATGGGGTAGGAAGTAACTCTCGAATTGTACTTAAGAAAATATCGAGAGTAAAGTAAGAAGGTACCATGAGAAGTTTCAAACGGATAGGCCATTGTTCGATGTCTGAAACAACATGCGAAAGGGGTCCAGAGCAATGAGATTGAGTATTGCGTCTGTTACCAAAATAGATCACTTGGGACGGTGGCCCGTGAATTACATACGAGGCCACACGCGAGGAACAACCTTGGGAAGAGGGGGTGCAGGAGAGTCAGGTTTCGATCCTGTGGAACTGTGGGTTATGGGCCCACCATGTGGTTGAAAGTAGGAAGGGGGCCGACATTTTGCACGGTTATGATAGTAAGGCGTGTCAAAGGGTAGCCTGTCAGATATGTCGGCAACAACATCGATACCAAGGGTGAGGGACGAAGAGAACCATTTTCCTGCTCGTTGAACGAGGCGGGCCAATAGGCAAAGTTCTCGTCCATCGGTGGTTACCGGAATATCATCAACAATCGTAACAGGGTCTTACTGACCAATTATACATCGAGGTGTTTACATAAGCAGTGAATCTTTACTGCTTAGATTATATAGATCACAACAATGTCAAACACAACAATGGAAAGGAAAATATGAATATCAGATTAAACAGAACAATGGAAAGGAAAATGTGTTAAAACACATAATTCAGGGGTATATCCTTCCCAAGGACAAGCAGAGCAAGATATCCATGACAGGATATAAAGTAGACAACCATTTAGGTAAGGGGGGGAGGAATCTCATGATATTACCCATACAACGGTGTTAGGATAAATGATAAACAAAATTTAGCATCGTGCTTCAAATGTTCCTGTTGAAAATCGGAGTACCATTGACATGCTTCTAGGTAGCATTGACATGGTCTTCAGGTGAAGATCAAACTTTGGAAACACGAAGGATCCATCAGGAATAACTTGTAGAATAAGTCTTACAATTTCCCCATGGATGAACGGATAACCTTGCTGAAAAGGAATCTATAATGATAGGTCCTCCAGCCGAGGGGGGGGGGTGCTAGGCATGACATCATGTTACCGGGTCATCAAAGGATCAACATCATAACTCTTGGAAAATGTCCCAACCATCATATCCGACCAAGATTCAGATCCGATTGGTGTCATGATACCCCAGACTCAGGATGTCCGAGAAGAAAGGCTGCGGCACATATCGATGAAATGACATTGTAAGATTCTCGGGAAATGAACTATGGGAGCGGGTTCCTGAAACAATAGTTCATCATTAAACCAAGGGGAGGACAAGGAGGTGTCTGGTGAACTCAACGGCAATTCACCGAGATTCCCAAAAGATGGATTTCCACCATTAAGTGAACAAGGAGATAACATTTGTCAGATCAAATGATATAAGGAAGTATGCTCGAGGAAAACATACACAATTAAACATTGGTTGAAAGGTGCGCCCGAAATGTAGATTGGGTTGCATGACCAATGTCAGAATGGTGATTCAATTAGCGAAGGACTTAGAATGAACTATCGCCCATTCACTTCAAAGCAATAGGGTTGCTAGAAGTTTTGAATTCACACGTCATAGCTCCATTGTCGGTATTCCGGTTGAAAACAATACGGGGACCAAGGAATGAACGAAGATGGCAAGAAGTATTATGATATCAAGAATTATTAAGAGGTGGTGAAATTCTCACCACATTCTTTACAAAAAGAGATGGTAATACTTCCGAGGTAAGGAAGATCAACTACTGGGTAGCAGTGATCTCAAGGTTTACACAAAACACGAACAAGTTGTCTTGAACGGAAGGCAATAAAGTGGTCGATGAGAACAGGAATCATCGAGGGGCAAGGATGGTATTACCCATCATGAATTCAATTGAATTCCTGGAAGAGCTCATAAGGTTGATGATGATCACGACACAATTGTCGAGAGATTTCATGCAGATGTAGTCAACCAGCGACGACATCAAGTCAAGGAATGATGAAGCAAGAGGTTATTGGAACCACAGTTACGACACAAACTCGAACTCAAGCTTGTTGTTTAAGGTGAAAGGGTATGACGAGGAAAATCGACGTAAGGTTAGTTCATCGTCGAAAATTGGTGCTCCGAGAATAAGGACTAGGTAGCACCGTTAGAATCGTCATGACAATGATATAGCCAAACAGACTAGGAATGGCGTGATCGGGTACAAACTCGTACTTATAGAAGCTTACTGAAGAGTTGTTGAACCATAGAGCGGACTCGGTTCAGTTATCGGTGTCTTTGAGTGTTCAGTAACACAGAGCCCGCGAAAAATTGGAATCAGTGGGAAGGTAGCACTTGATGAAGAACTCATAAAAAGTTATGCAGTTCCATGATAATCTCGAGATAACAGGGGGGTAATACCCGACACAAGATCAAAGTAAAGGTTGGACTGGTGTATTGATCCATAGAAGACAATTGTTTTAACTTGTCCGAGAAATGAGATCAAAGAAGAACAATCATGGTCGGAACCACGGTTGCAAGGGATCAATTCACAGATACCATAGGTTAGTTATCAAGGAAATAGTTATTGTTACAAGAAGCTTTCATGATAGGATATATATCGCGTCCATGGGCATGAGCACAAGGTTCAAGGTCGACTCCCACTTCTCCAATGCATACCCTTTCATTCACTTCTCGCTTTCGATGAAGTTATAGCATTGAAATTTTATCTGGCAAAATACCAGAAGAGTATGAATCGTGAAAACCTTCGAGTTCACACGGTTTAGAGAAGGCATATGTTCATCCCACAGGGGCTTCTTAGAAACATATACCACAATCTTTAGGAGTAATTAACTCAAACTCGATGGCAGAGCTTGGTTGAGAAAAGCAGAGGATACAATTTACCAAAGGCATTATGTATCCGAGGAAAGGCTCACAAGGTTATTGAATATGAAGGGCGTTGTCAGATAAATCCAACAAAGGATCTGGTGGTCCATAAGGGGTCTGGTGTGAGCATCGGTACTCAACTAGAAGAAGTAGATTATAGAAACAACTGACTAACTCAATTGTCAAATGCAAAGGAATTATGATTTCCAAATCAAGGGATCAGAAGCAATGCTCTGATTAGGGGTGGATAAGTTGAATAGCCTTAGGGTACAATCAAAGACAATTGGATTGGTCGAGAACCAATTCCAGTTAAAAGAATGGCAGGTTAGCCGGAAAAGTAATTTATAAGGATCAATGATGATTGCGTGTATTCGCAAACATATTGAGTCAACAGACTCAAAATGATAATGACAAGGAATGTCATTAAGACTACGAGACTTATGGGATTAACCATAATGCAAGCAAGCAAGAATTTCAAGAGCCAAAGGCTCCAGAGGATTTTCAGAAGATCGAATATTATTTTGAAGACTTTTGTGAAACACAAGAACAACTGGGGATGAGCGGATACTCGGCAAGCGCGAGTAATTATCCGTAGGGGTATTCATGCAGCAAGGAACTGCAAGGCAATAGGCACAAAGTATTCTCGGAACACTAGAGAGAATTTCGAGGTATCTTGTAATAACAAGATCGACTGGGTATAAAGTAAGAACGACGGGTGTAAGTATTTATCCATATGGATATTGCAGTGGTAGGGAATTGCAAAAGTAACGGGCACAAGGTCTCGAGAGAATATCGAAGAGTATCTTCAAAATCTTCTGGCGCAGTAGGCGATCATTTGTGATAATGGGCTCTCCGGGAGAAAGTAGTTACGAGAACCTAGAGTCAGATTTAGTAAAATTATTTAACCCGAATAGAGGAGAGATTAGAGTCCCAGAGTATAGGTCGAGGAATAAAAGATCCTAATACCACCCAATGGCGACGTGGGCCCGTAAGCCACACAACCATGTTAGTAAAAGTTTTTCAACGACTAGACTCAACTTCGGCCAAGGAGTGTGGAAGGGGGATTCCTACAGGCAGTTGGCTCTGATACCAACTTGTGACGCCCCCGATTCAATCGTACACTAATCATGCACGCAAATGTGTACGATCAAGATCAGGGACTCACGGGAAGATATCACAACACAACTCTAAAACATAAATAAGTCATACAAGCATCATAATACAAGCCAGGGGCCTCGAGGGCTCGAATACAAGTGCTCGATCATAGACGAGTCAGCGGAAGCAACAATATCTGAGTACAGACATAAGTTAAACAAGTTGCCATAAGATGGCTAGCACAAACTGGGATACAGATCGAAAGAGGCGCAGGCCTCCTGCCTGGGATCCTCCTAACTACTCCTGGTCGTCATCAGCGGGCTGCACGTAGTAGTAGGCACCTCCAGCGTAGTAGGAGTCATCGTCGAAGGTGGCGTCTGGCTCCTGGACTCCAGCATCTGGTTGCGACAACCAGAAAGAAAGGAAAGGGGGAAAAGGGGGGAGAAAGCAACCGTGAGTACTCATCCAAAGTACTCGCAAGCAAGGAGCTACACTACATATGCATGGGTATATGTGTAAAGGGCCATATCGGTGGACTGAACTGCAGAATGCCAGAATAAAAGGGGGATAGCTAATCCTGTCGAAGACTACGCTTCTGGCAGCCTCCGTCTTGCAGCATGTAGAAGAGAGTAGATTGAAGTCCTCCAAGTAGCATCTCCAAGTAGCATCTCCAAGTAGCATCTCCAAGTAGCATCTCCAGGTAGCATCTCCAGTCACATCGCATAGCATAATCCTACCCGGCGATCCTCCTCTCGTCGCCCTGTGGAAAAGTGATCACCGGGTTGTCTGTGGAACTTGGAAGGGTGTGTTTTATTAAGTATCCGATTCTAGTTGTCATAAGGTCAAGGTACAACTCCAAGTCGTCCTGTTACCGAAGATCACGGCTATTCGAATAGATTAACTTCCCTGCAGGGGTGCACCAACTTACCCAACACGCTTGATCCCATTTGGCCGGACACACTTCCCTGGGTCATGCCCGGCCACGGAAGATCAACACGTCGCAGCCCCACCTAGGCTCAACAGAGAGGTCAGCACGCCGGTCTAAACCTAGGCGCCCAGGGGTCTGGGCCCATCACCCTGAACACACCTGCACGTTGCGAGGGCGGCCGAAAGCAGACCTAGCCTAGTGGCGTTCCAGTCCAATTCGGCACGTGCCGCTCAGTTGCTGACGTCACGAAGTGCTTCGGCTGATACCACGACGCCGAGTGCCCATATCTTTCCCACGTAGTTGGTTAGTGCGTATAGGCTCGTAGCCAACTCAGATCAAATACCAAGATCTCGTTAAGCACGTTAAGTATCCGCAAACGCCGAACAGGGCCAGGCCCACCTCTCTCCTAGGCGGTCTCAACCTGCCCTGTCGCTCTGCCACAAAGATCCACTCGCGGGTGCTCCACCAGCCGACCCGACTTTAGTCTCCACATGTATCATGTATAAAGTATATAGTATATACCCGTGATCACCTCCCGAGTGATCACGGCCCGATAGTATAGCACGGCAGATGGACAAGAATGTTGGGCCACAGATGAATATACTAGCATCCTATACTAAGCATATAGGATTATAGGTAAAGGTAACAACAGTAGTAACAAGGCCAGGCTATGCATCAGAATATGTATAACAGAAAGCAGTAACATGCTACACTACTCTAATGCAAGCAGTATAGAGTAGAATAGGCGATATCTGGTGATCAAGGGGGGGGGCTTGCCTGGTTGCTCTGGCAAGAGAGAGGGGTCGTCAACTCCGTAGTCGAACTGGGCAGCAGCAGTGTCGGTCTCGTAGTCTACCGGAGAGAAGAGGGGGAAGAAACAATGAATACCATGTAAACAGATGCATATCGATGCATGACATGACAAGTAACGATGCTAGGCGTGCCCTAATGTGGTATGAGGTGATGTCGGTTAAGGGGGGAAACATCCGGGAAAATATCCCCGGGGTTTCGTGTTTTCGGGCAGCGGAGCCGGAGGGGGAAAGTTGCGAGTTCGATAGGTTAGGGGTGTGTGACGGACGAACGGACTGCGTATCCAGATTCGTCACGTCGTTCTGAGCAACTTTCATGTACAAAGTTTTTTCATCCGAGCTACGGTTTATTTTCTATTAATTTTAAAAGATTTAAATCATTTTTAGGATTTATTTAATTATTTTCAGTCAAAAATTAAAAGTTAAATGCTATGGATACACATAAGTGTACCCAGAGGTGTACCCATGGGGCTGACTGGTGGGGACAGGGGGCTGACTCATCAGCCCAGTCAGCAGTCAAAGTTTGACTGTTGACTGGTCACCCTGACAGATGGGGTCCGTTGACTGGGTCAACTGCACAGTCAGCAGTCAACAGCCCTGTTGACTTAGTCAACTTAAGTGTGGGCCCCACTGTCATTGACTGTTAACTAACTAACTAAGTTAATTAGGTTAACTAGTGTTTAGGTTAAACTAAACAGAATTAATTAAGTTAATTAATTACTAAATTAATTAATTAATTATTATTCTTATTTTCTTTTTATCTTTCTTTTTTTTAATGTTCCGGGGGGGTGGTGGGCCCCAATGTCATTGGCCCAGAGGGCCATACCGGGCGCGGGCAACGGTTATCGGTGCGACCCGATCGAGCGCACGCCCAAGGGCACGCGGGCATGAGCGCTGGTGGCCAGGAGCCAGCGTGCGCACGCGAGGGGTCGTCGGGCGGCGCACGGGCGCCGGTGGTGAGCAGGGCGGCAAGGCCGTTGGCCACGACGAGCCCGTCAGGAAGCGGGGCGAAGGGCGCAGGGTCCTCGAGCGGCGCCGTGAAGCAGCAACCGGAGCGGGAGCTAGACGGGCGCCGTGGACAGGGGTGGAGGGTGCGACGGGCATGGCGCGGTCTGGCCGGCGAGCGGGCGGGCACGGAGTCGGACGGCGGGCGTATCGCGCGCGACGAAACGGGGCCGGTGAAGAAGGAAGAGGAGGGAGGACGGCGGCTCACCGGGCCCTGCAGATGTGCATACGCGGGCTCGGGGAGGAGGACGAGGACGGGCGAGGTCGAGGCGGCGGTGCTCCGGTGAGGTGGCGACGGCGTAGGGCGACGGGGCACCGGCGAGGTTGTCCGGCGAGGGAGGGCACTCCAGGCGGCGGCAGTTGATGAAGGGGCGCGGAGGAGTCTGGGAGGGGGGGCGCTGGCGGGTGGCGGTGACGGGGCACGGGGATCGGGCGCAGGGACCTCCTCTCCCTGGCGTGATGTGTGTGTGTGTGCGCGCACGCGCCTGCGAGCTGGAGGGGATCGAGGGGAGAGATGGGGTTCGAGGGAGTGGGGAGCGACGGGATCGGGGTCAAGCCCGAC
>NC_041384.1:273438178-273482276 GCF_002162155.2 Triticum dicoccoides
GTTTGTTAGGGTTTCCCCTGTTGGGGATATGGAGGAGGGGGTGGGGTGCGGCTGGGCCGGCCTGGCGGCCCGATGGTCTGCTGGGCCGTGGCCCAGCGGGGGGGGGGAGGGGTTCTTCTTCTTCCTTTTTTGTTTTGTTTTCTTGTTTTCTGTTTTCCTTTTCTTTTATTTATTCCTTTCGGTTTTATTAACATATTAATTTACTTCAATTTCGAAGAATGTGAGAACAACACCTAAATATGGTATGTTAAAGATACCACTGCCACATTAATTTGGACAGCTAAATAAAATAGTTTAATATTTTACAAAATACAAAAGGCATTTAATTACTTTCTTTCGCTGCTGCTTTATTTTCCTTTGAGCATTTAAACATTTTATAAAAATGTGGTTTCATCACCATAATTACCTATGTATTATTTGGTTCACTCCGAACATTTAAATTTTAATATTTGAAAACTTTTATTGTTTGCTCGATTTTGAATTTGAAATTCGAACTAGGTTCCGAACTAACGCGAGTTTATCCACAGTAACCGAGGTGACATGGCATCATTAGCGGGGATTACTGTAGCTTAATTACCCGGGCGTCACACCATGACTACCTGTTGATCAACGAGCTAGTCAACTAGAGGCTCACTAGGGACACATTATGGTCTATGTATTCGCACATGTATTACGATTTCCGGATAATACAATTAAAGCATGAACAATAGACAATTATCATGAACAAGGAAATATAATAAACATTTTATTATTGCCTCTAGGGCATATTTCCAACAGTCTCCCACTTGCACTAGAGTCAATCATCTAGTTACATTGTGATGAATCGAACACCCATGGAATTCTGGTGTTGATCATGTTTTGCTCTAGGGAGAGGTTTAGTCAACGGATCTGCTACATTCAGGTCCGTATGTACTTTACAAATCTCTATGTATCCATTTTGAACACTTTCACGAATGGAGTTGAAGCGACGCTTGATATGCCTGGTCTTCCTGTGAAACCTGGGCTCCTTGGCAAGGGCAATAGCTCCAGTGTTGTCACAGAAGAGAGTCATCGGGCCCGACGCATTGGGTATGACTCCTAGGTCGGTAATGAACTCCTTCACCCAGACTGCTTCATGTGCTGCCTCCGAGGCTGCCATGTACTCCGCTTCACATGTAGATCCCGCCACAATGCTTTGCTTGCAACTGCACCAGCTTACTGCCCCACCATTCAAAATATACACGTATCCGGTTTGTGACTTAAGATCTGTGTCGAAGCTAGTGTCGACGTAACCCTTTACGATGAGCTCTTCGTCACCTCCATAAACGAGAAACATTTCCTTAGTCCTTTTCAGGTACTTCAGGATATTCTTGACCGTTGTCCAGTGTTCCTTGCCGGCATTACTTTGGTACCTACCTACCAAACTTACGGCAAGGTTTACATCAGGTCTGGTACACAGCATGGCATACATAATAGAACCTATGGCTGAGGCATAGGGGATGACACTCATCTCTTCTATATCTTCTGCCGTGGTCGGACATTGAGCTGAGCTCAATTTCACACCTTGCAACACAGGCAAGAACCCATTCTTAGACTGATCCATATTGAACTTCTTCAATATCTTATCAAGGTATGTGCTTTGTGAAAGACCTATGAGGCATCTTGATCTATCTCTATAGATCTTGATGCCTAATATATAAGCAGCTTCTCCAAGGTCCTTCATTGAAAAACTCTTATTCAAGTAGGCCTTAATGCTGTCCAAAAGCTCTATATTATTTCCCATCAAAAGTATGTCATTTACATATAATATGAGAAATGCTACAGAGCTCCCACTCACTTTCTTGTAAACGCAGGCTTCTCCATAAGTCTGCATAAACCCAAACGCTTTGATCATCTCATCAAAGCGAATGTTCCAACTCCGAGACACTTGCACCAGCCCATAAATCGAGCGTTGGAGCTTGCACACCTTGTCAGCATTCTTAGGATCGACAAAACCTTCCGACTGCATCATATACCGTTCTTCCTTAAGATAACCGTTAAGGAATGCCGTTGTGACGTCCATTTGCCATATCTCATAATCATAGTATGCGGCAATTGCTAACATGATTCGGACGGACTTCAGCTTTGCTACGGGAGAGAATGTCTCATCGTAGTCAACCCCTTAAACTTGTCGATAACCCTTAGCGACAAGCCTAGCTTTATAGATGGTCACATTACCATCCGCGTCTGTCTTCTTCTTAAAGATCCATTTATTTTCTCTCGCCGATCATCGGGCAAGTCAGTCAAAGTCCATACTTTGTTTTCATACATGGATCCTATCTCGGATTTCATGGCTTCCAGCCATTTGTCGGAATCCGGGCCCGCCATCGCTTCTTCATAGTTCGAAGGTTCACCGTTGTCTAACAACATGATTTCCAAGACAGGGTTGTCATACCACTCTGGTGCGGAACGTGTCCTTGTGGACCTTCGAAGTTCAGTAGGAGCTTGATCAGAAGTATCTTGGTCATCATCATTAACTTCCTCTCTAATTGGTGCAGGCACCACAGGAACATTTTCCTGAGTTGCGCCACTTTTCGGTTCAAGAGGTAATACTTCATCAAGTTCTACTTTCCTCCCACTTACTTCTTTCGAGAGAAACTCCTTCTCTAGAAAGGATCAATTCTTGGCAACAAAGATCTTGCCTTCGGATCTGAGGTAGAAGGTATACCCAATAGTTTCTTTAGGGTATCCTATGAAGACGCATTTTTCCGACTTGGGTTCGAGCTTTTCAGGTTGAAGTTTCTTGACATAAGCATCGCATCCCCAAACTTTTAGAAACGACAGCTTAGGCTTCTTCCCAAACCATAATTCATACGGTGTCGTCTCAACGGATTTCGACGGAGCCCTATTTAAAGTGAATGCAGCAGTCTCTAAAGCATAGCCCAAAATGACAGCAGTAAATCGGTAAGAGACATCATAGATCGCACCATATCTAATAGAGTGCGATTACGACGTTCGGACACACCATTACGCTGAGGTGTTCCAGGCGGCGTGAGTTGTGAAACTATTCCACATTTTCTTAAGTGTGTACCAAATTCGTGACTCAAGTATTCTCCTCCACGATCTGATTGCAAAAACTTGATTTTTCTGTCACGTTGATTCTCAACCTCACTCTGAAATTCCTTGAACTTTTCAAAGGTTTCAGACTTGTGTTTCATTAAGTAGATATACCCATATCTACTCAAGTCATCAGTGAGGGTGAGAACATAACGATAGCCACCACGAGCCTCAACACTCATTGGACCGCACACATCAGTATGTATGATTTCCAATAGGTTGGTTGCTCGCTCCATTGTTCCTGAGAACGGAGTCTTGGTCATCTTACCCATGAGGCATGGTTCGCACGTGTCAAATGATTCGTAATCAAGAGACTCTAAAAGTCCATCTGCATGGAGCTTCTTCATGCATTTGACACCTATGTGACCAAGGCGGCAGTGCCACAAGTATGTGGGACTATCATTATCAACCTTACATCTTTTGGTATTCACACTATGAATATGTGTAGCAATACGCTCGAGATTCATTATGAATAAACCATTCACCATAGGAGCATGACCATAAAACATATCTCTCATATAAATAGAACAACCATTATTCTCGGATTTAAATGAGTAGCCATCTCATATTAAACGAGATCCTGATACAATGTTCATGCTCAAACTTGGCACTAAATAACAATTATTGAGGTTCAAAACTAATCCCGTAGGTAAATGTATAGGTACCGTGCCGACGGCAATCACATCGACCTTGGAACCATTCCCGACGCGCATCGTCACCTCGTCCTTCGCCAGTCTCCGCTTATTCCGCAGCTCCTGCTTTGAGTTACAAATGTGAGCAACCGCACCGGTATCAAATACCCAGGAGCTACTACGAGTACTGGTAAGGTACACATCAATTACATGTATATCACATATACCTTTCGTTTTGCCGGCCTTCTTGTCCGCTAAGTATTTGGGGCAGTTCCGCTTCCAGTGACCACTTCCCTTGCAATAAAAACACTCAGTCTCGGGCTTGGGTCCATTCTTTGGCTTCTTCTCGGCAGCTTGCTTACCGGGCGCGGCAACTCCCTTGCCGTCCTTCTTGAAGTTCTTCTTACCCTTGCCTTTCTTGAACTTAGCGGTTTTATTCACCATCAACACTTGATGGTCCTTTTTGACTTCTACCTCTGCTGATTTCAGCATTGCAAATACTTCAGGAATGGTCTTTTCCGTCCCCTGCATATTGAAGTTCATCACAAAGCTCTTGTAGCTTGGTGGAAGCGACTGGAGGATTCTGTCAATGACCGCGTCATCCGGGAGATTAACTCCCAGCTGAGTTAAGCGGTTATGTAATCCAGACATAGTGAGTATGTGCTCACTGACAGAACTATTTTCCTCCATCTTACAGCTGAAGAACTTGTCGGAGACTTCATATCTCTCGACCCGGGCATGAGCTTGGAAAACCATTTTCAGCTCTTCGAACATCTCATATGCTCCGTGTCGCTCAAAACGCTTTCGGAGCCCCGGTTCTAAGCTGTAAAGCATGCCGCACTGAACGAGAGAGTAATCATCAGCACGTGTCTGCCAAGCGTTCATAACGTCTTGGTTCTGTGGGACGGGTGCGTCACCTAGCAGTGCTAGTAGGACATAATCTTTCTTGGCAGCTATGAGGATGATCCTCAGGTTCTGGACCCAGTCCGTATAGTTGCTGCCATCATCTTTCAGCTTGGTTTTCTCTATGAACGCGTTGAAGTTGAGGACAACGTTGGCCATTTGATCTACAAGACATATTGTAAAGATTTTAGACTAAGTTCATGATAATTAAGTTCATCTAATCAAATTATATAATGAACTCCCACTCAGATAGACATCCCTCCAGTCATCTAAGTATAACATGATCCGAGTTAACTAGGCCGTGTCCGATCATCACGTGAGACGGACTAGTCAACATCGGTGAACATCTTCATGTTGATCGTATCTTCTATACGACTCATGCTCGACCTTTCGGTCTTCTGTGTTCCGAGGCCATGTCTGTACGTGCTAGGCTCGTCAAGTCAACCTAAGTGTTTGCATGTGTAAATCTGTCTTACACCCGTTGTATGTGAACGTTGGAATCTATCACACCCGATCATCACGTGGTGCTTCGAAACAACGAACTGTCGCAACGGTGCATAGTTAGGGGGAACACTTTCTTGAAATTATTATGAGGGATCATTTTATTTACTACCGCCGTTCTAAGTAAACAAGATGCAAAAACATGATAAACATCACATGCAATCAAATAATAATAGTGACATGATATGGCCAATATCACATAGCTCCTTTGATCTCCATCTTGGGGCTCCATGATCATCTTGTCACCGACATGACACCATGATCTCCATCATCATGATCTCCATCATCGTGTCTCCATGAAGTTGCTCGCCAACTATTACTTCTACTACTAAGGCTAACACGTTTAGCAATAAAGTAAAGTAATTTACATGGCGTTTCTCAATGACACGCAGGTCATACAAAAAATAAAGACAACTCCTATGGCTCCTGCCGGTTGTCATACTCATCGACATGCAAGTCGTGATTCCTATTACAAGAACATGATCTCATACATCACATATATATCATTCATCATTCATCACAACTTTGGCCATATCACATCACAAAGCACTTGTTGCAAAAACAAGTTAGACGTCCTCTAATTGTTGTTGCAAGTTTTACGTGGCTGCAAAAGGGTTCTAGCAAGAACGTTTTCTTACCTACATAATAGCCACAACGTGATTTGTCAACTTCTATTTACCCTTCATAAGGACCCTTTTCATCGAATCCGCTCCAACTAAAGTGGGAGAGATAGACACCCGCTAGCCACCTTATGCAACTAGTGCATGTCAGTCGGTGGAACCAGTCTCACATAAGCGTACGTGTAAGGTCGGTCCGGGCCACTTCATCCCACAATACCGCTGAAGCAAGATAAGACTAGTAGAGGCAAGAAAGTTGACAACATCTACGCCCACAACAAATTGTGTTCTACTCGTGCAAGGAGAACTACGCATAGACCTAGCTCATGATGCCACTGTTGGGGAACGTTGCAGAAAACAAAAAATTTCCTACGGTTTCACCAAGATCCATCTATGAGTTCATCTAGCAACGAGTGATTGGATTGCATTTACATACCTTTGTAGATCACGCACGGAAGCGTTCAAAGAACGGGGATGAGGAAGACGTACTCGACGTGATCCAAATCACCGGAGATCCTAGCGCCGAACGGACGGCACCTCCGTGTTCAACACACGTACGGTCAGCGTGACGTATCCTCCTTCTTGATCCAGCAAGGGGGGAGGAGAGGCTGATGAAGATCCAGCAGCACGACGGCGTGCTGGTGGATGCAGGGCGTCACCGCAGCAGGGCTTCGCCGTTATACTGCGAGAGGGAGAGGTGTAGCAGGGGAGAGGGAGGCGCCAAGACTCAAGGTGTAGCTGCCCCCTCCCCCCCCCTTTATATAGGCCCCCTAGGGGGGTGCGCCGGCCCTAGGGGGGCGGCGGCCAAGGGGTGGAGTGCCCCCCAAGCCAGGTGGGGCGCCCCCCCCCCCACCCCTAGGGTTCCAACCCTAGGCGCATGGGGTGGGCCAAGGGGGGCGCA
Source organism: Triticum dicoccoides (assembly GCF_002162155.2). Lineage (NCBI taxonomy): Eukaryota > Viridiplantae > Streptophyta > Magnoliopsida > Poales > Poaceae > Triticum > Triticum dicoccoides. Next base: position 273,444,808 of record NC_041384.1, read on the forward strand.
CCAGCCCACTATGGGCTGGTTTCCCTCCCCACTTTGGCCGATGGGGACCTCCGGGATGGGTGGCCCCACCCGGTGGACCCCTGGGACCCTTCCGGTGGTCCCGGTACAATACCGGTGACACCCGAAACTCTCCCGATGGCCGAAACTGCACTTCCTATATATAATTCTTCATCTCCGGACCATTCCGGAACTCCTCGTGACATCCAGGATCTCATCCGGGACTCCGAACAACTTTCGGGTTACTGCATATTCATATCTCTACAACCCTAGCGTCACCGAACCTTAAGTGTGTAGACCCTACGGGTTCGGGAGACATGTAGACATGACCGAGACAGCTCTCCGGTCAATAACCAACAGTGGGATCTGGATACCCATGTTGGCTCCCACATGCTCCTCGATGATCTCATCGGATGAACCACGATGTCGAGGATTCAAGCAACCCCGTATACAATTCCCTTTGTTAATCGGTACATTACTTGCCCGAGATTCGATCGTCGGTATCCCAATACCTCGTTCAATCTCGTTACCGGCAAGTCACTTTACTCGTACCGTAATGCATGATCCCGTGACCAGACACTTGGTCACTTTGAGCTCATTATGATGATGCATTACCGAGTGGGCCCAGAGATACCTCTCCATCATACGGAATGACAAATCCCAGTCTTGATCCGTGTCAACCCAACAGACACTTTCGGAGATACCCGTAGTATACCTTTATAGTCACCCAATTACGTTGTGACGTTTGGTATACCCAGAGCACTCCTACGGTATCCGGGAGTTACACGATTTCATTGTCTAAGCAAAAGATACTTGACATTGTAAAAACTCTAGCAAACGAACTATACGATCTTGTGCTATGTTTAGGATTGGGTCTTGTCCATCACATCATTCTCCTAATGATGTGATCCCATTATCAATGACATCCCCATGTCCATAGCCAGGAAACCATGACTATCTGTTGATCAACGAGCTAGTCAACTAGAGGCTCACTAGGGACACATTGTGGTCTATGTATTCACACATGTATTACGATTTCCGGATAATACAATTAAAGCATGAACAATAGACAATTATCATGAACAAGGAAATATAATAATTATTTTATTATTGCCTCTAGGGCATATTTCCAACATGTAGTACTAATGGTATCGTACTCCCTCCATTCACCATCTCACATGCTTAGTTTTTTCATTTGATAAGAGGCAAACCATGTGGGTCCTACCTTAGAGGAAAGGCTCTATACACTGGAGATGCTCTGTACTTTTGATGTGTCCCGTCAACTCACGGGACAAGGAGAAGCTTACTTATTACGCGGTCTCCCCCGCCGACGGGCGCGGTTGCTCGCAGGACGAGGAGAAAATTTTACTAATCCCTCAGTTTACTCCTCGTCCCTACCTTTGTTAGTGAGATTATTAGATTGTTTAAAATATTTCTTTCAGTAGTAGGAGTAGTACAGTGGTACATAGGAGTAGTACTCCTACTACAGCAATTTCCTTGGAGTTCGTGGTGCAGCAAGCTACCCTAGGCTATGTTACTACTCCCTCCTTTTCGGTTTATGGCTCAATTTCAATCTCTCCAACCAAGGTAGATGGTGAATGGTGGAATTAATTTCGTAGTTTGCACAAGTAATTAGTACGCTCATTTTTCTCAAGAAGTTATGTTTATCGATGCATTAATTACAATGAATGCATGCATGGCCACTAAATTTCCATGAACTTCTACATGCATTGGTGAGTTTTCTGTTGACACTACTTGCATCGGGTGATTTAACGCACCTCGAAATCCAAACATGTGATGGTACTACTACTAGTAGAATTGAGACTTATAAAACAGAAAAACAATTTTTTTAGATGAGCCCTATAAACCTGAAAGGTGGGAGTAGTAAGTAGTACTACCTCCATAGTGGGTATGTACTCCGTAAAATCAAATTTTCCCAAAACTAAGTCACTCAACCTTTATTTGCTTGTTTCCCTTCTTGCCTCGTTGCCTCGAATAGACTATGCCAAACTCCCGTGCCTGCCGCACAGGAAAAGACCTGCCCTCGTCTTTTTAGTCCGGGTTTCTATCGATGGATCGTGCGAAGAAGCAAAAACCAAGTCGTGTCTTGTACTCCTCCATCGACGCTCGCTTAATTATGTATTTCCTCTCGCCAACATGTGGGACTTATAGCAACCAGGTCGACGTGTCATGCACCAAATAATAGTGCAGAACAGCAGGGGGACGCACCCCAGTCGTAGCGCCCCAGTAGTAGTAATGACACGTCGGACCGCATGACAGGCCATGCTCCCCCGCCCACTGCTCGGTAAAATAACCTCATTTTTACTACTTCCTCCGTATCGGTTACATGGCATTCATGTCGTTCTAGGTTGAGAATTTAACTAGCTATATATGGGATGAACAGTATATGTTTAGAAACTACATCCGCTTAAGAATCCAATGCTATACTTTTTGTGACATAGTAACTCATATTTAGTTAGTCAAATGGATGACCTAGAACTATTGTACGCCCTATAAACCGAGACGGAGGGATTAGTATCTTTTTAGATCAATATAGTCAGGATTCACCAAGGAGCAAAACCATGTGGTAGGCTGCTCCTGTCGTGTTGGCATAGCAACTCAAGCAAGGTCAGTCCGCACACGAAATGGAAACACACTTACATGACCCCTTTGGCCGACATGTGGCTCATCCACTGTCTTGTTCCACGTGCCATGCACCAAATTATAGTTCGGAGCAGCAGTTGGACATGCAGGCACCCCGGTCGTAGCACCGCAGTAGTAGTAAATGAGTGATGAGGGGTCAAATCACAAAGCCCCACCTTTCCCGCATTAAGCTGGACGGACGAAGCAACCATCATTTCACTCTAGGGCGCAAGATCATAAAGAAAAGAGAAAACCAATGATGCGTGTGGAAGCTACCTAAGGGCACCCTAGGGTAGGAGCCTCCACTACAAATCCTTTTTTGAAAGAGTCTCCACTACAAATATGCTTCTCCCTCGTCCTCTTGAACAAAACTGATGATGCATGCGGCGGTAGGGTTTGTAGGAGTACTACGGCGTGCGGGGCCACGTCGTAGTAAATGGGAGAGGGATTGAGTTCAAGTCGACACCTTAATATGTGTGGGCTTCTTGGTTTTACGGGAACGAGGCAACATTTTGGGTTCGAGGACCAGTGGAGATATACATACAAAAAATTATGGACGTAGGTTCGACCGAAAGGCAATGATGTGTGGGCCCTGCATTTTGATATACCCGCGGCCGCATGAAATTTGCTACTCTACTCAAAATAATGCATAAAAGTTCCTCCAAAAACATCTATAACTAATGGGAAGTGAATGTTTTCTTAAAATGAAAATGTAATACTCCCTCTGTCTAGGTGTATAAGTCATCGTAGGTTTTTTTGCTAGTTAATAGCATTGCATGCAATGAATTAACCACTGCATGTCATGTTTGAAAGTCTCAAGCCATTGAAAGCATGCATGGCCCACATCTCTTATTGGTTGATATGTCACAAAACAAGAAACGAGGAGGGAGTTAATGCATCATGCCTGAGTGTCTTGGGATTATTTGGTTTTCAGAAGATGACTTACACACCTAGACGGAGGGAGTACAAAGAGAAAAAATGAATTGCAGTTAAAAGAATGACATTTGTAACAAAAATGTGAATGTGAACTACATATGTGTGCACGTGACCAACACATACATTGTCAATACAAAATCTAATGCAAGAAATAACTTATGAGTAACATGCACGAATTGATGATGTGGTGCTTGCATGCATAGAGTACAAAAACAATGTGATTTATGACCTGCATGCATGACATGTTCTTGTGCCATAGTTGCATGTCTAGGAAAAAAGCTACTAGTGGGTTGTAATAGCTATTTAGGAATAGAAGATGTATACACGGAAGTTGTAGGGAAAGATATGACATGTATCTCAATTCCTATGAGTAGGGATAGGAAAAGAGATGTCATTTGGTTCACATCATAGGAACTTTTCTATTGAACATACACTAATGTTTATTTTCCTTTGAAATTGTGGGAGTATAGGAATCCATTCATATGAACCAAGTGGCTCTAAAGCTATAAAAATGATATCATGTTTATTTTTCTTTGAAATGTGGAGTACATGAATCTATTCCTATGAACCAATTGGCTCTAAAGGAAAAAATCGTATAAAAATCATATCATATAGAGTTCCTATGATATTCCTCCACACCAAAGGATGGTTGAAATTGCTATAGGTGATACGACGGTCTTTCTTTGTACACTCCTCCCCCATCTTTATAGTTACCTCTGGAAGATGAATGAAATGATATATACTGGGTATTCTATATGTGCATTTTCATACACGAAAACTCGGTAAAAGTTTGCGAGGTTCAAATTTTCAACAAAGCTATATGCACTACATTTTGGAACAGAAGGAGTAGCATACGACAGTTGCTAACACTCACATGGAAGATTTGTATGTCGGAGGAGTGGCTGTTCTGTTAAATGACATGGCAAAACTAACACCGTCGGATGCCGATCTAACGATTCTTACGGCGTTCGTCAAGAAACGGCTTGTGGCGAACGTTTGTCAGATATGATTTACGGACACATGCATTGCATTGATACATGCCCCCTCTCTCTCACGCACACACGCACCCTCACGAGTCTTGACTCTCCTGAGTCCTCTCGCACCCACCATCTATCTGCCGGTAGACGTCACACACATATGTGCTCTTCAGACCCCACCCTCAGAACTTCTAAAAAACAAAAGACATTGCGCACTATTTATTTTAAGTCACATGTCACACTCTTATACTATTACTCTTATGGCGAACGTTCTTTGGGCATAGTATATTGTACTCTCATGAAGAGAAGCGGTGCACGCACACACTAATTCTCTCACACCCACTCACGGGTACACGTAGGAGCACATTTTTTTGAAGAGGGTACAACAAAATCACTCCACTATATATGTAAGCAGGAGCCTTAGCGATTGCTTTACTAGGGTTTCGCTCTTTCACTCTCTCATGCTCTCCAGATCTAAGCAAGACATAGGTGGCCACACTCTCTCTCTCTCTACTCTCGGCTGGTCACAAATCCGGCCGGACCACCTCGACCGGGGAAGGGGTGTAGGTGCATCGTTCATGCTATCATCAGCGGCGAGGGAGGAGACCAACGGTTGCCCGCGCGTCCCGATCGGCGGCCGTGCCGTTCTCTCGGAGAGAGCGACGGCTCGGGAGGGCCTCCAACCCCTTCTTCGTCCCTGCGGTATTGTGGCCAAGATGCGGACTCCCGATGCCATCCTCGCCACATGCCGACGACCCTCAGGTATATATTCCTTGGAAACCTTCCTTGCTCTACTACCCGAGCTCCCCACATGGATGCGTGTGGATATTTTTCTACTTTCGTCGGCTATTCCAAAGCCATGTAGACTTTTACTATTATTAGAGGTAAAGCTAGTTCATATAGTCGAATATAATAGTTGGTTCAAATAGGGAAGTAAGTGGGAAAGCTGTAGCATGAATCTTGGACTTGGTTCTAAGAGAAACGGGGGAAAGTAGTTGATACTGGCTACCCAACCGGTCTCCTGGTTGAAAAGGAGAAGAAAGCATGGTGGATGGCGAAGGGTGGGGGAAGTGGACCTATCTCTTGGTCGAAAAATTAAAGAAAGTGAGGGGTGTTGGGGACAACGCAAATGAGAATGAGTAGGTCTAGATTTCCTGTGCTCACATAGGAAAATGTCGTCGAGGAGATAAAATGGGACAAATGCAGACATGCTGCCTGAGTGTTTGCCGATCTCGGCAACCACATTTGCCTCACCACTTTATGCCCCTGCTGTCCCTACGCCCATATCGCTACCGTTACTGTAAGATCACCCAAGCATTAAGCAATACCACCTAATGTCACTATAAGTAATGGTCTAGTGTCCTCGATAAATTGAAGCAATGCCACCACCATTTTATGAAGTGCTTCCATCTTGCTTTATTTCCCATGAATTGTGTTTTTGCAGTTACACTTGAATCTCACACCACTAACATTGCTTCATCCCAGTGGAACTGCACAAATTTGATTGCACATTTACTGACCATGTGCTACTCTCATGACAGTAATACTAATGCTATTGTTCTGCATGTTAATCTAGTGGTAGTGTTGATGTGATGTGATGCTACTAACTTAAGGGCACTTTCATACAGTCAATGTAGTGCCAATTATAACACAATAGATGTTGTTGTTAATAATTGTCGGCGTTCTGGGAATGGGGGTCCATAGACTTTCCTGCCTGTGGCCCACGGCGTGGCTCTGCGAGCGGGCCCGTACGAACCATCTTCACCAACAAGCACCCAAGAACCTTGCGAGGCGGACGACACAAGACCTCCTTAGGAGCAGCCTCACCAGGCTGGCTCACGAGGGGCGGAGAGATCAAGGCCAGGCAAACCTCACGAGGTCTCAATGATGTGAGCCATGACGATCAAGATCAGGCAGGCGCCAGCGCGCACAGTGTCCTTGTTTCCTCTTTGGTGCTAAGGAAGCAAGCGCAGCCGTGGAGTACCGAGGCGTCAAGTAAAGGTTTCCTTATCAGTGCTAAGAGACCAAGACCAGCGGAACGGCAAGACGGAGGTCACCTTGGAGCACAAGACGGCGTCACCACTAGAGCCTTTTGTGGTCGAAGACTCCTTTTGTCAGGATAACTTGTACTAGCTGTCCCCTTTCAAATTGGCCGTTGTTGGCTCCCTTCCCGCTCAATATTTGGGGAGAGGACCAAGGCCTCTGTAAATAGGATTAGCCACCACCATAGGGAGGCAAGCTGAGAGAGAGAGAGACCTAGATCAAACCCATCCACATACTCATCTAGCATAGGAACACCTCACCTCAGGAGGTTGTTCTTCCCCTTGTACTGTTCATCCTCAGCCCAAGAGGCAATCCACCACCATCACATTGGAGTAGGGTATTACACCACAACGGTGGCCCGAACCAGTATAAATCTTGTGTCCTTTGTGTTGTGAGCTCGTTGATTTAGTCCTTGAGATCTTAGCGAAGCTAGGACGTGGATCGGTAGGGGGAGATCTTCGTGCGCACCCCAGTGTTCGAAACTTCAGGGTTTTGCCGGAACCTGAGATCCGACAATTGGCACGCCAGGTAGGGTGCACCGAATCTTCCCTTCTGTCGCTCCGTGTCCTGTTGTCTCATCGATGACATGGAGCATGCTCGCCGCACTCGCGCTGAGCGCCGGGCTGCCCTCGCTGCCCGCGTTGCTCAGACGGCTCCCGTCGGCGGGCCACGCCGTTGTTCTTCGTCACCTACCGCTAATGCTGCCGCCGTTCTGGCGGGGAACATCCTCGCTGCACCCCCCGCGACGGGATGGCCGCACCGCCACTCCATCGCTGGCCCTGGCGGGTTCGTCATCCCATGCTCGTCGCGCTCCCGTGGACGCGTAGGCCACTCTGTGCATGGCACGCGAGCTCCTGTTCTACCGCCCTATCGACGACCTGTACGAGGACTGGCTCGACCGCATCGCCGCAGGGGGATCCCTTGCGCCGTCCCTCTCGCTACCTTGCCCTCCGCCAGCCACGGGCGGCGTGGCCCATGGAGTGCCTCCACCACCTCTGCCCCAAGACGGAGTCTTGGCGCCCAGGCACGCGGCCCCACAGCGCGACCTGCCACATCTGGCGCCCGCGCAAGAAGAAAGAAGCTGCCAAGAAGTCCCTCGGCCCCAAGAAAACGCCCGAGCGCTCCCTGCGCCACCATGGCAAGACCACGTGCTGCCTGTGGCGGCGGTGCGCGGACCCCATCAAGGACGAGTTCTCCACCAGCGTAGAGTCCCAGTGACCACGGTAGGCTGCCGCGCCTGCACCCCTGAGCTGCGTAGCGTTGCCTGGCCAGGTAAGTTCAAGTCGGACCTACCTCCTCGCTATGATGGTACCCCCGACCCCGCGGAGTTCCTACAGCTCTACGAGCTGAGCATCGATGCGGCCAACGGCGACGAGAAAGTCATGGCAAACTAGTTCCCCATGGCTCTCAAGGATGGTGCCCGCTCCTGGCTCCCGAACCTGCCTCCAGGCTCGATCTCCTCCTGGAACAAGATGCACGACCGTTTCGTTGCCAACTTCTAGGGCACTCACGACCGCCCATCGACTGCGAGTGACCTACGCTGCATCAAGCAGCAACCAGGAGAGACCCTCCAGAAGTACATCCAGTGCTTCAACAAAGTTCGCCTCAAGATCCCCAAGGTGACGGATGAGGCCATCATCTCCGCGTTCTCTGATGGCGTCCGTGACGTCAAGAGGAAGGAGTAGCTTGCCATCCACGAGGAGCTATGCACGTCTCTGGAGCTGTTGAACATGGCGGCCAAGTGTGCAAGAGCTGAAGAGGGGCGCCTCTCCCTCCTCGAGCTCCTAGCTGTGGACCCGGAGGAGAAGAAAGCCAAGGCCAAAGACGTGAAGCGCAAGAGAGCAGTCGTGCTCATGGCGGAGCCGGACACGAAGCGCGGCCGGGACCATCCCGAGTCATCCAAGAGCAGTCGACTGTTCTGCACCTTCCATAACTTTCATAGCCACAACACCAGCGACTGTCAAGAGCTCAAAGCCATTCGAGAAGAACGCTTCGGTCGACGCCCCGAGCGCAACGACTGGGGATACGGCCGAGGAGGATGACGTGGTGGCGGACGCTGGGATGACCGTGGCCTGCACCAGGAGTGGCGCAACCGGCCTCATGAGGACCGCTGGCAGGATCAGTCTCGTGAGGGCGCATGGAGGGTTCAGCCTTGTGAGGTTTGTCCTTGGGGAAACGCCGGTCTCCCTCCACTACCGCCACCACCAAGGAGGAACGACGACCACCATTAGGACGTGGGGGCTGGGGACTTCCAGGAGCCGCGTGCCATCGCCTGCATCTTGGGCGGAGCTCAAGCCCCAGTCTCACCATGTATCTTCAAGCAGTTTGCTCGCGAGGTGAATGCAGTCCTTCCCAAGCTCGAGGCTACACGCCCGCTGAGGTGGTCCAAGTGCGCCATTACCTTCAGCTCAGCAGATGAGCTCAAGTGCACGGCAACCGCTGGCGCCCTCCCGATGCTTTGTTCACCCATCATCAGCAACGTGTAAGTCACCAAGACCCTCATCGACGGCGGCACAAGGCTCAACGTCCTGTCCGTCGAGACATTCGACAACCTTCAAGTGCCATACGATCAGCTTCAGCCTACCAAGTCTTTCTCAGGAGTGACCGACGGTTCTAGCACGCCGATAGGTCAGGTCCGCCTCCCAGTCACCTTTAGAGAATGCAACAACTACCGCACCGAGCTCATCGATTTTGACGTTGCTCACATTCGTCTGCCATACAATGCCATCCTCGGGTATCCGGCCCTGGCCAAGTTCATGGAAGTGACGCACCACGGCTACCATGTCCTCAAGATGCCAGGAAGTGGCGGAATCATCACAGTCCCCTGCTAAGAAAGAGATGCGTTGTGCTCCCTCGAGCGCACCTTCCAAGCAGCGTCAATCGAAGACCCCGCCTACAATGCAGCTCGGTACCCTCCTGAGGTTGTCCCCAAGAAGAAGAAGCAACTACTCCATGCCGAACCTCAGGAGGGTAGCGCCGCCAGTAGTACCTCGTCAGGATCAGCGCACGCGCCTTGGGCTGTTGGGGATCGAAGCAGAAATTTGAAATTTTCTATGCATCACCAAGATCAATCTATGGAGTAATCTAGCAACGAGGGGAAGGAGAGTGCATCTACATACCCTTGTAGATCGCTAAGCGAAAGCATTCAAGTGAACGGGGTTGATGGAGTCGTACTCGTCGTGATCCAAATCACCGATGATCCTAGCCCCGAACGGACGGCACCTCCGCGTTCAACACACGTACGGTTGGGAGACGTCTCCTCCTTCTTGATCCAGCAAGGTGAGAGGAGAAGTTGAGGGAGAACTCCAGCAGCACGACGGCATGGTGGCAACGGAGCTCGTGGTTCTCCAGCAGGGCTTCGCCAAGCACTATGGAGGAGGAGGAGGTGTAGGAGGAGGGAGGGCTGCGCCAGGGAAGAGGTGCGGCTGCCCTCTCTCTCCCTCACTATATATAGGGGGAAGGGAGGAGGGGGAGGCGCCCTAGGGTTCCCTAGATGGGTTTGGGCGCCCCCACCCCCTAGGAAACTTGCCCCCCAAGCCGGGAGGGGCGGCTGCCCTAGGGGTGGCGCCCCCACCTCTCCTGGTTACGTGAGATGGGGTGGAAGGGGTGCTCAGCCCCTTAGTGGGCTGATGTGCCCTCTCCCCTTGGCACATAAGGCCCCCCAATGCTTGCCGGGGCCTCCGAAACCCCTTTCGGACACGCTGGTCATCACTTGGTACCCCCGGAACAATTCCGGACTCCAATACCCTTCGTCCAATATACCGATCTTCACCTCTGGACCATTCTGGAGCTCCTCGTCATGTCCGGGATCTCATCCGGGACTCCGAACAACCTTCGGTAACCACATACTATTTCCCATAACAACTCTAGTGTCACCGAACCTTAAGTGTGTAGACCCTACGGGTTCGGGAACCATGCAGACATGACCGAGACAACTCTCCGGCCAATAACCAACAGCGGGATCTGGATACCCATGTTGGCTCCCACATGTTCCACGATGATCTCATCGGATGAACCACGATGTCGAGGATTCAATCAATCTCGTATACAATTCCCTTTGTCCAGCGGTATTGTACTTTCCCGAGATTCGATCATCGGTATCTGATACCTTGTTCAATCTCGTTACCGGCAAGTCTCTTTACTCGTTTCGTAACACATCATCACGTGATCAACTCCTTGGTCACATTGTGCACATTATGATGATGTCCTACCGAGTGGGCCCAGAGATACCTCTCCGTTTACACGGAGTGACAAATCCCAGTCTCGATTCATGCCAACCCAACAGACACTTTCGGAGATACCTGTAGTGAACCTTTATAGCCACCCAGTTACGTTGTGACGTTTGGCACACCCAAAGCACTCCTATGGTATCGGGGAGTTGCACAATCTCATGGTCTAAGGAAATGATACTTGACATTAGAAAAGCTTTAGCATACGAACTACACGATCTTTGTGCTAGGCTTAGGATTGGGTCTTGTCCATCACATCATTTTCCTAATGATGTGATCCCGTTATCAACGACATCCAATGTCCATGGTTAGGAAACCTTAACCATCTATTGATTAACGAGCTAGTCAACTAGAGGCTTACTAGGGACATGGTGTTGTCTATGTATCCACACATGTATCTGAGTTTCCTATCAATACAATTCTAGCATGGATAATAAACGATTATCATGAACAATGAAATATAATAATAACCAATTTATTATTGCCTCTAGGGCATATTTCCAACAGTCTCCCACTTGCACTAGAGTCAATAATCTAGTTCGCATCGCCATGTGATTAACACTCACAGGTCACATCGCCATGTGACCAACATCCAAGAGTCTACTAGACTCAATGATCTAGTTCACATCACTATGTGATAAACACTCAAAGAGTTCTGGGTTTGATCATGTCATGCTTGTGAGAGAGGTTGTAGTCAACGGGTCTTGCCATATTCAGATCCCTATGTATTTCGCAAAACTTTATATCATAGATGCTGCTACCACGTTCCACTTGGAGCTATTCCAAATTATTGCTCCATTATACGTATCTGGTATCTCTAGTCAGAGCTATCCGGATAGGTGTTAAGCTTGCATCGACGTAACTCTTTATGTCGAACTCTTTATCACCTCCATAACCGAGAAACATTTCCTTATTCCTCTAAGGATAATTTTGACTGCTATCTGGTGATACACTCCTAGATCACCTTTGTACCCTCTTGCCAGACATGTGGCGAGGCACACATCAGGTGCGGTACTTCAGCATGGCATACCGTATAGAGCCTATGAAAAAAGCATAGGGGACGACCTTCGTCCTTCCTCTTTCTTCTGCCGTGGTCAAGCTTTGAGTCTTACTCAACTTCACACCTTACAACCCAGGTAAGAACCCCTTCTTTGACTGATCTATTTTGAACTCCTTCAAAAACATGTCAAGGTGTGCGTTCTTTGAAAGTATCATCAGGTGTCTTGATCTATCTCTATAGATCTCGATGCTCAATATGTAAGCAGCTTTATCTAGGTCTTCCTTTGAAAAACACTCTTCAAACAACCGTTTATGCTTTCTAGAAATTCTACATCATTTCGAGTCAACAATATGTCATCCACATATACTTATCAGAAATGTTGTAGTGCTCCCACTCACTTTCTTGTAAATACAAGTTTCTAGCAAACATTGTATAAACCTAAAAGCTTTGATCACTCCATCAGAACATATATTCCGATTCCGAGATGCTTGCTCTAGTCCATAGAAGGATTGCTGGAGCCAGCATACCTTTTAGCATCCTTAGGATCGTCAAAACCTTTTATTGTATCACATACAACTTTTCTTACGAAAACTGGTAAGAAAACTTGTTTTTACATCCATCTGTAAGATTTCATAATCGAAAAATACAGCTAATGCTAACATGATTCCGACGGACTTAAGCATCGCTACGGGTGAGAAATTCTCATTGTAGTTAACTCCTTGAACTTGTGAAAAAACTCTTTCCCACAAGTCGAGCTTCATAGACGGTAACATTACCGCCCACGTTCGTCTTCTTCTTAAAGATCCATTTATCTCAATGGCTTGCCGATCAACAGGCAAGTCCACCAAAGTCCATGCTTTGTTCTGATACATGGATCCTATCTCGGATTTCATGGCTTCTAACCATTTGTTGGAATACGGGCCCACCATCGCTTCTCCATAGTTTGTAGGTTCATTGTTGTCCAACAACATGATATTTAAGACAGGATTACCGTACCACTCAGGAGTAGTACATATCCTTGTCGACCTATGAGGTTCGATAGCAACTTGATCCGAAGCTTCATGATCACTATCATTAACTTCCTCTTTAACAAATGTAGGCTCCACAGAAAACATCTTTCTGTGTTGCATCACTCTCTGGTTTAAATAAAGGTTCGACAACCTCATCAAGTTCTATCTTCCTCCCACTCAATTCTTTCAAGAGAAACTCCTTCTCGAGAAAGGACCCGTTCTTAGCGATAAAAAATTTGCCCTCGGATCTGAGATAGAAGGTGTACCCAACTGTCACCTTTGGGTATCCTATGAAGATGTGTTTGTCCGCTTTGGGTTCGAGCTTCTTCGGCTGAAGCCTTAAGCATCGCAACCCCAAACATTAAGAAATGACAACTTTGGTTTCTTGCCAAACCAATGTTCACACGATGTCGTTTCAATGGACTTAAATGGTGTCCTATCTAAAGTGAATGCAGCTGTCTCTAACGCATAACCTCAAAATGAAAACGGTAGATTGATAAGAGACATCATTGATCGCACCATATCTCATAGTGTTCGATTACGACGTCCGGACACACCATTACCTTGTGGTGTTCCAGGTGGCTTCAACTGTGAAACAATTCCACAATGTCTTAAGTGTTTGCCAAACTCATAACTCAGAAATTCTCATTGATCAGATCGTAGGAATTTGATCTTCTTGTTATGATGATTCTTAACTTCACTCTGAAATCGCTTGAACTTTTCAAACGTTTCAGACTTGTGCTTCATTAAGTAAATATACCTATATCTACTCAAATTGTCAGTGAAGATGAGAAAATAGCAATATCCACCGCACGCTTCAATTCTCATTGGATCACACGCATCAACATGTATGATTTCCAACAAGTCACTTGCCCGTTTCATTGTACCTAAAAACAGGGTCTTAGTATTCCTTCCCATGAGGCATGGCTCGCGTGTGTCAAGTTATTCAAAATCAAGTGACTCCAAACATCCATCGATATGGAGTTTCTTCATGCATCTTACGCCAATATGACCTGAGCGGCAGTGCCACAAGAAAGTGGTACTATCATTATTAACTCTACATCTTTTGGCGTGAACATGTGTATTACCATGACCGAGATTCAATGAACCATTCACATAGGGTGCATGACCATGAAAGGTATTATTCATGTAAACAGAATAACCATTATTCTCTAACTTAAATGAATAACCGTATTGCAATGAACATGATCTAATCATATTCATGCTCAACATAGACACCTGATAACATTTATCTAGGTTCAATACTAATCCCAAAGGTAGATGGAGCGTGCGATGGTGATCTCATCAACTTTGGAAACACTTCCAACACACATCGTCACCTCGCCCTTAGCCAGTCTCCGTTTCGTCCGTAGCTTTTGCTTCAAGTCACCAATAATAGCAACTGAACCGGTATCCAATACCCAGGTGCTACCAGGAGTACTAGTGAGGTACACATTAATAACACATATATACTTTGTTGAAGTTGCCAGCCTTCTTACCTACCATGCATTTGGGGTAATTCCGCTACCAGTGACCATTCCCTTTACAATAGAAGCATTTAGTCCCGGGTTTGGGTTCAACCTTGGGTTCCTTCACTGGAGCGGCAACCGGTTTGCCATCCATGAAGTTTCCCTTCTGGCCCTTTTCGAAACCAGTGGTCTTGTTAAACCGTCAACACTTGATGCTCCTTCTTGATTTCTACCTTTTGCGGTCTTAAGCACCGCGAACAGCTCCGGGATCAACTCCATCCCTTGCATGTCATAGTTCATCACGAAGATCTAGTAGCTTAGTGATAGTGGCTAGAGAACTCTATCAATCACTATCTTATCTGGAAGTTTAACTCCCACTTGATTTAAGTGATTGTAGCACCCAGACATTCTGAGCACATGCTCACTAGCTGAGCTATTCTCCTCCATCTTGTTGGCAAAAGAACTTGTCAGAGGTCTCACACCTCTCAACACGGGCATGAGCCTAAAATCCCAATTTCAGCTCTTGGAACATCTCATATGTCTTATGGCGTTCAAAACGTCATTGGAATCCCGATTCTAAGCCGTAAAGTATGGTGCACTAAACTATCAAGTAGTCATCAGGATGTGTCTGTCAGGTGTTCACAACATCCACAGACGACGTTGTAGGGGTTTGCACATCGAGCGGTGCATCAAAGACGTAAGCCTTCTGTGTAGCAGTGAGGACACTCCTCGGACTACGGACCCAGTCCGCATAATTGCTTACAATATCTTTCAACTTAGTCTTTCTCTAGGAACATATTGAAACAGGGAGCTACAACGTGAGCTATTTATCTACAACATATTTGCAAAGACAATTTAGACTATGTTCATGATAATTAAGTTCATCTAATCAAATTATTTAATGAACTCCCACTCAGATAAACATCCCTCTAGTCATCTAAGTGAAACATGATCCGAGTCAACTAGGCCGTGTCTGATCATCACGTGAGACGGACTAGTCAACATCTGTGAACATCTTCATGTTGATCGTATCTTCTATACGACTCATGCTCGACCTTTCGGTCTTCCGTGTTCCGAGGCCATGTATGTACATGCTAGGCTCGTCAAGTCAACCTAAGTGTCTTGCGTGTGTAAATATGGCTTACACCCGTTGTATTCGAACGTTAGAATCTATCACACCCGATCATCACGTGGTGCTTCGAAACAACGAACCTTCGCAACGGTGCACAGTTAGGGGGGAACACTTTTCTTGAAATTTTAGTGAGGGATCATCTTATTTAAGCTACAGTTGTTCTAAGCAAATAAGATGTAAAACATGATAAACATCACATGCAATCAAATAGTGACATGATATGGCCAATATCATTTTGCTCCTTTTGATCTCCATCTTCGGGGCTCCATGATCATCGTTGTCACCGGCATGACACCATGATCTCCATCATCGTGTCTTCTTGAAGTTGTCTCGTCATCTATTACTTCTACTACTATGGCTAACACTTTAGCAATAAAGTAAAGTAATTACATGACGTTTAAGTTGACACGCAGGTCATAAATAAATTAAGACAACTCCTATGGCTCCTGCCGGTTGTCATACTCATCGACATGCAAGTCATGATTCCTATTACAAGAACATGATCAATCTCATACATCACATATATCATTCATCACATCCTTCTGGCCATATCACATCACAAGGCATATGCTGCAAAAACAAGTTAGACGTCCTCTAATTGTTGTTGCAAATTTTTACGTGGCTGCTATAGGTTTCTAGCAAGAACGTTTCTTACCTACGCCAAAACAACAACATGATATGCCAATTTCTATTTACCCTTCATAAGGACCCTTTTCATCGAATCTGATCCGACTAAAGTGGGAGAGACAGACACCCGCTAGCCACCTTATGCAACTAGTGCATGTTAGTCGGTGGAACCAGTCTCACGTAAGCGTACGTGTAAAGTCGGTCCGGGCCGCTTCATCCCACGATGCCGCCGAATCAAGATAAGACTAGTAACGGCAAGTAAATTGACAAAATCGACGCCCACAACAACTTGCCTTCTACTCATGCATAGAAACTACGCATAGACCTGGCTCTGATACCACTATTGGGGATCGAAGCACAAATTTAAAATTTTCTACGCATCACCAAGATCAATCTATGGAGTAATCTAGCAACAAGGGGAAGGAGAGTGCATCTACATACCCTTGTAGATCGCTAAGCGGAAGCGTTCAAGTGAACGGGGTTGATGGAGTCGTACTCGTCGTGATCCAAATCACCGATGATCCTAGCGCCGAACGGACGGCACCTTCGTGTTCAACACACGTACGGTTGGGAGACGTCTCCTCCTTCTTGATCCAGCAAGATGAGAGGAGAAGTTGAGGGAGAACTCCAGTAGCACGACGGCATGGTGGCAATGGAGCTCGTGGTTCTCCAGCAGGGCTTCGCCAAGCACTATGGAGGAGGAGGTGTAGGAGGAGGGAGGGCTGCGCCAGGGAAGAGGTGCGGCTGCCCTCTCTCTCCCTCACTATATATAGGGGGAAGGGAGGAGGGGGAGGCGCCCTAGGGTTCCCTAGATGGGTTTGGGCGCCCCCACCCCCTAGGAAACTTGCCCCCCAAGCCGGGAGGGGCGGCTGCCCTAGGGGTGGCTCCCCCACCTCTCCTGGTTACGTGAGATGGGGTGGGAGGGGCGCTCAGCCCCTTAGTGGGCTGATGTGCCCTCTCCCCTTGGCCCATAAGGCCCCCCAATGCTTGCCGGGGCCTCCAAAACCCCTTTCGGACACGCTGGTCATCACCTGGTACCCGCGGAACAATTCCAGACTCCAATACCCTTCGTCCAATATACTGATCTTCACCTCCGGACCATTCCGGAGCTCCTCATCATGTCTGGGATCTCATTTGGGACTCCGAACAACCTTCGGTAACCACATACTATTTCCCATAACAACTCTAGCGTCACCGAACCTTAAGTGTGTAGACCCTACGGGTTCGGGAACCATGCAGACATGACCGAGACAACTCTCCGGCCAATAACCAACAGCGGGATCTGGATACCCATGTTGGCTCCCACATGTTCCACGATGATCTCACCGGATGAACCACGATGTCGAGGATTCAATCAATCCCGTATACAATTCCCTTTGTCCAGCGGTATTGTACTTGCCCGAGATTCGATCGTCGGTATCTGATACCTTGTTCAATCTCATTACCGGCAAGTCTCCTTACTCGTTCCGTAACACATCATCCCATGATCAACTCCTTGGTCACATTGTGCACATTATGATGATGTCCTACCGAGTGGGCCCAGAGATACCTCTCCGTTTACACGGAGTGACAAATCCCAGTCTCGATTCGTGCCAACCCAACACACACTTTTGGAGATACCTGTAGTGAACCTTTATAGCCACCCAGTTACGTTGTGACGTTTGGCACACCCAAAGCACTCCTACGGTATCCGGGAGTTGCACAATCTCATGGTCTAAGGAAATGATACTTGACATTAGAAAAGCTTTAGCATACGAACTACACGATCTTTGTGCTAGGCTTAGGATTGGGTCTTGTCCATCACATCATTCTCCTAATGATGTGATCCCATTATCAATGACATCCAATGTCCATGGTTAGGAAACTGTAACCATCTATTGATCAACGAGCTAGTCAACTAGAGGCTTACTAGGGACATGGTGTTGTCTATGTATCCACACATGTATCTGAGTTTCCTATCAATACAATTCTAGCATGGATAATAAACGATTATCATGAACAATGAAATATAATAATAACCAATTTATTATTGCCTCTAGGGCATATTTCCAACATGGGCGCCTCCCTATGTCGCATAGGAGGGCGCGCCCAGCGCCCTCCTCAGGCAGGGCTTGGGGGCTCTTTTCTGGAAGGCCTCAGACCTCGCCAACATCACGAGGGAGGCGCTCGGGCACCATCTGGAGGCGTGCTTTGTGGCATGTTGCCCTTGGGAGCACACAAGACAAGGAGCGCCCAACGTTCAGGGATTCATTACCGGGACCACCCAGGAGCTGCAAGATGTGAGGGCCATGCGCGGGGATCGCCCTTCACCTCGCGCAGCCTCCAATCCAGGCGAGGATGTCGGGGTGCGCGTCTGCATCGACCTCCCAGGGCTCAACAGAGCCGCGTCTTAGGAGCCCTTCTGGCCTTCACGCGTGGGACGCTGTGAGGGCCCACAACACAGCTACATTCCCATGCCTTTTGGCCTGCCAAGCATGGCGTCTGCCTACCAGCGCAGCCTGCAACGCGCCGTGGCGACTCAGGAGGCCAGGCACCACGCAGTCCTGGCGGAGATGGCGACGGTCCTCAAGGAACCGCGTGGACCCCCAGAGCCTCCAGAGGCTCAGGGCCCCGGTGGCTCGTGAGGAGCCACCCCTTCGCCGCGTACCTTCAGCTACCTCAACACCCCTTCATCAACGAAACCAGGTGACATTTTCCAAGTTTATTTAGCTGGGAGGGCCATTAGGGCTGCATCATTCCCAGGCCGCGTGGGTCCGTCCCTGTGGCATGTATCCCTTTTTATGTCTTTAGCTTACCTTGCTGGGGGCGCCCCTCGGGCTGCATCATCCCCAGGCCGCTCGGGCTGGACCCAGTGGCCCATATTGTTCATGTGTTTACCTGAGCTAGTTTGCATTCCATGCTTAATCTATCTATGACTATCACCTGCTTTATTGTTGTCCATCACGTGAGCTGTGCGTCGGTCGTCTTTCTTCAGGACTCTTCGCGTGTGAGGGTTAGGCACGACGTCTATGCTCGGGCCCGTCCCTGCAGCGTCGATAAATCCAACGGCCGAGCTCTGTCTGGCGGGCCGGCCCCATTCACGTCACCTCCTGGGGCCGTTGGTGCTTGATTTTCTCACCCGATAACCTCAGGAGATTCGTTTGGTGCAGGTTGTCTAACCACCTCGCAGGACCACCACAGTGAACAAGAATCAAGACAGGCACCACCCGCCTTGAGTTAGGGCCTCATGAGTCCCGCGCTGGCTCATGAGTGCCCAGACACACCTTGTCTAGCCCTGTCGTGCAAGCGATGTGTCAGGCGGGGAGGTACACGCCCCGGGGGCTCTCCGCGGTAGGGAGTCCCCTCCCACGTACCAGTGGAAGCACCATCCTCCGCGCTGGCAGTCGACACTGCCGAGGAGCGGCTATGCCCGTGCAAGTGCGGAAGCGCCATGGTCCGTCCTGGTGATAAAGAACTGAGGGCGGCCTCACAGCCGTATCAACCTCAAGGAGCCTCCGGGCTCGGTGTTTGGCCTCAACGGAACGCCTCCCCTTGGGAGAGCCGCGCGAGGGGGCTGGGCACGGGGGCTGCGCTCAGGTCACGCCCAAGTGTACGCCACCCCGCTAGGTCCCTCAGACCTGGTAGTCGCGCGCCCTCCCGAGCGGAGCTAAGGTATGAAGGTTGTTTGAACATCAAGGGGGACTCCCGAGCATCGCGACTAAGGAGCCTAACTGACCACGTAGCCCCTCACTCCTTGGTCCGTCCTGGTCTCCGGTCGGCCCAACGGCGGTTTAGGTATGCGCGGGGTCGGGCCCTGCCGACGTAGAACACTAGATCTATCCCCGTGTCTCCTTCCTATAAGTTGTTTGCGCGTCAAGGGGGACTCCTGAGCATCGCGACTCAGGAGCCTAACTGGTCACGTAGCCCCTCACTCCTTGGTTCCATCCTGGTCTTCGGTCGGCCCAACGGCGGTTGAGGTATGCACGGGGCTGGGCTTTGCCGACGTAGAACATAAAGCAAGTAGGAAGAAAATAGCAAAATCTCAAAGTAAATATTACAAGACATATTTTTCTCTGAATATCAAACACAAGTTTAAACGCCTCCACGAGGCACGAGACATGCTGCAGGAGTTTCAACAGGAAAGGAGCCGCAAGCCGGTTATCCCTCGATAAAGCTGGCACTTGCAAGAGGTGCCCCCTCCTGGGTGGCGTCGCCTTCACCTGCACCACTGGTCGAAGGCGCGGGGGCGAAGGCGTCGAACTTCTCCAGCAGGGCTTCCACCTGACCTTTCATGGCTGCGGCAGCGACTGTGCAGTGTTCATCAGCCACGGGCTCCAGCAGCTCGTCAAGGCAGGTGGTAGGATCGCGAAGATGGAGGTGGCTGAAGACGCGCGTCAGCATGGCTGAAGAAAGGACGTGAGCCTCTGCCTCTTCTATGGGGTCGATGCCGCGCACGACTTTCTCAAGTGCCTCGACCAAGTAGGGAAGCAACTAGGCGGGTCCGTCCTCATTATTGGCGAACGACTTCTCCAAGCCCTTCTCATAGAGTGACTACAGGGCCTCGCGAGACCTCTTCTGTAGAAGAGCGAAGGCCGCGCGGTCCTCAACCAGAACCTTCGCCTTGGCATCGAGTTCGGCCTTTTCAGCCTGCACCTTTTGTTCCAACCCCTCTAGCCGGCCGCGCTCAGTGGCCTATGCCTGCGCTAGCTGCTCCAGCTCAGCGTCGCGACCCTTGATGGCGTCTTCCTGGGCCTTCATCCTTGCTTCCTCTGCCTTACGGCTATGGGCAGCTTCAGCACGCTCGTCATGCAGGATCTTCAGCTCGGCCTCCAGCACCTGGCAGCGACCTCGGGCGGCCTCGGCGTCCTTCAGCGCAGCCTTGCGAGCAGCTGCTGCCTGAGCTGCGACTTGCCTCTCCCCCTCAGAGGTCACCGTGACCTGGCTCAGCGCCGCCTGAATGGACACGTCAGAATGGAGCCAACTAGAGACCAGCTCCAGGCAACCAGCCGCCAGGAGGGGTTCGGCGCTCTGGAGATCTTCTCACAACCGAGCCATCTCAGAAAGGGCCCGCTCCAGGACATTAAGAGAAGCAGAGGAACCTGGGGTCCGCAACATGGCACAAGAAGGAGGAAGAGGCATCGTCGTCACCATGGCCTGGGAGGCAGGAAGCACCTGAGCCTCTTGGACCTCAGCACCTGAGCTGGGCGCTGGCACCTCTTGAGTCAGCGGCGCTTCGGGGTCTGACTCCTCCCAAGGATGCTCCACCTAGCCTCACGAGGATGATCGGGCTGGAGAAGCACGGGCACCGTCCCCACCTTTGCTCATGGAGAGGGGCGCGGTCGCAGGAAGCGGCCCGGACTCAAGCAGCACCACCTCGCTCTCCCTTCTCCTCTTCACCGCAGGCGTCAGCCTGACTACACAACAAGGAAAAAGAGTCGGAAACAAGCATCAACAGCAAGAACAAGGCAGGACAGGGACACTTACTGATCCGCCGCGACATAGTCCCGCCGCTTTGGGAGCTTGAAGCCGGAGAGCTTCGCAACCCGAGGCGCGGGCGCACCAGCTCCGGAAGCAGAAGTAGGAGCGGCGGTTGGGCCGGAAACTGCACCAGGCGGCGTCGGAGCAGAAGCAGCGTCTCGGGAGATCAAAGCCGATCGGTCCCTTATCGGGATGATGGGCGGCTCTCCCCTCTCCAGGAGGGCGTCAGCCTCGTCGTCGTCAGGAAGGGTGCAGAGGATGTCAGCTTTGCTCAAGGGGGAGGTTTCCCCCATCCCTTTAGGGGTCACCTCCGAGTATTCCTCCTCCTCCTCTTCCTCCCCGCGGGACTCACCAGAAGACAGCTCCACCGGCGTCGGTGCCGCAGGGGCCCCGGTGGGCACCGGCGGCACCAATCCGCACCTGTCAAAGGTCGGCCTGGAGGCCACAGCCAGCGCCCCGTCCTTGCGGCGGAACAAGGGAGTGAAGACATTTGGCGGGTACTCCTGGTCGTCCCCGACCAGGATGCGGAGAGCCACAGCCAGCTCAACATCGAACAAGGATCTCGGGCTCAGGCAAACCTTGTCCTCTTCGTTCCCAAGCTCCCAAAAGGGGCGCGTACGTGCCTGGAGCAAGGCGAAAGGAAGCAGTGAAGGCAAGCGCTATTTGCGCCAGCCTTTTGGCAGTCGGGTAGTTGCCGAGGCTACGTGGGGAAGCGGAGACGCCCACGTCCAATCAACCGCCACGTGTCGACCAAGGCCGCAGGCTATTGGGGCCCGCGGCACTCCGCACTTGCCCCTTGGCTTCGCCCGAAGCCAAGCCCGAGCGCGCCTTGGGCCTGGGGCTACTATCGGCGCCTTGGGAATAGGGGTCCCCAGACTTACCTGCCTGCGGCCCACGGCGTCGCTCTGCGCGCGGGCCCGTATGACCCATCTTCACCAACAAGCACCCAAGTCCTTCGCGAGGCAGACGACACAAGAGCTCCTCAGGAGTGGCCTCACCAAGCTGGCTTGCGAGGGGCGGAGACATCAAGGCCAGGAAAACCTCATGAGGTTGCAATGATGTTAGCCATGATGATCAAGATCAGGCAGGCGCCAGGCGGGCGCCAGTGTGCACATTGTCCTTGTTTCTTCTTTGGTGCTAAGGAAGCAAGCGCGGGCGCGGAGTACCGAGGCGTCAAGAAAAGGTTTCCATATCAGTGCAATGAGACCAAGACCAGCGGGACGGCAAGACGGAGGTCACCGGGGAGCCCAAGATGGCGTCACCACTAGAGCCTTTTGCAGGCGAAGACTGATTTTGTTAGGATAACTTGTACTAGTTGTCCCCTTTCAAATTGGCCGTTGTTGGCTCTCTTCTCGCTCAATATTTGGGGAGAGGACTAGGGCCTCTATAAATAGGATTAGCCACCACCATAGGGAGGCAAGCTGAGAGAGAGACCAAGATCCAACCCATCCACATACTCATCTAGCACAAGAACACCTCACCTCAGGAGGCTGTTCTTTCCCTTGTACTGTTCTTCCTCATACCAAGAGGCAATCCACCACCACCACACTGGAGTAGGGTATGACACCACAACGGTGGCCCGAACCATTATAAATCTTGTGTCCTTTGTGTTGCGAGCTCGTCGAGTTAGTCCTTGAGATCTTAGCGAAGCTAGGATGTGGATTGGTAGGGGGAGATCTTCGTCTGCACCCCAGTGTTCGAACCTTCAGGGTTTTGCCGGAACCCGAGATCCGACAATCATATGCCACTGCAAGTAACTGTCACTGTTTAAATAACCGTATTTCGTATTTGCGCAAACAAGGATGTCTGTCTCCATATTGTTTCTATCTGCACAATCCAAAGTACACACCTTAGTTTTAGCAGAACTGCACAAAATGAGATGGCTATTCCTAGCTGCCATCCCCTAACGACCCGTCTTCCAAGTATTCCTACATTGGTATTAACTAGATAGAATGACCAATGCAATCTAAAAGAAGCTGATTCGTACATTCTACTTCTTGATTGCGGTGTAGGGACGAGAGAAAACAACCGTATCCTAGTCCGGAATGCACTTTTTACCAGTTCATCCATGGACCGAGGACTAGCTGGCACGACAGCACGGAGGTTTTTGGGACAGGTGCACAGACAAGAGGCGTTGCGCTCTGCTTATTTTTGCAAATAGCGGTGCTTAAATTTAGTGGAATGCACAAGAATTTCAGATGGTTAGTACACTACATGGTTCAGTTCAGCATTCCATCTAAGCACACAATTATAATTGGTTAGTCTGGAATGAGAGAACCTAACCCTGGATGGTGGCAACAAGAAAAAAGTCCAAGAAATTAAAGCCTGCCTAGGGAGGCCCTTTGCTCAGAGAAGCCTTGCTTGATTTTTCCTGATTTGTAAACCTTCTCACAACTTTGTCTTTTGCTGTGAACTAGTATATGTTTGTTATGTTCTATGGATCATTGAGATGTATAAAATTGCTAAAATTATGCTTTTAAAGTTTTTTATGAAGCCGAGTTTAATGTGAGTGTTCCACATGAACGTTGGACTAGCGTGTCAACGTTTGGAATTTACATTGTTGCCTCAGTTAACTACATGAACCACTTTAATAAGATACGTGGTTGCTGATATGTCAGATAGAGGATTATTGATTGTTAGCTAGTCGATAGCCTAGTGTTGAAGCTAGCTGAGCCAATGTGCCATGTTTTACACAACTGCTTACAAGTGCGGTAGCACCAACAGTGTTTACATGTACTTAACCAGCCTTACGTACCTTATGTATACGTCAACGCACAGTTCTTAAATGAGTACTCTATTTCATCAAACACACATTGCTTGTATGATAAACCATGACAACTTATGTCTTACCATACGATATTCATGAAAAAACTAGTGAGGATGCATCTATTTCGGCAACAATTATGATGGTTCTCACATGATTCATGGGCACACAAAAGTAGCAGCAGTTCCCATAGACGGATTCAAATAGAGTACTAGCCCAGAGGGCTCAATAATATGCAAGGTTCGGATAATTAGACACAATCCAAACTACTATTAAACACTATTTCATGGCTCGATCTAATTTGGGATGGATACAAGAAGAACCTTGCCATGAACATCATCGAGGATGTTCGGTAGCAGCTCAATCATGTGAACCTTCCTGGAGATAACCTTATGGCCTTGCCACTCATAAACTTGTTTGTGGAGGCATGCCACATCATCTTCCTACGTAAGCTTGACAAAAACAGTATGCCTCACAAACGAAGGAGTGGCTTTGAACTTCTTGTGCTTCAGTACACCCTGGAAAACACGCCTGACAACAGTGAGGCTGGAATAAAACTCGACATTGGTATAAGCGCAAATGGCTTCCAGGATCCAACAACCTAAGAACTCTGTTTTCCCAGTGCGTATATTCTGGTCATCTGCCTCTTAGCGAGTGACGTGTACAACCACACAATCCTTGTCTGCATCAGGGCTCTAATTGAAACAGAAACAAATTCTGAATTACTTTCTAGTATAAGAAACACAAGTTAGCTAAACCACTATGTATAGCATGGCATCGAAGCTAATATTTTTTTCCATTATTCATCACCACATACTTAGATGAAAAACCACAATCGAGACCGGAAAACAAGAAAATCACCTTGGGAAGCTCAGCGGGTGGGGGGGCACACATCCTCGATGGGGAAAAATACTGCTGCAGGGCCACGAGGGCTGCATCCTCAAACAGGGCGTTGACCATCTCAGTAGTGGCCGTGAGCGTATCTGGGGTCGGCTCGGTGGCTGCCTCCATCTTCTTGGAGCTCTCTATCTCATGGGGATCAGCCTCCCACGTCTGCTTTAATATTGGCAGATCTTTGCCCGTTCTCCTTGGTCCATCATGAAACTGACGAATACTAGGAGACCACGGAATGGAAAACACAATCACAATGATAATGAAACAATAAAGAGAGTGAGGATCGGTTACTACATTGCAAATGTTCTTTTTCTCTGAACGAAAATATGCCAACATCACAGATCCGCTTACCTTCCATTTGTTGGGAGAGAAGAACAATGGAAAATGCAAGTGTTGTCTTTCTTGAAGACGGTGAGGGAGAAGGGGATTCAACGAAGAGTGTAATGATGGTTGCTTCGATCGTCAAACTTAGACTGCGGGGAGGTGGGGTTTTGTGATACAATGGCTCGTTACTGCCGTGTTACGACCGGGGAGACTCTCCGCCAGCATACTTCCTTCTAATTTGGTGGATGGCATTTGTGCCCGCGCGTTGCATGGCCCGCATGTCAGTGAACAAAAGTAAAACAACATTCAATAGAGGGGGACGTTTCGATGACCTCGGAGGAGCCAGAAGCGGTAGTGTATCCACTTTACTAGTAGTAATTGTTTTTCTGGGTAGCTGTAGAGTGTCTACACTTTACTAGTAGTAATTGTTTCTCTGGGCCCAAGACAAAATAGCCCATCCACCCTAGTAAATAATAAAATCTATTCAAAAGCCCATATATTTACTTAATGAGAGGCGCTACCCACACCCAGCACACCGCCCCCCCCCCCCCAAAAACCTGGGTGCTCTTCTTCCTCCTCACTCCTACCACTACAAAAAAGGACACATCCGTGACATTTTGGGCCGAATGAATTTTTTCCTGTCATGCTTTATGACACTTCTATGACGATAATTGTGACAAAAACCGGTATCATCATAGATGTGGTGAGGTCCTACTTCTATGACAAAAAATCATGACAAAAAATGGGCTTTTCGTCCTGGGCGGGCCGGAGACGAAGCTGCATGACATTCTTTGGGCCGTCCATGACAAAAAATCCGTGGTAGAAGCGAGGGCGAGGAAAATATCAGGGGAGTTCCTGGTTAGGGTGGGTGGTCGGGGGCCGAACAATACACGTTTCTCTCATATGTCCGCGTGTGTGTGTGAGGCATTGCGCTCTAACTGAACCCGAGCGAGGCGTTGTGCTCTAACTGAGCACGAGCGATTGCACTAGTTACGTTACTGAACCGGAGCGATCGATCCCTTGCTGTTAACTTAACCCAAGTGATTACTTCGCTACTGCTGCTAACTGAAGCTGGTCGATGCTGCCTCTTGATGAACAGTGCGTTGTTGGGGGTTTGGATGAACAGTTCCCGGTGGGGGGTTGGATGAACAGGACCCCGTGGTGTTGCCGCTGGATGAATAAGACCCCATCGATCGAGTCGGTGGATGAACAGGACCCCGTGGAGGGGTGGATGAATAGGACCCCATGGAGGGCTGGATGAATAGGACGACCCGTGGAGGGCTGGTTGAAGAGTAGCTGGTGGAGGGCTGGATGAACAGTATCCCGGGGTGGTTGAACAGGACCCCGTGGAGCAGGCTGATTGAACAGTAGCCGGTGGAGGACTGCGCGGTGGAGGCTGGATGAATAGGAGCCCGTGGATGAACAGTCACAGGTGGAGGCAGGAGGAGGTCGACAATGGAGATGAATAGTATCCCGTGGAGTCCCGTTTTGCGGTACGCCACACCCCTCCCGATGAACAAGACCCCCATTTCGACCATAGCGCTCCAAGACAAGTCCATTTCCTCCATTTTGCAGTACGCCACACCCCTCCCGATCAATAGGACCCTGTTTCCACCAAGAGAAGTTCGTTTCCTCCGTTTTGCGGTACACCAGACCCATCCCGATGAACAGGATCCCGTTTCGACCATGGTCGGTCGAACACAAGGCCGTTTCCTCCGTCATGTGGTAAGACAGACCTCGTTTCCATTGGTTGTTCTGTCCAAGCCGGTTGGATCCCGATGAACACGACATATTCCGTTGCCTCCCGATGAAAATGACGCATTCCGTTGCCTCCCCATGAACATGACGACGGCGCAGCTTCTCCGTTCCGACCCAGCCATGTACACGAGCCCTAGGAAGGGGACGACACGAAGCCAGGGAAGACGCGACAGTGGATGCCCACGCGGAGAGGAGTACGAGGGTTCACTGCTTCAGTTGTCGTCGCCGTCGAATAATAGTGGGTGTGTGTGGGCAGAGGGATGGCCTGGCCAGCGGTAGGAGTAGTAGGGGCGGTGAGGCCTCCTAGGTAGCACTGTCGGCCACAGGAGGCAAGAGCAGGCGGCACGTCCGGCACTGCTTTGGGCGGCTGGAGCAAGAAGACCAGAGGTTGAAGAAGCACTACGGCCGTTGGATGGACATCATACAGTCACTTGAGTTAGAATCCTTCATATTGACTAAGTTGAAAAAACCCTCCATCCGCGTCAACTTAGTAGGCCCACAAGTCATCCTCCCATATAGTGGTTCCCAGCTAGCAGGAGGAGTATTCATATTTGTTTGCATAATAAGGAAGCACTTCCTTGTGTGCGAAGATATATCTAGTGGGTCCGAGCTGTCAGCTGCAGGAACTTCTTTTTGCGAAATACAGAGGCCGTTCCGGTCGGTCCCAGATGTCAGGTGGAGGAATCATTATGTTGCGCGTAATAAGGAGGCATTTCCTTGTGTGCGGCCGTGAACCCAGCTGTCAGCCTCTCCACGTACCATCCACTTCCGATGGATGTCGTTCGTTGACCGGGTTGACCACACCGTGCAGAGCTCATCCAAGGTGGTGGATGATGGTGAGGCCTCGGACAGCAACGAGCTGAAGATGAGAAGACGCGGGAGTGGAGTCGCAGACGGAGAGGTGTACGAGGGTTAACTGGTTCTGGTGCGGTGTGGTTCGGCAGTCAGTGGAGAAGAATAGGAGGTGTGGAGGGTGGAGGGATGGCCTGGCCGGTGGTGGGGTAGCACTTCACAGTGAAGCCTGCTTAGCAGAGCTGCTAGCAGTATGCTAAAGCTTTTCTAGTGTCAAGTTTCATTTCCTTAGACCATGAGATTGTGCAACTCCCGGATACCGTAGGAGTGCTTTGGGTGTGCCAAACGTCACAATGTAACTGGGTGGCTATAAAGGTACACTACAGGTATCTCCGGAAGTGTCTGTTGGGTTGGCACGAATCGAGACTGGGATTTGTCACTCCGTGTAAACGGAGAGGTATCTCTGGGCCCACTCGGTAGGACATCATCATAATGTGCACAATGTGATCAAGGAGTTGATCACGGGACGATGTGTTACGGAATGAGTAAAGAGACTTGTCGGTAATGAGATTGAACAAGGTATCGGGATACCGACGATCGAATCTCGGGCAAGTACAATACCGCTGGACAAAGGGAATTGTATACGGGATTGATCGAATCCTCGACATCGTGGTTCATCCGATGAGATCATCGTGGAACATGTGGGAACCAACATGGGTATCCAGATCCCGTTGTTGGTTATTGACCGAAGAACGTCTCGGTCATGTCTGCATGGTTCCCGAACCCGTAGGGTCTACACACTTAAGGTTCGATGACGCTAGGGTTATAAAGGAAGTTCGTATGTGGTTACCGAATGTTGTTCGGAGTCCCGAATGAGATCTCGGACTTCACAAGGAGTTACGGAATAGTCCGGAGGTAAAGATTTATATATGGGAAGTCCTATTTTGGTCACCGGAAAAGTTTCGGGGTTTATCGGTAACGTACCGGGATCATTGGGAGGGTCCGGGGGTCCACCAAGTGGGGCCACAAGCCTCGGAGGGCTGCATGGGCCAAGTGTGGGAGGGGACCAGCCCAAGGTGGGCTGGTGCGCCCCCCCACAAGGGCCCAAGGCGCCTAAGGGGAGGAGGGGGGCAAACCCTAAGGGCAGATGGGCCTTAGGGCCCATGCCTGGTGCGCCTCCCTCTCCCCCTCCACCTGGCCGCCACCCAGATGGGATTTGGGGGCTGCCGCCACCCCTAGGGAGGGAACCCTAGGTGGGGGTGCAGCCCCTCCCATCCCCCTATATATACTTGAGGTTTGGGCTGCCCAAGACACACGAGTTCCTCTCCTTCTTGGCGCAGCCCTACCCCTCTCCCTCCTCGTCTCTTGCGGTGCTTGGCGAAGCCCTGCTGGAGTACCACGCTCCTCCACCACCACCACGCCATTGTGCTGCTGCTGGATGGAGTCTTCCTCAACCTCTCCCTCTGTCCTTGCTGGATCAAGGCATGGGAGACGTCACCGGGCTGTACGTGTGTTGAACGCGGAGGTGCCGTCCGTTCGGCACTAGGATCTCCGGTAATTTGGATCACGACGAGTACGGCTCCTTCAACCCCGTTCTCTTGAACGCTTCCGCTTAGCTGTCTACAAGGGTATGTAGATGCACTCTCCTTCCCCTCGTTTCTGGTTTCTCCATAGATAGATCTTGGTGACACGTAGGAAAATTTTGAATTTCTGCTATGTTCCCCAACAGTGGCATCATGAGCTAGGTCTATTGCGTAGTTTCTATGCACGAGTAGAACACAAAGTAGTTGTGGGCGTTGATTTTGTTCAATATGCTTACCGTTACTAGTCCAATCTTGATTCGGCAGCATTGTGGGATGAAGCGGCCCGGACCGACCTTACACGTACTCTTACGTGAGACTGGTTCCACCGACTGACATGCACTAGTTGCATATGGTGGCTAGCGGGTGCCAGTCTCTCCCACTTTAGTCGGAACGGATTTGATGAAAAGGGTCCTTATGAAGGGTAAATAGCAATTGGCATATCACGTTGTGGTTTTGCGTAGGTAAGAAACGTTCTTGCTAGAAACCCATAGCAGCCATGTAAAACAAGCAAACAACAATTAGAGGACGTCTAACTTGTTTTTGCAGGGTATGCCATGTGATGTGATATGGCCAAGAAGAATGTGATGAATGATATGTGATGTATGAGATTGATCATGTTCTTGTAATTGGAATCACGACTTGCATGTCGATGAGTATGACAACCGGCAGGAGCCATAGGAGTTGTCTTTATTTATTGTATGACCTGCATGTCATTGAACAACGCCATGCAATTACTTTACTTTATTGCTAACCGGTAGCCATAGTAGTAGAAGTAATAGTTGGCGAGCAACTTCATGAAGACACGATGATGGAGATCATGATGATGGAGATCATGGTGTCATGCCGGTGACAAGATGATCATGGAGCCCCAAGATGGAGATCAAAGGAGCTATATGATATTGGCCATATCATGTCACTATTATTTGATTGCATGTGATGTTTATCATGTTTTTGCATCTTGTTTACTTAGAACGACGGTAGTAAATAAGATGATCCCTCATAATAATTTCAAGAAAGTGTTCCCCCTAACTGTGCACCGTTGCGACAGTTCATTGTTTCGAAGCACCACGTGATGATCGGGTGTGATAGATTCTAACGTTCACATACAACGGGTGTAAGACAGATTTACACACGTGAAACACTTAGGTTGACTTGACGAGCCTAGCATGTACAGACATGGCCTCGGAACACAAGAGACTAAAAGGTCGAGCATGAGTCGTATGGTAGATACGATCAACATGAAGATGTTCACCGATGATGACTAGTCCGTCTCACGTGATGATCGGACACGTCCTAGTTGACTCGGATCATGTAATCACTTAGATGACTAGAGGGATGTCTATCTGAGTGGGAGTTCATAAGATGAACTTAATTATCCTGAACATAGTCAAAAGGTCTTCGCAAATTATGTCGTAGCTCGCGCTTCAGTTCTACTGTTTAGATATGTTCCTAGAGAAAAATTAGTTGAAAGATGATAGTAGCAATTATGCGGACTAGGTCTGTAAACTGAGGATTGTCCTCATTGCTTCATAGAAGGCTTATGTCCTTAATGCACCGCTCAGTGTGCTGAGCCTCGAATGTCGTCTATGGATGTTGCGAACATCTGACATACACATTTTGATAACTACGTGATAGTTCAGTTAAACGGTTTAGAGTTGAGGTACCGAAGACGTTTTGAAACGTCGCAAAACATATGAGATGTTTCGAGGGCTGAAATTGGGATTTCAGGCTCATGCCCACGTCAAGAGGTATAAGACCTCCGACGATTTTCTTAGCCTGCAAACTAAGGGAGAAAAGCTCAATTGTTGAGCTTGTGCTCAGATTGTCTGAGTACAACAATCATTTGAATCGAGTGGGAGTTGATCTTCCAGATGAGATAGTGATGTTTCTCCGAAGTCATTACCACCAAGCTGCTAGAGCTTCGTGATGAACTATAACATATCGGGGACATATATGATGATCCTTGAGATATTCGCGATGTTTGACACCACAAAAGTAGAAATCAAGAAGGAGCATCAATTGTTGATGGTTGGTGAAACCACTAGTTTCAAGAAGGGCAAGGGCAAGAAGGGATACTTCATGAAACGGCAAATCAGCTGCTGCTCTAGTGAAGAAACCCAAGGTTGAACCCAAACCCGAGACTAAGTGCTTCTGTAATAAGGGGAACAGCCACTGGAGCAGAATTACCCTAGATACTTGGTAGATAAGAAGGCTGGCAAGGTCGATAGAAGTATATTGGATATACATTGTGTTGATGTGTACTTTACTAGTACTCCTAGTAGCACCATGGTATTAGATACCGGTTCGGTTGCTAAGTGTTAGTAAACTCGAAATAAAAGGCTACGGAGTAAACGGAGACTAGCTAAAGGTGAGCTGGTGATATGTGTTGGAAGTTTTTCCCAAGCTTGATGTGATCAAGCATCGCACGCTCCCTCTACCATCGATATTGGTGTTTGCATTGAGCATAGACATGATTGGATTATGTCTATCGCAATACGGTTATTCATTTAAGGAGAATAATGGTTACTCTGTTTATTTGAATAATACCTTCAATGGTCTTGCACCCAAAAATGAATGGTTTATTGAATCTCGATCGTAGTGATACACATGTTCATGCCAAAAGATATAAGATAGTAATGATAGTACCACCTACTTATGGCACTTCCACATAAGTCATATCGGTATAAAACGCATGAAGAAGCTCCATGTTGATGGATCTTTGGGCTCACTCGTTTTTGAAAAGTTTGAGACATGCGAACCATGTCTATTGGTGTATATGCATGAAGAAACTCCATGCAAATGGACTGTTTGGACTCACTTGATTTTGAATCACTTGAGACATGCAAATCATACCACATGGGCAAGATGACTGAAAGCCTCGTTTTCAGTAAAATGGAACTAGAAAGCAACTTGTTGGAAGTAATACATTTTGATGTGTGCAGTCCAATGAGTGTTGAGGCGTGTAGTGGATATCATTATGTTCTTACTTCACAGATGATTTGAGTAGATGTTGAGTATATTTACTTGATGAATCACGAGTCTGAATTATTGAAAGGTTCAAGTAATTTCAGGGTGAAGGTGAGAGATCGTCGTGACAAGAGGAGAAAATGTCTATGATATGATCATAGAGATGAATATCTGAATTACGAGTTTGGCACAGAATTAAGACATCGTGGAAATTGTTTCACAACTAATACAGCCTGGAACACCATAGTGTGATGGTGTGTCCGAACATCATAACTGCACCCTATTGGATATGATGCATACCATGATGTCTCTTATAGAATTACCACAATAGTTTATGGGTTAGGCATTAGAGACAACCACATTCACTTTGAATAGGGCACCACGTAATTCCAATGAGATGACACCGTATGAACTATGGTTTAGAGAAACCTAAGCTGTCATTTCTTAAAAGTTTGGGGCTGCGACGCTTATGTGAAAAAGTTTCAGGCTGATAAGCTCGAACCCAAAGCGGATAAATGCATCTTCATAGGACACCCAATACAGTTGGGTATACCTCCTAATTTATATCCAAAAGCAATAGGGATTGTATCTTAAATCGGGTCCTTTCTCGAGGAAAGGTTTGTCTCGAGAATTGAGTGGGAGGATGGTGGAGACTTGATGAGGTTATTGAACCGTCACTACAACTGGTGTGTAGCAGGGCACAGGAAGTTGTTCCTGTCGCACCTACACCAATTGAAGTAGAAGCTTATGATAGTGATCATGAAACTTCAGATCAAGTCACTACTGTACTTCGTAGGGTGACAAGGATGTGTACTGCTTCAGAGTGGTACAGTAATCCTGTCCTGAAGGTCATGTTGCTAGACAACAATGAACCTACGAGCTATGGAGAAGCAATGGTGGGCCCAAATTCCGACAAATGGTTAGAAGCCATGAAATCCGAGATAGGATCCATGTATCAGAACAAAGCATGGACTTTGGTGGACTTGCCCAATGATCGGCAAGCCATTGAGATAAATGGATCTTTAAGAAGAAGACGGACATAGACGGTAATGTCATCGTCTATGAAGCTCGACTTGTGGCGAAGAGTTTTTCACAAGTTCAAGGAGTTGACTACGATGAGATCTTCTCATCCGTAGCAATGCTTAAGTCCGTCGGAATCATGTTAGCATTAGCTGCATTTATGTAATCTGGCTGGATGTCAAAACGAGTTTCCTTACCAGATTTCGTAAGGAAAGGTTGTATGCGATACAATCAGAAAGGTTTTGTCGATCCTAAGGATGCTAAAAGGTATGCTAACTCCAGCGATCCTTCTAAGGACTGGAGTAAGCATCTCGGAGTTGGAATGTACGCTTTGATGAGATGATCAAAGATTTTGGGTTTATACAAAGTTTATGAGAAACTTGTATTTCCAAAGAAGTGAGTGGGAGCACTATAGAATTTCTGATGAGTATATGTTGATGACATATTGTGGATCGGAAATGATATAGAATTTCTGGAAAGCATATAGGGTTATTTGAAAAGTGTTTTTCAATAGAAAACCTGGATTAGGCTACTTGAACATTGAGCATCAAGATCTATGAGGATAGATCAAAAACGCTAAATGGTACTTTCAAATGAGCACATACCTTGACATGATCTTGAAGGTGTTCAAGATGGATCAGTCAAGGAAGGAGTTCTTGCCTAAGTTGTAAGGTATGAAGTTAAGACGTAAAGCTCGACCACGGCAGAAGAAAGAGAAAGGACAAATGTCGTCCCCTATGCTTTTGTCATAGGCTCTATACGGTATGCCATGCTGAGTACCGCACCTGGTGTGTGCCTTGCCACATGTCTGGCAAGAGGGTACAAAGGTGATCCAGGAGTGGATCACTAGATAGCGGTCAAAATTATCCTTGGAGTAATAAGGACATGTTTCTCAATTATGGAGGTGATAAAGAGTTCAGCGTAAAGGGTTACATCGATGCAAGCTTTAACACCTATCCGAATCACTCTGAGTAGCAAACCGGATACGTATAGTGGAGCAACCATTTGGAATAGCTCCAAGTGGAGCGTGGAAGCAGCATTTATAATATGACCTAGAGATTTGCGAAGTACATACGGATCTGAATGCTACAGACCCGTTGACTGAAACCTCTCTCACAAGCATAACATGATCAAACCCAGAACTCTTGGGTGTTAGTCACATGGGGATGTGACCTTGAGTGTTAATCACATATCGATGTGAACTGGATTATTGACTCTAGTGCAAGTGGGAGACTGTTGGAAATATGCCCTAGAGGCAATAATAAATTGGTTATTATTATATTTCCTTGTTCATGATAATCGTTTATTATCCATGCTAGAATTGTATTGATAGGAAACTCAGATACATGTGTGGATACATAGACAACACCATGTCCCTAGTAAGCCTCTAGTTGACTAGCTCGTTGATCAATAGATGGTTACGGTTTCCTGACCATAGACATTGGATGTCGTTGATAACGGGATCACATCATTAGGAGAATGATGTGATGGACAAGACCCAATCCTAAGCCTAGCAGAAAGATCGTGTAGTTCGTATGCTGAAGCTTTTCTAATGTCAAGTTTCATTTCCTTAGACCATGAGATTGTGCAACTCCCGGATACCGTAGGAGTGCTTTGGGTGTGCCAAACGTCACAACGTAACTGGGTGGCTATAAAGGTACACTACAGGTATCTCCGGAAGTGTCTGTTGGGTTGGCACGAATCGAGACTGGGATTTGTCACTCCGTGTAAACGGAGAGGTATCTCTGGGCCCACTCGGTAGGACATCATCATGATGTGCACAATGTGATCAAGGAGTTGATCACGGGATGATGTGTTATGGAACGAGTAAAGAGACTTGCCGGTAACGAGATTGAACAAGGTATCGGGATACCGACGATCGAATCTCGGGCAAGTACAATACCGCTAGACAAAGGGAATTGTATACGGGATTGATCGAATCCTTGACATCGTGGTTCATCCGAAGAGATCATCGTGGAACATGTGGGAACCAACATGGGTATCCAGATCCCGCTGTTGGTTATTGACCGGAGAACATCTCGGTCATGTCTGCATGGTTCCCGAACTCGTAGGGTCTACACACTTAAGGTTTGATGACGCTAGGGTTATAAAGGAAGTTTGTGTGTGGTTACCGAATGTTGTTCGGAGTCCCGGATGAGATCCCGGACGTCACGAGGAGTTCCGGAATGGTCCGGAGGTAAAGATTTATATATGGGAAGTCCTATTTTGGTCACCGGAAAAGTTTCGGGGTTTATCGGTAACGTACCGGGACCACCGGGAGGGTCCCGGGGGTCCACCAAGTGGGGCCACAAGCCCCGGAGGGCTGCATGGGCCAAGTGTGGGAGGGGACCAGCCCCAGGTGGGCTGGTGCGCTCCCCCACAAGGGCCCAAGGCGCCTAAGGGGAGAAGGGGGGCAAACCCTAAGGGCAGATGGGCCTTAGGGCCCATGCCTGGTGCGCCTCCCTCTTCTCCTCCACCTGGCCGCCACCCAGATGGGATCTGGGGGCTGCCGCCACCCCTAGGGAGGGAACCCTAGGTGGGGGCGCAGCCCCTCCCATCCCCCTATATATACTTGAGGTATGGGCTGCCCAAGACACACGAGTTCCTCTCCTTCTTGGCGCAGCCCTACCCCTCTCCCTCCTCGTCTCTTGCGGTGCTTGGCGAAGCCCTGCTGGAGTACCACGCTCCTCCACCACCACCATGCCATTATGCTTCTACTGGATGGAGTCTTCCTCAACCTCTCCCTCTCTCCTTGCTGGATCAAGGCATGGGAGACGTCACCGGGTTGTACGTGTGTTGAACGCGGAGGTGCCGTCCGTTCGGCACTAGGATCTCCGGTGATTGGGATCACGACGAGTACGACTCCATGAACCCCGTTCTCTTGAACGCTTTCGCTTAGCGATCTACAAGGGTATGTAGATGCACTCTCCTTCCCCTCGTTGCTGGTTTCTCCATAGATAGATCTTGGTGACACGTAGGAAAATTTTGAATTTCTGCTACGTTCCCTAACAAGGTGTGCCCTAACGCAGTACGAGGTGGTACCGATGAAGGGGGGAAACATCCGGGAAAGTATTCTCGGTGTTTCGTGTTTTTGAACAGATGAAATGGAGGGGGAAAGTTGTGTGTTCGCTATGCTAGGGATGCGTGGCGGACGAACGGGCTGCGTATCCGAATTCGTCTTGTCGTTCCGAGCAACTTTCATGTACAAAGTTTTTCCATCCGAGCTACGGATTAAAAGATATGATTTTCTAAAGATTTTATTAATTTCTGGAATTTAATTAATTATTTAATTTAATTCGAAAATGGATTTATGACATCAGCATGGTGCCATGCTGACGTCAGCAGTCAACAGGGGTTGACTGGTCAACCTGACTAATGGGTCCCACTAGTCAGTGACACATTTTAATTAACCTAATTAGTATTAATTAGGGGGGTGGGCCCCACTGTCATACTTTGTTAGCTAATTAACAGTAGTTAATTAGGTTAATTAGTCATTAGATTAATTAATGTTAATTAGCTAGTTTAATCAGAATTAATTAAGCTGGTTAATTAGTTAGTTAATTAATTAATTTTATTATTTATTATTTATTTATTTTATATATATTTATTTA
The DNA here is from genome assembly GCF_002162155.2 of Triticum dicoccoides. Lineage (NCBI taxonomy): Eukaryota > Viridiplantae > Streptophyta > Magnoliopsida > Poales > Poaceae > Triticum > Triticum dicoccoides. The sequence continues at coordinate 273,482,041 of NC_041384.1, forward strand.
AATTCCTTTTTTTAAACGTTCTGGGCCATGGGGCCATTTTGTCAGTGGCCCAGGGGGCATAACGGGCGCACGGGCGTTGGGCGGATCAGGCGGGCGCCTGAACGAGGGCGAACCGAGCCGCGACGGGGGGGGCACTGGCGCCGGCGGCCAGGGCGGGGCTCACCGGCCGGCCGTCTCCGGCGAAGGAAGCCGACGCAGGAGGGGGCGCCGGAGGCAGCAGCAGGCGCGCTGCGGCC
>NC_041384.1:273483227-273492464 GCF_002162155.2 Triticum dicoccoides
GGGGGGGAGCTCCGGCGAGGTGGCGTCGTGCGTCTTGGTTCCAGGCGCGGCGGGGCGCGGTCACCCCGATCCCGATCTGGATCAGGGGACGAGGGGGAGATATTTCGGGGGGAGTGGGGGCGTGTCGGTGGGGGGTCTGGTGGAGTGGGGGGAGGTTATAGGCGGGGTGGGCCTTGGCCCAGTTGGGCCTGTGGCCTGCCGGGCCGAAGCCCCGAGGGGCAGGGGGCTTTCTCCTTTTTTTCTAGTTTTAGTTTTAGTTTTTCTTTTTTTGTATTTTCTTTCTTTTACTTATTTTCTATTCTATTTTATTTCATTTTAAATCATTTAGGCATTTTCTAAAAATATGTTTGTTGCACTATAATTACCCTTGTAATATTCGGCAACCACCGAACATTTTTGTCTCAATTTTTGAAAACTTTGTTGTTGACATTAATTTGAATTTGAATTTTGAAACGGTATTGAATTAACTCGAGATTAACTACAGTGACAGAGGTGACGTGGCATCATTAGCAGGGAATTACTGTAGCTTGATTACCCGGGCGTTACAAAACTCCTCCAATACAAGAAATCTCGTCCCGAGATTTAGGAGGTAGAAGGAAACAGTGCGGGGTATTCATCACGCAGGCGGTCCTCGCGTTCCCAAGTGGCTTCGTCTTCAGAGTGATTCGACCACTGGACTTTGAGGAACTTGATCGCCTTCTGACGTGTGCGGCGTTCAGCTTGGTCAAGAATGCGGACCGAATGCTCTTTATAGGAGAGGTCCTATTGCAATTCGAGCACTTCATGATCCACTACTCGGATCGGATCCTTGAAGCAACGGCGGAGTTGTGACACATGGGACACATCGTGAACCTGGGAAAGGTTCGGCGGAAGCTCCAGTTGATATGCCACCTTTCCACGCCTTTCGAGAATAGTGAAGGGACCGATATAGCGAGGAGCTACCTTGCCCTTGATCCCGAAGCGGTGAGCACGCTTCATTGGCATAACTCGAAGATAAGCCTTTTCGCTAGGTTGATAGACCATGTCTTGGTGATGATGGTCATACTGACTTTTCTGACGTGACTGAGCAGTCTTGAGATTCTCGCGAATAATGCGAACTTGTTCTTCGGCCTATTGGATAATATCCGGACCGAAGAGTGGACGTTCCCCAGTTTCTTACCAGTTCAGAGGGGTCCGACACTTTCATCCATATAACACTTCGAAGGGGGACATCTTCAGACTAGCTTGATAGCTATTATTATAAGAGAACTCGGCATATGGAAGAGATTCCTCCCATTTCTTGCCGAAGGAAATTACACAAGCTTGAAGCATGTCTTCGAGAACTTGGTTGACACGTTCAACCTGTCCTTGCGACTGAGGATGAAACGCCGTACTGAACGACAGATGAGTTCCCATAGCTTCTTGGAAATTTGCCCAAAATCTTGAAGTGAATAAGCTGCCACAATCTGAACTGATAACCAGTGGAATACCTTGAAGTGAAACAATTCTGGTCATGTAGAGAATAGCAAGCTGACTAGCAGTGATTGTCTCTTTGACCGCCAGAAAATGTGCAACTTTAGAAAGCCGTTCAATGACGACAAGAATAGCATCATTACTTTTCTGCGATTTGGGAAATCCAGTGACGAAGTCCATTTCAACATGGTCCCATTTCCATTTAGGAATAGAGATAGGTTGCAGAGTTCTAGAGGCCTTTGATGCTCTGCTTTGATACGGCGGCAAACGTCACACTCAGCAACATAACGAGCAATGTCCTGCTTCATATTAGACCACCAGAATCTTTGACGAATATCCTGGTACATCTTTGTACTACCAGGATGGATGGACAAAGGCGTATCATGAGCTTCTTTCATAACCCTTTTAGTCTTATCCAGGTTTTTCTTCGAACATGGTACCACTAGGCGGCCTTTGAAGTACAAGGCGCCATCATCGACGATAGTGAAGAATGAGGGCTTTCCTTCTGCTAGATGGCGTTTAATCTTATGGACTTCAGAGTCATAACCTTGGATAGTCTTTATACCAGCTACGAGATCTGGTACGACAGCCACGGTATTTAGAGAACCCTTAGTAACAACATGAAGATTAATCTTGCGGAACTCCGGGGGAGGGGGAGCAAGTGCACCAGGGGGAACAATATGAAGGTTCAGCTTTCTAAATTCTTCGACAAGCGAGGGCTGAACTTTGTGAACCTGGAGGTGATTGCAGTAAGACTTGCGGCTCCAGGCATCAGCCATTACATTAGCCTTGCAGGGGGTATAGGATATACCCACGTCAAAGTCTGCAACAGTCTCCATCCATCTCTGCTGACGGAGGTTCAGATCTGGCTGAGTAAACAGATACTTCAGACTTTGGTGGTCGGTGAAGATTTCGCAACGATTACCGAGAAGGTAACGTCGCCACTTCTTCAGTGCATGAATGACAGCAGCAAGCTCGAGGTTGTGAACTGGTTAGTTTTCTTCATGAGGGCGTAGTTGACGAGAGGCATAAGCAATCACTCTATGCTCTTGCATTAGGACATAGCCTAATCCTTGACGGGAAGCGTCGCAGTAAATGACGAAGTCCTTCTTAGTATCAGGTGGAGCAAGCACTGGGGCAGAAGTCAACTTGTCTTTGAGTGCCTGGAAACTTTCCTGACACTTGTCAGTCCATTCGAACTTGACACCCTTATGCAACATATTAGTCAGAGGCCTGGCAATCTTGGAGAAGTTCTCAACAAATCGATGGCAATAGCTGGCGAGACCGAGAAAACTTCGGACTTGCTTGATATTCTTCGGAGGAGTCCAATCGAGAATAGCCTGAACTCGTTCAAGGTTGACGGCAATACCATCCTTGGAGATGACATGCCAAGATAGGTTACTTCGGGGAGCCAGAATTCACACTTGGAATACTTAGCATACAGTTGATGCTCTCGAAGCTTTTCCAGCACAAGACGAAGATGTTCAGCATGTTCTTCTTTGTTCTTGGAAAATACCAGGATATCATCCAGATAAACCATGACGAACTTGTCGAGGTAATCCATGAATATATAATTCATCAGGCGAGAGAAGGTGGCGGGAGCATTCGTTAAGCCGAATGACATGACGGTGTACTCGTAAGACCCATACCGAGTCACGAAGGCGGTCTTTGGGATATCCTCTTCATGGACATGGATCTGGTGGTAACCCAACCTCAAGTCAGGTTTGGAGAACACTGATGAGCCAGCCAGTTGATCATAAAGATCATTAATCCGAGGAAGAGGATATTTATTCTGAATGGTAAATTGGTTTATAGGACGGTAGTCTTAGACTAATCGGTTTGTCCCATCCTTCTTATTAACAAAGAGAGAAGGTGCTCCCCAAGGAGAGAAACTTGGGCGAATGAAACCTTTGACAAGAGATTTGTCGATTTCCTCCTTAAGCTCAATGAGTTCATGTGGCGGCATCTTGTAGGGTCGTTTGGCTATAGGGGTGGTGCCGGGTTTCAAGTCGATGATGAATTCGACAGCTCTAGCAGGGGGAATCCCTGGAAGTTCTTCTGGGAAGACGTCTTGGAATTCACGAATGACGGGAATGTTTTTAATGCCCTCGAGTGGTGCAGCGTTCAACGCATTCAAGGCATAAAGCCGTGCCTCGGCATTCTGAACTAGATGAGCTTGGTAAGCAATTATTTCATCAGAAGGGTGTAGCAGATGGACGACCTTAGTGGCGCAAACTATCGAAGCAGTATGCGCTTTCAACCAATCCATTCCCAGAATGAGGTCGATGCTACAGGACTTCAGTATGATGGGAGAGGCAAGGAATTCCAGTCCTTCGATTTCAACGGGGACGTCGTTGCAAATCATGGAGGTCCGACATTGGCCCGCGGGAGTGTGTACTAATAGCGAAGTGTTCATGTCCTCGCTTCTAATGCCATGCATGAATGCAAAATCTTTTGACATGAATGAATGTGATGCACCTATATCAAATAAAACAGATGCTGGTGTAGGGTTTAGGGTTTACGTGGAGTGTACCCATCACGGTAGCGGGCTGGTCTAGAACTTCATTGAGATCAATGTGGTTGGCATGAACACGACCATAAGACTTGGCATTGTTGTTGCGGGGCTGGTTGCTTCCACGACCAGTTGCTGGGAGGGCCAGTTGATTCTAGTTCTGGTTGCATTCCCTAGCACGGTGCCCTGGTTGACCACACCTCAAGCACAAACCATTATTGGGAGTGGGAACTGGAGCTTGGGGTGGTGGAGCTGGAAGCCTTGGCTGCCTAGTTGGAGGAGTAGGCAGACGAGGTGCAGCATAGGACTGCCTTGGGGCAGGTGCAGTTGGCTAGTACATGCTGTTGGGAATCCATATCTTACGCTTTTGCGAAGACAGCCCCGAAGATGAGCCCGTGTCACGGTTGCGCCTGTGAGAGCTCTGGTATTCCTGCAGACCAGTTTCGACATTGATGGCCTTGTTCACCAGGGTGGCGAAATCAGCAAAGTCATGCACTAGAAGTGCGAGCTTGATATCAGCTTGAAGGCCATCACGGAACTTCTCATGTCTGCGTGCATCAGTTGCAATGTCTTCTTCAGCATAGCGGGACAGATCCAGAAACTCCCGCTGATAAGCTTCCATAGTTTTGTTGCCCTGAGTGAGATTGCGAAACTCGCGCTTCTTCCGGTCCATGACTCCCTGAGGAATGAAGCAAGCACGGAAGGCAGCTTGGAAGTCTGGCCAGGTGATGATTGTTCCAACTGGCAGAGTATGCCTGTGGCTGTCCCACCATTGAGCTGCGGGTCCCTTCAAGAAGAAGGAAGCAAAGGTGACATAGCTGGCAGGGGCTACATCAGCAGACTCCATCTCGTAGGTGATGTCACGGAGCCAGTCATCAGCATCCAAAGGCAGAGTTGAGCTGCAATACATAGTTGGGTTGAGGCGCATGAAATCCTGCAGGGTCAGTTGGGCTGGCTGTTGGTTCATATTGGGGTGAGGAAACTAAGCCATCATATCCATGAACTGGCGATTCATCTCAAGCTGTTGGATCATCCAGCCATGTACTCAGGCGGTGGTGGGGCGTTGCAACCACGACCACGACCACCTGGTCTAACCATCCTGCTAATATATAACAGGAGTAGTTCAGCATTGAGAAATTGCGAGGGCAAGAATCATTCATGATGAAACATGCATAATGAAAGGAACACGATAGATACTACATAGTAGTTGGCACATCTTACAAAAGTGATCATGCATAGAGTTCGGTACACAGACTAAGAACATCATAGGTGGCACGCAGGCTCGCGACGAATGCATCTAACACTAACAAGCAAGCCTACATCAGTCCCAGGAGGAACTGTGGAGGTAGGTGTAGCCTGACAGCTGGTAGTGATAAGAAAGGGAAGACCTCCACGCGAGTAGCCTGGGGTCCGCGGATACTCTGGTGCGGAACCTGATGCGCAGGTGGCAGGAGAGGACCAAGTGTGGGAGAGTAGCCTCCCACATCTGGCCAGCCGACGCCCTGGGGCATCACGGTCCTGGCAGGGTAGATCGCAGAACGCGGCAGATCACCAGATCGGACAGAGGGGTGCAACAGCGTCAGAGCACGATACAGGTGCTGACGGGTGCTGTACAACTCGTGGCAAAGAGCTCGGTTAGCTCTATCCAGCCCATCAGCATGCAGAACCAGGTTCTGATGGTAGAAGGGCTCTCGGGTGACAGTGTAGTAGGTAGCAGTGTAGTATCCCTCTGCACCAACATCGGATGCGATAGCAATGTGCCTGAAGGAGGAGGTGTCCAACTCCTGATACTCTCCACGAAGACGTGTCAGAGCAGCATAAGCAGCATCGTGGACCTCCATGTCGATAGTCACTCCAACACCATGAGCAGTGTGCAGCACGGTAGTGGAGTCATACTCCCGAGAGTAGAGGTGGACGATGGCCCGATACTGCTCCTGGTTGAAGTCCTAGTACTCCTCATAGACGGTGTACTCAGGGTGCCAGCGATAACCCAGATAGGTCATCATCTCAACCAACACATCAGGTGATCCTGAGGCACCAATGGCCGTCGTGTGGCGCATGACATGTCTCGTGGGTTCCATCTGAAAACAAAGATGTTTCAAAGGAGTCAACTGACAGTGTGGATAATGTTCAATATACTACTCTAAAGAATAGCTAGGGCTTATCCCACTTTGGGGTGAACGTGGTCACGGGATCCTAATGTTAAAGTTAGTAAAATCATTTAACCCGAGTAGAAGAGATTTCAGAGTCCCAGAGTAAGGATCGAGGAGTAAAAGATACTAATACCACCCAGATGGCGACGTGGGCCCGTAAGGCACACAGCCATGTTAGTAAAAGTTTTTGTAATGTCTAGACTCGACTTCGGCCAAGGAGTGTGGAAGGGGGATTCCTACAGGCAGTCGGCTCTGATACCAACTTGTGACGCCCCCGATTTGACCGTACACTAATCATACACGCAAACGTGTACGATCAAGATCAGGGACTCACGGGAAGATATCACAACACAACTCTATAAATAAAATAAGTCATACAAGCATCATATTACAAGCCAGGGGCCTTGAGGGCTCAAATACAAGAGCTCGATCATAGACGAGTCAGCGGAAGCAACAATATCTGAGTACAGACATAAGTTAAACAAGAATGCCTTAAGAAGGCTAGCACCAACTGGGATACAGATCGAAGGAGGCGCAGACCTCCTGCCTGGGATCCTCCTAAACTACTCCTGGTCGTCGTCAGCGGGCTGCACGTAGTAGTGGGCACCTCCAGAGTAGTAGTAGTAGTCGTCGATGGTGGCGTATGGCTCCTGGGCTCCAACGCCTGTTCGCAGCAATCGAGTATAGGAAGGGGGGAAAGAGGGAGCAAGGCAACCGTGAGTACTCATCCAAAGTATTCGCAAGCAAGGAGCTACACTACATATGTATGCATTGGTATCAAATGGAATAGGGTATCATATGTGGACTGAACTGCAGAAAGCCGGAATAAGAGGGGGATAACTAGTCCTGTCGAAGACTATGCTTCTGTCCACCTCCATCTTGCAGCATGTAGAAGAGAGTAGATGGTAAGTCCACCAAGTAGCATCGCATAGCATAATCCTAACCGGTGATCCTCCCCCCGTCGCCCTGTGAGAGAGCGATCACTGGTTGTATCTGGCACTTGGAAGGTTGTGTTTTATTAAGTATCCGGTTCTAGTTGTCATAAGGTCAAGGTACAACTCCAAGTCGTCCTGTTACCGAAGATCACGGCTATTCGAATAGATTAACTTCCCTGCAGGGGTGCACCACATAACCCAACACGCTCGGTCCCATTTGGCCGGACACACTTTCCTGGGTCATGCCCGGCCTCGGAAGATCAACACGTCGCAGCCCTACCTAGGCACAACAGAGAGGTCAGCACGCCGGTCTAAATCCTATGGCGCAGGGGTCTGGGCCCATCGCCCATTGCACACCTGCACATTGCGAGGGCGGCCGGAAGCAGACCTAGCCTAGCAGGCGTTCCAGTCCAATCCGGCACGCGCCGCTCAGTCGCTGACGTCACGAAGGCTTCAGCTGATACCACGACGTTGAGTGCCCATAACTGTCCCCGCGTAGATGGTTAGTGCGTATAGGCCAGTGGCCAGACTCAGATCAAATACCAAGATCTCGTTAAACGTCTTCTTTTGAAATAACCGTGAACACCGACCAGGGCCAGGCCCACCTCCCTCCTAGGTGGTCTCAACATGCCCTGTCGCTTCGCCATAAAGATCCACACAGAGGGCTGTCGGTAAAGTATGTCCTTCTAGCCCCCAATTCGTGAATCAACCGCGGGTACTCCTCGAGCCAAGCCAACTTTAGTCATCACATGTATCATGTATAAAGTATATAGTATATACCCGTGATCACCTCCCGAGTGATCACGGCCCAATAGTATAGCATGGCAGACGGACAAGAATGTATGGCCACTGATGATAAACTAGCATCCTATACTAAGCATTAGGATTGCAGGTAAAGGTAACAACAGTAGTAGCAAGGACGGGCTATGCATCAGGATAGGATTAACAGAAAGCAGTAACATGCTACACTACTCTAATGCAAGCAGTATAGAGAAGAGTAGGCGATATCTGGTGATCAAGGGGGGGCTTGCCTGGTTGCTCTGGCAAGAGAGAGGGGCCGTCAACACCGTACTCGTACTGGGTAGCAGCGGCTTCGGTCTCGGTGTCTAGCAAGAGAAGAGGGGGAAGAAACAATAAATATAATGCAAACAAATGCATGACGATGCATGACATGACAAAGCGTGATGCTAGGTGTGCCCTAACGTGGTACGAGGTGGTACCGGTGAAGGGGGAAAACATCCGGGAAAGTATTCTCGGTGTTTCGCGTTTTCGGATAGATGAAATGGAGGGGGAAAGTTGTCTGTTCGCTATGCTAGCGATGTGTGGCGGACGAATGGGCTACGTATCCGGATTTGTCTTGTCGTTCCGAGCAACTTTCATGTATAAAGTTTTTCCATCCGAGCTACGGATTAAAAGATATAATTTTCTAAAGATTTTATTAATTTCTGGAAGTTAATTAATTATTTAATTTAATTCGAAAATGGATTTACGACATCAGCATGATGTCATGCTGACGTCAGCAGTCAACAGGGGTTGACTGGTCAACCTAACCAATGGGTCCCATTGGTCAGTGATACATTTTAATTAAACATTTTAATTAACCTAATTAGTATTAATTAGGGGGTGGACCCTACTGTCATACTCTGTTAGCTAATTAACAGTAGTTAATTAGGTTAATTAGTCATTAGATTAATTAACCTTAATTAGCTAATTTAATCAGAATTAATTAAGTTAATTAATTAGTTAATTAATTAATTAATTAATTTTATTATTTATTTGTTTTATATATATATATATTTAAATTCCCTTTTTAAAAAAGTCCTGGGCCGTGGGGCCATTTGGTTAGTGGCCCAGGGGGCATAACGGGCGCACGGGCGTTGGGCGGATCGGGCGGGCGCCCGAACGAGGGCGAACCAAGCCGTGCCTGGGGGGCACTGGCGCCGGCGGCCAGGGCGAGGCTCACCGGCCGGCCGTCTCCGGCGAAGGAAGCCGACGCAGGAGGGGGCGCCGGAGGCAGCAGCAGGAGCGTTGCGGCCTCGCGCGAGGCGGTGGAGGCGAGTGGGCGCGGCAGCAGCATAGCAGCGGCAGCAGGGGCGGAGGGAGAGCAGTAGTGGCCGGAGCGCGAGGGCGAGCGCGTGGGACGGCGCGGACACGCGCGGGACGTGGGCGAGCGGGGCCGCGGATG
>NC_041384.1:273492904-273515588 GCF_002162155.2 Triticum dicoccoides
GGGGGAGATATTTCGGGGGAGTGGGGGGCGTGTCGGTGGGGGGGTCTAGTGGAGTGGGGGAGGTTATAGGCAGGGGTGGGCCTTGGCCCAGTTAGGCATGTGGCCTGCTGGGCCGAAGCCCCGGGGGGGCAGGGGGCTTTCTCCTTTTTTCTAGTTTTAGTTTTAGTTTTTCTTTTTTTTGTATTTTCTTTCTTTTACTTATTTTCTATTCTGTTTTATTTCATTTTAAATCATTTAGGCATTTTCTAAAAATATGTTTGCTGCACTACAATTACCCTTGTAATATTCAGCAACCACCGAACATTTTTGTCTCAATTTTTGAAAACTTTGTTGTTGACATTAATTTGAATTTGAATTTGAATTTTGAAACGGTTTTGAATTAACTCGAGATTAACTACAGTGACAGAGGTGACGTGGCATCATTAGCAAGGAATTACTGTAGCTTGATTACCCGGGCGTTACAGTCGGCTCCCTCTTGCAGGGGGCCAGGTCAAGGTACTCCGGTGTGCAGAAATTGCTCTTCGGCCTCCATATGGCCTCGAGGAAGCTGCATCATTACTTCCAAGCCCACGCGATCACTGTCGTCACCTGCCTCCCGTTGCAACGGATACTGCACAACCCAGATGCAACCGTAAGGATTGTGGAGTGGGCCTTGGAGTAGTCAAGCTTTGGGTTGAAGTTTGAAAGTATTTCGACAATCCAGATCAAAGTCTTGGCGAAGTTCTTTGCAGAATGGACCTCAACGCCCGACGAAGAAATCCAGGAGACCGCTCTCCCCGGCAAGGAAGCAAGTCGCGACTGGATCATGTACTTTGATGGGGCTTTCTCGCTGCAAGGCGCCGGTCCGTTTCCTCCAGATAGGGGAACTTTCCCAGGGAGATGTCCACAAACAACACTACTGAGTATGAGGGGCTGTTTGCCGGTCTCAGGATCGCGGCAGACCTCGGGGTGAAGAAGCTCATCGTTAGGGGTGATTCGCAGCTTGTCGTCAGACATGTCAACAAAGATTACCAGAGTCCGTTGATGGAAGCCTACGTAGATGAGGTGAGGAATCTGGAGGAGCGCTTCGAGGGTATACAAGCGGAGCACGTTCCCCGAGCGGAGAACGACATCGTTGACTACCTGTCAAAGCGCGCTGCATTTAAGCTACATGTGGAACTAGGTACCGTTTTGCTTCGGTTAACTCAACCATCTGTCGTACCATCAACGGAGCGGAACAAGCGAAGGAAATCGGGCCCCGGCAAGTACTTTCCTGCCGAGCCCCCAGGGGGCCGCCGGCAAGGGTGTTGCCACGGATTCGAGCCTGCCAAGGGGAAGCTGGCTCCGGCAGGGCGCCAAGCCCTGGCTGTAGAGACGGCTGCCCCCATGGCAGAAGATATGCCTTTGGTCCTTGTCGTACAGCCCCAGGCTCCGGCATGGGCACAGCATACCGTCTGTTTCCTCCAGATAGGGGAACTTCCTGAGGAGCAGGGAGAAGTGGAAAAAGTAGCCTGTTGGTCTGCTTTGTACTAGTTCGTCGATGACATCCTGTACAGAAAAAGACTGAATGGTGTGAAATTGAAGTGCATCCCCCGGGAGGAAGGACTGGAGCTGTTGGCAGAGATACATGGAGGCATATGTGGCTCCCACATAGGGTCGAGGGCCCTTGCCGGCAAGGCATTCCGGCAAGGCTTCTTCTGGCCCATCGCCCTCCAGGATGCGCAACACTAGTAGCCAGGTGTGAAGCGTGCCAGTTCCATTCGAAGAAGCTTCATTAACCGGCTCAAGCCCTTCAAACAATCCCTCTCTCTTGGTCGTTTTCGGTCTGAGGGCTCGACATACTGGGCCCTTTCCCTCACGCTGCCGGGGGCTTTGAGTACTTGTACGTTGCAATCGACAAGTTCACAAAGTGGCCGGAGGTGGAGGCGGTGAGGAAGGTGACAGCACAGTCAGCCATCAAGTACTTCAAGGGACTAGTCTGCCATTTTGGTGTGCCAAACAGAGTCATCACCGACAACGGCACGCAGTTCACAAGCCACACCTTCATGCAGTACACCCAAGACCTCGGCAGCAAGGTCTGTTTCGCTTCCGTGGCACACCCACAGAGCAACGGCCAGGCGAAGAGGGCAAATGCTGAAGTGCAGCGAGGCCTAAGAACAAAGACTTTTGAGAAGCTGCACAAAAGCGGAAGGCGCTGGATTGATGAGTTGCCGGCGGTTCTTTGGTTGATCAGAACAACGCCAAATCGGGCCACCAGCCAGACACCCTTTTCCCTGGTATACGAGGCAGAAGCAGTTCTTCCCACGGAGCTCATATACGGGTCACCTCGAGTGCTCACTTATGACGAGCTTGAGCAAGAGCGATTGCGGCAAGATGACGCAACGCTCCTTGAGGAAGATCATCTTCGGGCAGCTGTGAGAGCAGCACGCTACCAACAAGCCTTGTGTCGCTACCATAGCCTCAAGGTTCATGCCCGAAGCTTTGAGGAAGGCGACCTTGTTCTTCGGCGCATTCAGTCGGCCAAGAATTCCAACAAGTTGACGACAAAGTGGGAAGGCCCTTATCCGGTAACACGAGTCACTAGGCCCGGCGCAGTCCGCCTGGAGACCAAAGATGCTATCCTAGTGAGCAATTCTTGGAACATCAAACTTCTTCGCAAGTTTTACCCATAAGGCGTGGTTGGCGGGCCTCCCGGCAAACCACCTTTTGTAGAAGCCTTGCCGGCAAGGCATGTAACCCTCTGTACAAAGCCAGGCACAGACCCTAAGCATAAATAAACGAAGCGTTGGCACCCTAAGTTATAGCATGCATGCTAGGTTAAGTCTCTCCCTCGGTTAGGGTTGATAGTGCTTAGCGGCAACTAACCCCTAGCCTAGAGGTCGAGTGTGTGTGTTTCTGTTCTCTTTGGTTCTCAGGGCACGCGGACACTTCTGCTGAGCCGCTTGGGAAAAAGAGAACGAACTGGCACTCCGGCCCCGGCAGGCTAGGCTGAAGATACAAGGATCCAACCACGGCAAGCCAAGGTTGCCGGGGGCTGCGGATTCAGATAAGTCTTTTATCCCCATGTTATGCATTTTTGTATAGAACTGGGACATGTGAAACCTCGTTTATGTTCTTAAAACCACCGTCCTCCCCCTTTCCTGTACCCAAGATCTACCTCCTGGGTCGGAATTTGGTAGTAGTCGCGGTGGCGAGGAGATGAACGGTGGGCCTAACTCTACTTCGCCCCTGCCTCCGCCAAGAGCGCGAGAATGGTCGACTGAACTAGGGAGACGGCAAGGCCTGTTGCCGGGCGACAATGTTTATCTTAAAAATAACAAGGATTCATCCTTGGCATGGGCCTCGCTCACGCACAAAGAACCCGGCAAGCACCCTTTTTCATTAAAGACATCCCAATACAGGTACAGTTCATACGAAATTAAAAACATGAGCAAGGGGATAACAAGTCTTAAACTTAACAAGTGCTCGCAGGCTTACAAACTAAAAATAGATAAGATGCCCGTAATCCCTTTCTTGTACCTCTCCTCAGAAAGAGGAACAAGATGGTGGGAGGGAGAAAGGAGCGCCTAAGCGAGGTACAAGGAGCATAAGGCACCAAGAGAACATCTTGATGCCGGGAAAGGAGCTGGCAGATGAGGCAGCGGGTCGGCAATACGCGACGAAGGCGTCGGTGCCTGCGTACTCTGACTTGACGGCCGCCACCTGCCTTCTTCGCCTTCTCCGGCCCTCCTACGCCAGCCGCCCAAGGAGACGACAGGGAGCGCCCCGATGGAGAGCTTGGCGAGGAAGGCCCTCGGCAGGCCGCGCGATGTAGGGCAGGGCGATGCGGTCAGTCGAAGACGAGGTCGACGTGACCCCGCTCGACTCTCTCATTGTTGTTGTCGCTGCCCTCCTCATCACTCCCGCTTGAAGAGGAATCTTCATCGTCGGAGGAGCTTCCCACGCAGCACATCAAGCGAGTTACGAGATCACCAAAGACCTTGATGGAGAGCAGGCTGCCCTCCATTAACTTGAAGTAGAGGACAAGCCCCGCCGTCAGGATGTGGATGCGAGTGAACGTCTTCCATCCGCGGAGGAGATACATGACGTGAGGAGCGGGGAAGTCAACGTCGACCCGCGTGCCGCCATTCCCACAGCCCCTCATGTGTAACCAGAGGGTCTGGGGTGGATCGAGATCCATCTCCCGAGCAAATGCAGTAGGAAGACGGAGGCGGCGACGCGGTGCCCGGCGCAGCCTGATGAAGAACTCGCGGGGCTGGTCCCCGACGTGGCCATCCGTCGGGGGAGGCGTCACTGGTGAAGGCAAGGCTGATGCGCCGTCCCGTCCTCCTCTCCCCCGAGCGCCACGACAACCTCGGCCTCGCCCCCTCCCCCTTCCTCTCGTGGCCGGTTCCGCCGCCACGAGCTCTTGGGAAGGAGGAACGCGCTGACGAGCAGGAACCCTCGCCGCCACCATCGAAGGGCCAGCGCTTCCTCTCGCCATGGCAGATGGAAGAAAGAAGCGGAGGTGGAAGGATACTGATGATGGAAGAATGTGGAATGCTGCCCCCTCCCCTTCTTATAAAGGGGTGGAGTCGGGGCTCGGCCGCCCCACTCGACCAATCCGGTCATCAGGGGCGCAGGGAATCAGGACCGGCCCGTTGCCCTAATCAGCGAAGGCCCTGTTTCCCGCCTCCACCTCCTGCCACCTGCATAAGGTACACATGGCGAGCGAGCAGCATTAAAGGGACGGGCGAAGCAGCCGCTCCCCACCCCGTGATCGTGGGGCGCGGGCGCCTTGAACACCACGACCCGAGTCCACCCAAGTAAATGGGCCATGCCTCTACGCCTTCCTCCTTTTATGGGGAAGGCGCGAGCCGCCTCTTTACCACGATGTGACGCATCATGCGGGAACCGCCCCATGCATGACCCCCACGTCACGCATGACCCTCCACGTTGCGCGTTCAACGCGGGTCATGCCGAAGCGCACCGGACGAGAAGTTACTGCGGTAAAATTAACCCCACCTGCCTGCGCACCGTTTTGGGCCTAGCCCAACAACGCGGTGCGCTTATGTGTGGCCCAGGCCTGGGGGCTCCTGTCGGTGTACAAAATTAGGGGCTCTCCTTTTGACCCCTTTACTTGTGCACGGGCAGTCAGAGCCGCGCGCCACGGCCACACTTAGCAAGGTAGAGGGGGGAAGCCGGAGGGAAGCCCAAACACGAGGCAACCAAGGCAATGTCAAGACCAGAAGCGCGGGAAAGCAAGAGGGCGAGGTGGACTCCCTCGGCAAGATCCTTGCTGAGACGGCCCCCCGCAGCCTCGGCAAGAGCCTTGCCGGGGCAACTTGCCCAACACCAGCAGAGCGAGCCACCCTTGAGCCCACAGGCTCCAACCCAATCAACTACATTGGAGCCAAGGCTCGGGAGGCGCCTTTGTGGTGGCATGCAAATCTTCGTCAAGATCATAAACATATGAGTTCAGATGAGGACCAGAAGACGGCGACCCTCGGCGGGATCCTAGCCGAGGAAATCCACAAGACCCCCGGCAAGACTCTTGTCGGGGATGACAGCAACGCCACGGCAAGACCCTTGCCAGGCCCCCGGCAAGACCCTTGCCGAGGGCATCAGTAGGGCCACTACCAGGTCTGCGCCCGCCAAGACTCCACCGTCGTCCCCATGCAGTTGCCAGCTCAACCAGTTGAGCAGGCGCATGCGTGGCGACGTGCGGCCTCTACACCAACCCAGCAAGCTCTTGCGTGGTGGCATGCAAGTCTTCCTGAAGGCTCCACCACCGCGCCAGCCCAGCAGCCAGCCAATGTGGCGCCACGACGCCCCGTCAGCTCGGACGCGTGTCAAGGCCAGGCGAGGCGGCGACAGCTGGTACATGCTTCCCTGGAGCCCCTCATAAAGTAAGGGGGGCACGTCGGCAGTGCATTTAGTGTGTTTTTTCCGACGGTCTCAGAGGATAGGCTCATCGACTGTAGACCTTTCCACCTCCTGTGTGCCATTGTGGCAATCCCTTTTTCCTATAAAAGGAGGCCCGAGGCGACCAGGAGAGGGATTCGGCTTTTTGGAAGGGCACAACCACCATAGCTAGTTCAAAAAGCTCAAGAACACTCAATACATCCACCAAAGCAGGGCTAGGGTTTTACGCATCCGCGCGGCCCGAACCTGGGTAAACGATCCGTGTGCTTGCTCCTAAACCTGCTCTTCTCACGATCCCGCGCCCGCCGACCGTAGAAGGGATCCTAATGATCCCATAGGTGTCGTTCCCACCGATAGCGAATCATATTTTTCACTTAATTTTCAAGTGGTTTGTCAGAATTGGGCAAATAAGATGGCATTGGCAAGCTGGGGAAAATCCTCTTCTTCCATATATCTATTGTTTTTTCAAATTCTATACAATTTAAAAGTAATTTGAAAACGGTGAAATTCCAGACGAAACGTATTTTTGCGTTTTTTTTTTCAAATGGTTTGTCGAATTGAGGCAAATGATACGGCGTTGGAAAGCTATCGAACATGTGCAATTTTTCGTATGGAAATGATTTTCTAATTCCTTACAGTTTAAACTCGAATTTGAATACGGTCAAATTCGATTTCGAATATGATTTTTTGTAAGTTTGTCGAAATGGGGCAAATAATATACCGTTGGAAACCAATCGAAAATGTGAAACTTAGTCAAGTTGAACGTTTTCTCAAATTTGCAACCGTTGAAGAGTAATTTTGAATATGATCAGACCCGTCGTGTTGTTTTCCCGTTAGAAAAACAGAGTACTCGTACTAATATATTTGTGTGTTTGTACTGAGGTATTTTTTCACAGTAGTTTTGAATGGTTCCGAAAAAAGAGTACTTGAACGGATGTCTATATGGTTTTGTACTGAGCGTGATTTCACATACTAGACTTACTCTGTTTTTTCATATGGTTTTCCTCGTAATGTTTTAACTGTTTATGGTATCATAGTCCCCGAACTTGTATGGTATATATCGTTGAACTGAATGATATGTTTCAAAAAGATTTTGGGTTTTTGTAACCACAAAACTTTTTTATCTATGAACTTATGATTTTTCTGTGATGAACTTACCCTTATTTTTCTCAGTGAGGTGTGCACTCCCCCAAACCGAGTGTGTCAACGTTCACGGGGAGAGTAATTGAACTTTGAGCACCATTTCTTATAAGCACATGCTATCCTTTTTTACCGTTGTTTTTTCAAACTATCAAAATTGTGTTCACCGAAGCTCCCGATGGCCTCGGTTGAACTATGACACAAAAACTATGTTTGGGTTTTAATTTAAATTTGTTTCCTCGTCTGAACTGATGGTGTTGTCATCTCCGACCTAAAATTAGATTTTGACCTGATCATTGTTTTTGATTTGTACTGATCAATGTTTTTAATCCAAACTGTCTTTTCCTTTCTTCCACAAACATCGAACTAAAATGTACACTTTCTTTTAAGAAGTAGAAATCATATCATCAGATAGAATTTTTGAAGTTGCAACTACTTCTACGTGTACGGATTCCATGTTTTTGTCATCCTCATTGTGTCGTGTACTTCATCCTCAACCTGCTGATGTCCCTCGTGCTAGTGATCAGCGTCGTCATCCTGGGCTTACGCTGTAACATCCCAAATTTTAAATTTGGAATGTTATACATAGGTCATTCATGCATATCATATTTTATTGCATTTCGTTTGGCGATCCTCGAAATCCTAAGCAACTCAAGGACCCTCGGAGAGAGTTGGGGATTTTCCTAATTCTCATATTTGAACTTTTCTCAAATATCGAAACAAGGATCACTTTGGTTTTAATTATTTTTATCTCCAAAAATATTTCATATTAAAATTATATGAGAGGAGATAATATGACTTCTCCAAAATAAATGAAATGTTGAAGGAAAAATATTAAAATCAATTTAAATATTTTATTTGGGTTTTATCGCTATTTTATTTGAATTAGGAAAAATATGCGTTTTCCAAAACAGTATTAGAGGCCCAAATAAATGTTCACTTTGTCCGCTATGTTTTTAGAGGACGGAAAAAAATTATTTTAGAATTTTTTAAGTCCGTTTAGTATTTCTTTTCTTTGTTTCTCCGCGTTAGGTTTTATAAAAAAACGCAATCGACCTAACCGGGTCGTGTCCAAGCCCGGCCGGCCTTTATAATCCGGGAGGCCCGAGGCCCCGCTCCTAGCCGCCAGCCCCGCCGCCCGATCCGCGCTGCCGTCGCCGAATCAACTCGTCGCTGCCGCGTCGTCTCGCCGCCGCCGCCTCGCGTCGCCCGCCGCCGCACCACCCCGCCGCCCCGCCAGAGTTTCTCGTCGCCCCGCCGAAGTTCCCGTCGCCGCCGCCGACACGTTTGCCAAGGTAGCCGCTGGTTTTATTTAAAACCGCTCGGTTTTTTTTCGAAAACCCTAAGATTCGTTTTTTAGATCGGTTTTGTTCGGTTTTCCGCGGTTTAGCTAAATAGGGGACGTCGTCCGTACATTCGTTTTAACGAACGTTGTTCGTCCGTTAGTCACAGACAGCGAACGTTTGTTCGTTAGCCTGTTCATCAGTTTTTCTTTTTCCAGGATTTTTCCGCGATTATTTTTTATCGCGATTTCTGCCCTGATCTTAGATTTAGTTTATCTTTTCGCTCATTTATCGGAATTAGGCGATTCAAGCGCCTAGATCTTCGTATCGAAGTTCTCTTTGTGTTTAACCAACTTGAATAAGATTTTGATACTGTAAAATTTGACTTTAGTCCATATTAGCAAACGGATCTTGTTTCTTTCGTAGTTTGAGTTTCGTTGGTCCGTTTGATTTGATTCTTTCTGCAAACTGGAGTTCTTCAGTTGAACTTTCCGGTTAGATCTTCTTATTTGAGTTTTCTTCGTGCATCATTGCTTGATTGCTTATGTATGCTATTGTTCATTTGCAATAGAGCACCCGGAGTGCAAAGCGTGCTACTACGAGTCTTTAGGATTTGCAGATCGTCAGCAAGGCAAGTAACACATTGATCATACTTCATTCATACCCAATTTTTATGCATTAGTTTCAATCCTCAAACATTGCATGATTAGGAAGTGTTTAACTTGTGGGTATTGGGAGGTAGTTGATGAGGTAGAACCTATTGCCCTATTTATCATCAAACCCTGGGAGTTACTTCTACGTTATGCTTATACTGCTATGCTATGCTCGTAGACGTGGATTGGGTTTGAGTGTATCCATGACAGATGTGAGTTGTTAATAAATGGTTAACTTAAGGTGCCAACTTTAATACATATCTGGGCGGATTACTTGTGGGCACCTGGAGAATCCAGTGTTGTTCTAGGATATCTCGGAGTACCCGTGTGATCATCCTACGGTCCGCCACCCAGGCTCAAAGGGATCATAAGATTATTCATGCTAGAACTTCCGTGTGCAGCCACAAGCTATTATGGGCTCTAGCATAGTTGAGCATGTTGCATGACCTCTTTCAGTGGTGGGCTAGCAGATGTAGGGGAAAGTAGGTGTAACTGTCCACCCAGAGTAAAGAGTTAGTGCTTCTGAAAGACTGTGTCTTGGTCATCCATTTCTCAAACACCATGTAGTGCGAGAAATCCAACGGAGGAGATCGAGTCTTGTGGGGAAAAGTGCGCAAACCTCTGCAGAGTGTACAAAATAATCATGGTTAGCCATGTCCCCGGTTATGGAGATCTTGAGTATCTGGTTCTTGGATTATCATATGGATCTCATCACTCTAAATTAATTTTGTTGGGTTGAGAATTACTTTTAATTGGGATTGAGTTGGAGGAACCTTCTCAATGTTGTTTCAACTACCATGATAGTTAAATAAAATATATTCCTTTGTTGTAGGAAAAAATTGGCTTTTCGCAAAACATATTAACCATACAGCCTCCACCATCCATATATGCATGTAGTGATAGCATTTATCTGTTCATTACTCTATTGTGTTACATTGCCAGCATATTCCATGTGCTAACCCATTTTCGGGCTGCAACGTATCATGTTGCAGACTTTTCAGACGAGGAGTAAGGTTCGCTAGGCCGTTGTCTTGCACTCAGCTTTGCCTTGGAGTTGATGGACTCACTTTATCTTCCAAGCCTTCCGCTGTTATCGTATTAGATGGCCTTAAGCCATATTTATCGTATTAAGTTCTCTATTGAGACATTCGATGTAATAAGTGTGTGATTGCTACTCTATTATAAATCCTTCGAGTACCGTGTGTGTCAGCATTACCGATCCAAGGATGACACTGAAGCACAGAGACTTGACCGTTTGAGGCCGGGTCACTACAAGATGGTATCAGAGCACACGCTGAATGTAGGACATGACAACTAAGAAAAGCCATAGGCCAATCTTCTCTACTCATTTCTGACTCCTCACCATTTTCTACTCTTTAGGATGGCGGGCTCGAGGAACAAATTTGCACAACCGGATGAAGACACACCTTTTGGATGACACTTGAAGGAAGTCACTAGGTACCTGAACATTGGAATACCAAGCTTCACCGGGACCTATACCGCCACTTTACCAGAAGAGGAGCGCTGGATGATTCGATTTCAAGTTCCAAGAAGGACGTTCACGCCAGTCACTAAACCCATAGAGTTTTCCTTTGATGCACCCACCTCAAGTCTAAGCAAGAGTATGGTAGCCCACATTGCTATAGGATGCATCGGCGAAGTTTACCACAAGGAGCTTAAGGACACTGTCTACCAGATATGTGGGCACCGAGATGAGCAATGGGAGATGATCAGCACCAGGAAGGACAGGTCCATTGCAGCATTCATCCAGGAATTAAACCATCACATTCGTCGCCAGGAGAACCAGATGTGTGCAAGCATGATAGATTTGAAGAAGGCGATGACCAAGATCACAGAGCTAGAAGAGGAGCTTAAGTCTACACGTGATGGATATGAGGAGGAAATAATGATACTTGTGGAGAGGAATGACGACATGACAAGGAAGCTAGGAGTTTTCATGGGAGACCCCGCGCCAGGAGGTGAAGACGACGAACCTAAGGAGATTCGTTCTGAAGACTACATCATAATCGACGACACCGACTTCGACCCTGATAGTAGTGATGATGACTATGAAGACGAAGCTGGAGTGGATATCATGGAGTCTTCCACCGATCAAGATTTCTAGTAGACCATCATACTATTAATAGTATTCCCCCATGTAAATATTAGTAGTCCGAGCACTGTAATGATAGTTAGATCGGTTGTATGCCCTTGCTTGATTGATTGAGTGATATGGTATGATTGTGTTTGTCTCATGTGCATATGGGTAGTGCTTTCTCATTAGACCTCATTCTATTCTAATATCTTCCCTCTAAACCCATCAGATGCCTCCGAGACGTGACCCCGGTTTTGCTTTCCCACCGGAGCTCACTTAGTTGATCCAGCAGCAGAATGCCTTGATGCAGTTATTAGTTCAGAACCAAGGCAACAACAACAACAACCCACCGCCACCACCTCCAGATGACAACTTAGCCCGTTTTCTGAGGTTGCAGCCGCCGGTGTTTTCCAGTAACACCGAGCCAATAGTTGTTGGTGATTGGCTGCGCGGGATTAGAAGAGAGTTGACCACCGCAGGTTGCATAGATGCGGAGAAGGTGCGTTTTGCCGCACACCAAATGGATGGACCAGCAGCCTCATGGTGGGAGAATTACACAACCACTTTTCCTATAGCCAATGTCACTTGGGAGTAGTTTCAGCAAGCATTCCGCACCGCCCATGTCTCAACTGGAGCTATGAGCATGAAGAAGCGTGGGTTTCACAACTTATGCCAAGGGAACCGTACTGTGGGGCAGTACGTGGATGAGTTTAGTAAGTTATCCCGCTATGCCCCAGACGATGTGGCCACAGATGCTGCGAAGCAGGAGAAGTTTATGGAAGGGCTGAATGATGAGAGGAGTATGCAGTTAATGGTGGCAACATTTAACAACTACCAGGAGTTGGTAGATAAAGCTCTCATGATCAAAGGGAAGCAGCAGCAGATAGGGAGCCGCAAGAGGAATTATGGATAAGGGAAGTACAATTCAGGAGCTCAACAGAAGCCTCGCTTTACCCCGAACTCGGGAGGGCTTACCCATAACCATGGAGGCCACACTCACAATGGATGAAGTTCTCATAATCATAATGGCCCAAAGAATGGGAATGGGAATGGAGCAAGCAGCAATCAGAACCGCTCCAATCCAGCCACACCCGCCAGGAGGGACCTAAGCCACGTTACTTGTTTCAAGTGCGGGAAGACTAGACACTATGCCACTGAGTTCCCTGAAGCAAAGAACGGAAATGGTAATGGGAGCTTTGGGAAGAATCCCAATCCATTTAACAAAGGACAAGTGAACCACATGAACGTGGAGGAGGTTGAAGAGCAGATGAAGTTATTGGTAAGTTTTTAGTTAAGTCATTTACTGCAATAGTTGTTTTTGATACTAGTGCATCGCATTCATACATATCAAGGGGATTTGTGGATAAGTATAAGTTGCCCACTAAAGTTCTTAGGACACCTATGCTAGTAACCTCACCCGGAGCTGAGTATATGGCAAGCAGTGGATGTTTTCAGATGCCATTAACCATAGGTAGTCATGTTTTCCCCTCTGACTTGATAATTCTGGAGTCACAAGGATTGGATGTGATACTAGGAATGGATTGGTTGTCGATGTATGGAGGACACATCGATTGCGCCAGTGAGTCAATTCTGCTTACCACCCCGGAGGGAAAAGGATCAAGTATGTATCCAGGCATGCGCCAAGGAGAACCCAAGTAAATTCTCTCACGGGAGTTATTCAGGAGGAAGTGCATGTTGTGAAGGATTACCCAGATGTATTTCCACCAGGAGTTACCAGGCATGCCACCAGATCGAGACATCGAGTTTTTGATAGAGTTGTTGCCAGGTACCGGGCCTATATCAACGAGACCATACCGGATGCCCACGAATGATCTGGAGGAGATCAAGAAACAGATTGAGGAGTTATTGGAGAAAGGTTACATCCGATGGAGTTCATCACCATGGGGAGCCCCAGTGCTATTGGTTGAGAAGAAGGATGAGTCTCTGAGAATGGTTGTTGATTATCGGCCATTGAATGAAGTGACAATCAAGAACAAGTACCCACTGCCGATGATCAATGATTTGTTTGACCGGTTACAAGGAGCTAAAGTGTTCTCGAAGATAGACCTGCGATCAGGATACCACCAGCTGAAGATTCAAGAAAAGGATATACCTAAGACAGCTTTCACCACAAGGTACGGGCTATATGAGTATACGGTTATGTCATTTGGCTTGACTAATGCCCCTGCCTATTTCATGAGTATGATGAACAAGGTGTTCATGGAGTTCTTGGATAAGTTTGTCGTGGTGTTCATTGGTGATATTTTAGTATACTCGAAGAATGAAGAGGAACACAAGGAGCATTTACGTTTATTTCTCGAAAAACTCAGAGAACATGAGTTTTATGCCAAGTTCAGCAAATGCGAGTTTTGGTTGAAGGAAGTTGGATTTCTTGGACATGTTATATCAGGAGAGGGTATAGCAGTGGATCCTACCAAGGTTCAGTCTGTCATGGAGTGGTTGGCACCCACTTCAGTTGGAGAGATCCGCAGTTTTCTTGGACTAGCAGGATATTACTGGAGATTTATTGAGAATTTCTCTAAAATTGCGGAGCCCATGATGGAGTTGTTGAAGAAGGACACCAGGTTCAAATGGACAGAAGAATGTGAGGCCAGTTTCCAGGAGTTGAAGAAACGCCTGACTACAGCCTCAGTGTTGATTCTGCCGGATATACGCAAGGATTTCCAGGTGTATTGCGACGCATCTTGCTTAGGACTTGGAGGAGTACTTATGCAAGACAGAAGAATTGTTTCATACGCCTCACGACAGCTTCGACCGCATGAGTTGAATTATGCCACACATGACTTGGAGTTGGCAGCGGTAGTGCATGCACTCAAGACCTGGAGACATTTTCTTATTGGGAACCATTGTGATGTGTACACGGATCATAAGAGTTTTAAGTACATTTTCACACAAAAGGAGTTGAACCTCAGGCAAAGGAGTTGGTTGGAGCTTATAAAGGATTATGATATGAAGCTGCATTATCACCCAGGAAAGGCCAATGTCGTAGCAGACACTTTGAGCCGGAAAAGTTATGTCAATACTCTCTTAATGGGAGAGATGCCAAAGGAGTTAGCCGAGGATCTTAGGGAACTTCGTTTGGAGTTTATTCCTAGAGGTTTTGTTGCAGCGATGGAAGTTCAGTCTACATGGGAAAGATTCGTGAAGCTCAGAAGGACGACAAAGAAATTGCCGAGATAAAGGAGAAGATGAGTGAAGGCAAAGCCAAAGGTTTTCGCGAGGATGAGCACGACACCCTGTGGTTTGAGGACCGTATATTTATGCCCAACAATGCAGAGATCAGGAAGTTGATATTACAGGAAGCTCATGACTCACCATACTCGATACACCCCGGAAACACCAAGATGTATTTGGATTTGAAGGAGCGTTTTTGATGGACTGGAATGAAGAAGGATATTGATGAGTATGTAGCCGTATGTGATGTATGTCAGAGAGTGAAGGCAGAACATCAGAAGCCAGCAGGATTACTGCAGCCTATGCCGATACCCGAATAGGAGTGGGATAATCTTGGCATGGATTTTATCACCGGATTACCCATGACACGATGGGGATATGATTCTATCTGGGTATTAGTGGATCGGTTGACCAAATTAGCTCACTTTATCCCAGTGAAAACCACATATACAAGTGCGAAGTTGGACAAGATATACATGACCAGGATCGTATGTCTGCATGGAGTTCCGAGGACCATCGTATCAGATAGAGGAACACAGTTTACTTCAAAGTTTTGGCATCAGTTGCACCAGACTTTGGGAACCAGGCTAGAGTTCAGTACAACCTTCCATCCACAGACAGATGGACAGACTGAGAGAGTCAATCGGATTCTGGAGGACATGTTGAGAGCTTGTGCGCTAGACTACGGGTCTAGTTGGGATGATAATTTACCTTACGCGGAGTTCTCGTACAACAACAGCTACCAGGCCAGTTTGAAGATGGCACCGTTTAAAGCCTTGTACGGAAGGTGTAGAACACCGTTGATGTGGGATGAAGTTGAAGACCGTCAGTTGTTTGGACCGGATTTGATCAAAGAATCTGAAGAGAAGGTTAAGCTGATTCGAGATAGGCTGAAAGTAGCTCAGTCCAGGCAGAAGAGTTATGCCGACTCAAAACGCAAGAATGTAGCCTATGAAATCGGAGATAGAGTATATCTACGAGTGTCACCACTGCGAGGAGTTAAGCGTTTTGGAGTTAAAGGAAAGTTAGCCCCGAGATTTGTAGGGTCGTACCGTGTTTTGGAACGCATGAAATAGGTTGCCTACAAGTTGGAATTACCCGAAGGACTGTCAGCAGTACATGATGTGTTCCACGTTTCCCAGTTGAAGAAGTGTCATGCTGAGATGGCCAATATTCCTCTAAGAGATACAGTGCCCCTGGAAGCAATTCAGTTAGATAGTGATTTGACATATGAGGAGAAACCAGTCAGGATTCTCGAATTTGCCAGCCGAGTTACTCGCAGCAAGGTTATCAAGTTTTGCAAAGTTCAGTGGAGCCACCATACCGAGGATGAAGCCACCTGGGAAAGAGAGGATGATCTACGCAAAGACCACCCACACATATTTTCTAGCCAACCCGAATCTCCAGGGCGAGATTCATCTTAAGGGGGGTAGGTTTGTAACATCCCAAATTTTAAATTTTAAATGTTATACATAGGTCATTCATGCATATTATATTTTATTGCATTTCTTTTTGCGATCCTCTAAATCCTAAGCAACTCAAGGACCCTCGGAGAGAGTTGGGGATTTTCCTACTTCTCATATTTGAACTTTTCTCAAATATCGAAACAAGGATCACTTTGGTTTTAATTATTTTTCTCTTCGAAAATATTTCATATTAAAATTATATGAGAGGAGATAATATGACTTCTCCAAAATAAATGAAATATTGGAGGAAAATATTAAAATCAATTTATATATTTTATTTGGGTTTTATCACTATTTTATTTGAATTAGGAAAATATGCATTTTTCAAAACTGCATTACAGGCCCAAATAAATGTTCACTTTGTCTGCTATGTTTTTAGAGGACGGGGAAAATTTATTTCAAGATTTTTGGAGTCTGTTTAGTATTTCTTTTCTTTTTTTTCTGCGTCAGGTTTTATAAAAAAAACGCAACCGACCTAACCGGGCCGTGTCCGACCTGGACACCGAGCCAGGCCAGCCTTTATAAGCCGGGAGGCCCGAGGTCCCGCTCCTAGCCGCCCAAACCCTAGCCGCCAGCCCTGCCGCCCGATCCGAGCCGCCGGATCCACTCGTCGCCGCTGCCGCCGCCGCCGCCCCGCGTCGCCCCGGCGGAGTTCCCGCCGCAGCCGCCAACACGTTTGCCGAGGTAGCCGCCGGTTTTATTTAAAAACCGCTCGGTTTTTTTTTGAAACCCTAAGATTCGTTTTTTTAGATCTGTTTGGTTCGGTTTTTCGCGGTTTAGCTAAATAGTGGACGTCATCCGTACGTTCGTTTTAACGAACGTTGTTCGTCCATTAGTCACAGACAGCGAGCGTTCGTTTGTTAGCCTGTCCGTCAGTTTTTCTTTTTCCAAGGTTTTTCCGCGATTATTTCTGATCGCGATTTCTGCCCTGATCTTAGATTTAGTTTATCTTTTCGCTCGTTTATCGGAATCAGGCGATTCAAGCGCCTAGATCTTCGTCTCAAAGTTCTCCTTTTGTTTAACTAACTTGAACAAGATTTTGATACTGTAAAAATTGACTTTAGTCCAGATTAGTAAACGGATCTTGTTTCTTTCGTAGTTTGAGTTTCGTTGCTCCGTTTGATTTGATTCTTTCTGCAAACCGGAGTTCTTAAGTTGAACTTTCTGCTTAGATCTTCTTATTTGAGTTTTCTTCATGCATCATTGCTTGATTGCTTATGTATGCTATTTTTTGTTTGCAATAGAGCACCCGGAGTGCGAAGCGTGCTACTACGACTCTTGAGGATTTGCAAATCGTCAGCAAGGCAAGTAACACATTGATCATGCTTCTTTCATTCCCGGTTTTTATGCATTAGTTCCAATCCTTAAACATTGCATGATTAGGAAGTGTGTAACTTGTGGGTATTGGGAGGTAGTTGATGAGGTAGAACCTATTGCCCTGTTTATCATCAAACCCTGGGAGTTACTTCTTCGTTATGCTTATACTGCTATGCTATGCTCGTAGACGTGGATTGGGTTTGAGTGTATCCATGACAGATGTGAGTTGTTAATAAATGGTTAACTTAAGGTGGCAACTTTAATACATATTTGGGTGGATTGCTTGTGGGCACCTGGAGAATCCAGTGTTGTTCTAGGATATCCCGGAGTACCCGTGTGATCATCCTACAGTCCGCCACCCAGGCTCAAAGGGATCATAAGATTATTCATGCTAGAAACTTTCATGTGCAGCCACAAGCTATTATGGGCCCTAGCATAGTTGAGTATGTTGCATGACCTCTTTCAGTGGTGGGCTAGCAGATGTAGGGGAAAGTAGGTATAACTATCCACCCAGAGTAAAGAGTTAGTGCTTCTGAAAGACTGTGTCTTGGTCATCCATTTCTCAAACACCATGTAGTGCGAGAAATCCAACGGAGGAGATCGAGTCTTGTGGAAAAAAGTGCGCAAACCTCTGCAGAGAAATCCAACGGAGAAGATCATGTTGCAGACTTTTTAAACGAGTAAAATTCACTAGACCGTTGTCATGCACTCAACTATGCCATTAGAGTTGACGGACTCACTTTATCTTCCAAGCCTTCCATTATTATCATATTAGATGGCCTTAAGCCATATTTATTGTATTAAGTT
The DNA here is from genome assembly GCF_002162155.2 of Triticum dicoccoides. Taxonomy (NCBI): domain Eukaryota; kingdom Viridiplantae; phylum Streptophyta; class Magnoliopsida; order Poales; family Poaceae; genus Triticum; species Triticum dicoccoides. The sequence continues at coordinate 273,510,744 of NC_041384.1, forward strand.
CTCTGTTGAGACATTCAATGTAATAAATGTGTAATTGCTACTCTGTTATAAATCCTTTTGAGTACTGTGTGTGTCAGCATTACCGATTCAGGGATAACACTAAAGCACAAAGACTTAACCGTTCGAGGTCGGGTCGCTACATGCACATTGGAGGCATTATTCCATTTTATGGGTTACAACAAACACAACCACATATAAACATAAGTGGAAACAAGATTAGGCACCAGAGAACATTTTCCATTTTATGGGTTACAACAAACACACCGAAGTCCTTTGACTTAAACACATCAGTACCAAGATTTGCATCAGCAGATGCCCCCATGCCCCCGGATTGCTGTCCTTGAACTTGTGATTCACCGTCGTTAGAACTTTTTGGTTCTCCACACCTGCATTGAAATTTTGCATACTTCTTCACAAAATCAAACTTCTGAATATGGCTGATGGAGCCCCGTCATTAAATGGTACACGGGCAAGTCCAAAATCACAAATTTCATCTTGCAGTCAACATTCGCTAGAATATTCTTGGGCTTCAGATCCCGATGGAAAACATTTGCTGCAAAACCATCATCTAAGCAAACAATCCGTACAGCAACATCAGATCCCGATGGAGCCTAATCAGTAATTACCTGCATGTACTTCATTCCTTGGAGCAGCTGATACAAAACGAAACTGGACTGATGTTTGCTTTCAAAAGCTCTTTCACATCAACTCCAAAACAAAAATAAAGCTGAATATAGACACCGACGCGTACTGTCCCTGCTGCTTCTCCCTTCGATGAAAAGAATTAGCATAGGTGCACTTTAGATGCAGCAAAATCTGAACTTTAAAATGGGAAATTGAAATTTAGCATGCCGACTGATATATCTTTTTAATAAGTACTCCCTCCGTTCCAAATTACTCGTCGCAGAAATGGATGTATCTAGAACTAAAATACATCTAGATACATCCATACCTGCGACAAGTAATTCGGAACGGAGGGAGTAGTTATCTAAAGGAAAATGAGTACAATCATATGCTAGAAGATGCCCCATACAAAAAATAGAAGTACGAGTGAGATAGAAAGAGTTGTTTCTACAAGTTCGTTTAAGTACAAATACATAGTGGTAGCGGCATTTCAATGCAAATTGTAGCTTGGTACAATACTCCGTTGCAAGCATCATATTGCTTGGATGTATGAAACACAACCGTCACCATGTTACTGTTCCAGGCATAGTCAATATAGTTGCACTGAGATGTTTAACCAGATGAACTGAGACAGCCAATGGAGGAAGGAGTTCTTCTCTTAACATTGGCAGCATTTTGACAAGAATCACTCGAACATCTTTTAAAAGAGACAACAATGACCACTTTTTTTAACTGCCTGAGTAAACAACCCGCCAACTTATAGAAATTGCTCACTTGAACTTATAGGAAATAGAAAAAAGAACTATGTAGATACAGCTTGCATCATCAAAATCCAAAGTTTTTTCAAACTGATAACATATGTAAAACTTAGGTCCATTGGTGTGACGCACACAGTTGAACTAGTGTAATATATGTAGTCGAAGGGATGTAATTATTTGTAGTTGAACCAATAAGAGACATGGCAACACAGCAACATTTTCACTCTATGGTGTCTCACACATGGTTTGCTAGAACAAGTTGAACTGAATATCTTTTTCGTTTTGAACTTTGAAACAAGCTACAACTTCTGTTTCCCAAATGTGTACGGAATTTTAAGTTTCCAAGCACATACCTTATGTTCTTGTTTGTTGATGGGCACGCCTCCCCTACTCCTGTGGACTGACAGCGCCGGTGAAGTGGAGCTGAAGGAGCGGGGACCACGAGAGGCAGCTGGGTGCGCCGGGATTTGGCCGCTGTAGGGGATCCCAACTATTACCAAGTCATCCCTGAGGAGCTTGTAGAGGCGGGGCAGTTGGTCGCCGGCCATCCAATGTAAGTTTGAACTACCAGGTGCGCTGGGATTTGGTTGCTGTAGAGAAACAAGTCGGATCAAACATTAATTATATAGGTTACAGATTTTGCCTTCTATAGTGATGTGCTTCCTGGGCTGTCCAAAAACAGCAGCCACACAAGTTTGGTAGCCGTTCGTCGTGCACACCTGCTCGATGGGAATTTACACAAACTGTTCGGAATTTACACAAACTTTTAAAACATGAACTCAATGGTCCAAACTTAGTGTTCGAACTGTTTTGATTTATTAAAATTGCAACATAAAGAAACCTTTTGTGGCTTCTCTGAATCAAAATTGTCGCAGGACATCAACATAACTGATTTCCTATGTTGTTTTGTTAACTTTCCAAGTTTTAATTTTTGAACCACCTCGGTAGGTATACATCAACTTTTCATGACAAAATTATTGTAGCCGATATTTTTGCTCAGGACATTAAATAAAACACATGCCTAACACACTGTACACACACCTAACACACAAAAATCAGTGCTGAAGCACTGATGCTTCAATATCACAATTGGTGCAAAATTCAGATATTTACTACATAGCAAGATTTTGAGATGAAGAATAAATGTGATCAGTACTAGTACGACTGAACAATAAGTTCAGAATTGTAGCAGTGCTAAGGAATCATTACCATCAAGAGGACGACAAGATTCACGTTTATTTTTGTCCCTATTCGTCGTTGAGATCAATGATGCTGAGCAGTAGGAGGGGGAGAGCCGTCGTGATCTGCTAGGTGGGGAAGTAGAGAATTCCATGAGTGCAACTCAGATCATCGTGGGGGAGGCCACAGTGAGGACCCCCGTGTTGGCCCACTAGCTGACGAGGAGCATCGGAGAATCTACACCATGAACACAAAACTATGAACTTCAATAAAACAAACATTTGAATGTCAAAGAGAGTTAGTGTGTGAATTGTTCTGATATAAAAAATGCAACATAAAAATGCCATTTTGCTTCTTTGAATCGAAATTCTTGTCTTACATCAACATAACCAAACTAGTTTTCTAACACAACATTGAAACTGCTTCACATGATTTGTATCTCTCAAAAAAGTAAACTCGTTTTACTACTTTATACCAAATACACCTACAAAACAACAGAAAAAAATCATTTCTCATAGGCATTTCAACAAGCACACATATCATCCATTTTTTGCACAGAAGCGGCCTAAGATTGAATGGAGCAAAAGGCATGCCACAAGTGAAAAGAACTAGCAGCAGCAGCTCGAGATTCACCTTTTTTGTAGAGGATGCATCCCACCTGCGGTTCAGATATGGTAGAAATGCTCAGTTCAGTTATATCGTGCATGCACGAACACACCAGCACACGCAGGCCACAGCAAGCACGCAGCAGATGCATGTCGAACTGAGGGGCTACGTCAGGACCCGGGGTGGAGTTGGTCGGCGACGGAGCTCGAGGAGGCTAGCACCGGGAGGGAGGAGACCTGCTGGATCGAGCACATGGCAGCGGGATTCGGCTGGCGACGTTGTGGCGGGCCATCTCCACCCACATGGCCACACCCCACCATGCCCCAATATCCACCTCGCTGAACTGAACAAAATTTATAAATTGAACCGAACTCAAAGAAGAAATTTGACATCATGTGTACATCAAGAAATAAACTTGAGCAGTACCAACTACTAAACAAAAAGATTGGTACATCGAACTTAGAGATTGTATATTGGTGAACTTTTTCTCCCTACAGAATCATTAATCAAATGCATATACTGTTCGCGAGGATTTATCAACATGATAAGTAGTGGCAGTACTACTCTAGGTAACAAAGTGGTAGCGGTACAAAAGAAGGCCACCATAAACAATGAGTACTACCGCGACACCTAAACTATGTGTTGGCCATGCTTGCTTTACACGAGGTCATACAGAAGTTGTACTGAGGGTGTGAATTAGAGCGGCCGGAAGAGGATGCAGCAGCACACACAGACACCACCAGATAAGTTCTCCTGTCTCTAGAACACATGTATGCACACACACACATCTCCATCTACAAAAAAAAAAGAAATTGTTGACCTCCGGAGTTCTTGCAAAGTGAATTCATTTTTGTAACCAGAGAACTTGCTACACTTAGCAAAGGTGAACTACTCATTCCCAAAAACTGCAGGATGTCTACTATCATGGACCAGAACTTTGAACTTCGCGTATGCTCATATATGTTGTTTCTTTTTAATTCCCTATCAAATGATCAGTTTCAGTAGCCGAGAAAATTGGCTCTACCTCATAGCTATGAAACTGAGTTTGATTGAACCTTCACACATATAAAGTTTGAACTTCGATCAAAAGCTAAATAATTCAACCACATACATACAAGCAGAAAACATGCAAAATTTGGTCCTATTTAGGCATATATCAGCAGAATATTTAGAGACCACCGCTCAATTTTTCGTCTATGAACTGTCAAGCCAGATGCAATTGGACATACTGGAGATGTGGGGATGAGATGACAAAACACAACCTTCAGGTGTTGGCAATTATTCAGATTATTGAACTCTCCCAGCAGGTATACCTGAACTTGCATGACACATTTTGTTTATTCAGTTGAAAGTAGCTGATTTTGAACTCTTGCAGCAGGTATATACCTGAAGTCACAGAGTGGGGAGGGAGGCGACCGGATCCAGGAAGGGATGCTTGTTGTTCAATGGGTCGCGACGACGCCGGAGGTGCGTGGTGCACGGGGGAGCGGCCGAGGGTGACGACCCCATGACCCACACGTTGATGGAGGGGGAGCACGATGCATGGAGGGAGGTCGCCGACGGCGCGGAAGAAGGAGGTTGGCTGGGCGGCGAAGGACGGTGACGGACGCGGTTGTGTCACGGCAACGTGTGGTAGGGAGGGCGGTCGGCGACAGCGCGTGGGGAAGGGTGGGGTGGG
>NC_041384.1:273516054-273529379 GCF_002162155.2 Triticum dicoccoides
GCGGCGACAGCGCGTGGGTAGGGTGGGGTGGCCGGCCGGCGGCGGCGACGCGTGGGATGGGAGGGCAAGCGGGCGGCGTGCGGGTAGGGGAGGAAGGAGGCTGAGCGCCGGCGGGGGAGGGAGGAGGTGGAGCGCTGGTGGGGGAGTTGGGATCGGGAGGGAGGTGGGAGGGTGTGGGAGCGTGGGTTCGAGGTCAGTGAGTCGTGCCGGTTTCGGGCTGGTGGGCTGGGTTTCGGGAGATTGCGTCGTGCGTCGCTCCTATATAGGCATCTCTACTAGGTCGCGTTCCGGGTTTAATTTTCGTCTCACCTCTTCTGATTTATTTTCGTCCTCCCTCTCACCTCCAATTCCCCCGCTCCCACCTCCTATTTTTGTTGGTTTTTTTCGTCGGTTTTTATTCGTCCCCCTCCCACTGGTTTTACAGTGCAGAGAAAACCATCCCCGCATGCCTCTCCACGATCCCTACCCGATTCACGCATCTCACCCTCCCTCCTGCACGAGCATCCGCCGCCGCCGGTGCGTTGGCTGCCTCCCTCCCCCATCGCCGGCCACCTCTCGCCCCTCATAGGCGGTCGCCTCCCTCCACTGGATGCCGACCACCTACTTCACCGCGCCGACCGCCTACATCCCAGCCGCCGGCCATGACCAGATTCGCACCGGTGTTCCCGCATCGGCGTTCCCGCATCGGCGCCACCACGACCACGCAGCGGCAGAGGAGTCCTCCTCCTCCCACCACCGCGCCCTCCTCCTCTCACCTCCACACCCATCCATCCCTCCCTGCTCGCGCCCGAAACCCTAGCCCGCGGGCGGCCATGGTGACCGAGCTCAGGATCCGCAGCATCTTCCTCTCCTCCAAGAGCAAGAGCGGCAACTTCCGCAAGGGTATGCCATGAATCCCTTCTCTTCTTCTGGCCTTCTTCATCTTCACATCTGATTCGTGTGTGTGGTCTATATATGCAGTCAGTTTGCTCCCTCCGATCTGCTCTGCATGCATGAAGGGGCCCGGCCAAAGAGAAGCTGCTGCTGTTGCAGATTCTTCCTCATCCCCGCTGTAGGTGGTAAGCCATATCCCTCTCCCTCCTTCTCTCTCACCCCCATCTTGTCTCTGTAGGCAAGCAGTCTGCATGTTAGCAGGCACATGAATCAATCAAAATACCTTTTTGATTGATATATACGTGTACTGAGAGGAGAACCGTGTTAAAGAATCACGGTGTGTGATGTTATATTCCGTTTCCTGCTAAACTCCGAGGTTGCATTCATTTCCTTGAACAAATGTTTGAACCTTTTGCTGTAAAGTTGTAGATTGAATTTAGTTGTCACAACTTTTTTGGTTGTTGCTTGCCTGAATTAAATCAGTAGACATTATTCAGATAACTGAATTAGACACTGTTGTGTGTAGTCTTTGTTGGAAATACATACTGTACCGACAGACAAATGAAGTTCACTGAGAAATCTATGGTTTTGACCAATACGAGGATTGAGTACTCTTATCTCATTCATCATTACAAGTTGTATCTTTCAGAATTAGGTGTTCGTACAGTTACCATTTACTGTATATTATTTTCTACAGTAACTGTCAGGATTAGGTGTTTGTTGGTAATATAAAATGATAGATGTATAGAGTTCACTGAGAAATCCAAGGTTATGATCAAGATGATAGGTTAAAAATTAAGGATCAAGTACTCTTGTCTCATTGATCATTACAAGTTGTAATATTCAGGATTATCTCATGCAGTGTTTATCAATATCCAGGATTAGAAAAAAAATGCACTCCTATCTTGCAACTTTGTTTCAGCTTCAGGCAAAGTGCACAGTTAAGAACCTCATGCTGCTGTGAGAGAAACTTAGAACAGTCTTTACTATCTTTTTTTTCTTGACAATCGTATCTTGCCTGAATCAATTCAGTACTCATGTTCAGATAACTGAAACTAGACATTGTCTTGTAGTGGATGTATAGAGTTCACCAAGAAATCCAAGGTTGTGAGCAAGACGGCAGCTTTAGAATTGATGATCAAGTACTCTTATCTCATTTATTACTACAAGTTTCACGATTCAGGAATATAGCGTTCATCCGTGGCGCGGCCACCTCCTTCCCCTCCCTCCACCACATGCTGCCTGCCGGATCTCGCCGTTGAGCGCATCGGCCCGCCGTCTCCAACCACCCCCGTCTATGATCCGAGCCGACTACAGGGGGGCCACCACTGCCACCGAGGACAAGGTCGCCTGTGGAAACCACCGCTACCTCCGGTCCTTCGATCTCTCCCCTTTTCGCCACTCCTCACGGCCCACTCTGCACGGCTCGGCCTTCTCGGCGGGGATTTGCTTTTTGGCGAAGAGAGGCGGCTGCAGGCGCCATGGTGCCGATCCAGTCATCGTTGGTATTCAAGTTGCCACCTAACGAATCTGTTTTTATTTCTTATTAGGTACCTGAAAGGCTGAACCTGATCTGATGAAGTTGCTTGTCATACTACCTTCCTTTTATGAACTCGAAGGTCAAGAGACCAAGGTATCGTGAGGAGTGCATATGGCCTGATGTTCCTTGTGTGTATCGTGAGGATTTGGGAGCATCGGCAACGGACAATTAACTAGCTAGGTCATGGTATTACGATGAGCCAGGTCATGGTACACAGGTTAACTACACAAGCTTCTGTTGTTTTATTGTTGGTCGTTCCCGTCCACTGCTGCCAACAGTCAATTTTCTGCAGGGTTTTTATTTCTTTTTCTTCCATCGAAAGCTCCTTTTTGCCACTGATTAATTAGTTGATGCATGTGGAGATTTTCAATACTAGGAGAACCAAGTTTAAATATGTGCAATTCCATCTATCTAGCATCAATGTCAGGTGAGGTTAGACTACAAGAAAGACTAGATATTAAGCTTGTCCATTCTGTCTACACCTTTTGAATTTGAAGTGACTACTGTTGTAAATAATGCTACTTGAGTACCTGGTTGATTGGTTTTGTTATTGTGGCATTGAGTAGCCTACTACATTAGTGGTGTCAGCTATATTTTGTAAGTTTGTTATCGATTCCATTTGGGTATATGTGTGTGTGATTGAAAAATAATGGTTTAGATATGAATTGCTACAGTTTTATATAATACTCTTTGATCTATGCTGCTAGGTCTGCCGCTGCGTGCATGACAACATGAGGTGCCGCAATCGGCGTGGTATGCTGGTGGATGATGGCGACAATTAGATGGTTGGCAAGGATTATGAGAGGTCGGCGAGCAGCACTCCTTCCTCTCTTCCCTGTGGAGAAGATGACCTGCAGCTCATTGACTGTTGAGTTCCCTCGAGTCTCTCTTTCTTCCGGCAAGGTAAAGTTCAGTTTTCTGGTGACCATGTTTATTAAATTCTATGGTAGAATCCATATTGATTCTAAGATGACATTATAGTGCATTTTTGTCCAGACATATGATTTTTCATCATCTGGTGTATGTCGATATAGCACAGCCCACACATACCCTCCTACCCTGAGTAAATCTGAATCCCCATTTTTCAGTTCTGAACTCCAAAATGTCGTACTCAAATGGCTTGACCCCAGATCCATGTTCTGGACTCTTGATATTTTTTGATGCCTTTTCATTTAGCTGCTCAATCTACATATGCAGAAAACCACTCTCTGGATGCGTGCATTTCTGGCTGTACCTGAAGCTCTCTCCAACAATCTCCTTCTCCATCCATACTTATTTCATTAACCAAAACCTTGCGTTTATCACAATACCAATTTTAAGCTCACTCAGGATGACAAATATAGTCACAAAGTTTTTTGGTTCTTCGGTGTTGATAAAAAGAACACCTTTTTTCTATTTCCTCTGATCCTTGTTTAGTAACTACAACTCTCATGTTGTATTTGCTTTTACTTTTTCACCTCACCGTGAGTATCTTTTTGACTCATTCTTTGCTCACTATTGTTCAGATTCTACATCAAGGCTTGTGGCTTACCTTATGGATCTTAATTAAGTCACCCCTTATAATTTCCTGAGGTGCTACCTCATCATTCTTAGGTGGCTCCTTTTTTTCCATTTTGTGGCAGTTGATAGTTGTGTAGTACATGGATGGGTGAGCTACTTATTTAGCCTATCAAAGAATTATCTCACTAGATGTACGTAGGGAAAGAGAGCTCTTATATTGACACTCCTAGCACTTGATATAGCGTAAGCTTTTTTTCAAGTTGTTTATAATCTTGTGCTAGAAAATAACAATCATAGATTGCTAGGCATTTGCCATATTGCCATGCTAACTGAAAATTGATGTAATCTCTGGTCTAAAATGTCGTAGCTTGTTCTTTTGTACTTTCATACACTCGTACTGACTACACATAATGTCAAATGATGCGAGTGTCAGTATATATCATCTATGGAGGTGCTTGTGCTATTGGAATTTCACCAGTTGCTCCAGAGGTATGCTTTGTGAAAATACTTCATTAGTATATCATCATTAAATGACGCACTGTTGTTTTATAGTGGAGTGTGATATAGATCAGATTTCTTTTTGTATTCATTTCTGCTATTGTTTCCTCTGTTCCTTTGATGGTTTCGACGACTCTTACTATATATAATACCATAAAATATAGTTTTTCAATCACACATGCAATTTACAGTGGCGAGCTACCAGAATTTTTGTGTGTCAAAAAACAGAGTTTTGAGTGGCTCTGTACTCTTTCGAATGTAATTTTTTTTGAAAATTTCAAGAATTTCTTCCAGTTTTATAAACTGAACTCCTACATTAAGGTGTCCAGAATTGTTTTACAATGTGGAGTTTTGTGAATCCAAAAAAAAATGATTAGCATAGATAACCACTACATACAGTACATGAAGGTTGGTTATGCATGGAGAATGACGTTAGTATTGTTAGAAGTTAGAACTGGGAGTTTTCCAGCACATGACGGCTGCGGCCGTCTTCCAGCATATTGTTGCTTTTCAGCAGAACAAGATGTTCGTCTCTTTGTCTTATGGACTTCAATAAGGTCGATGGTAGCTTGCTGAATAGGTTAAGGGAGACCCCACAGATTTCTAATGACCACACAGGGTATTCTTGTTGGCGTTGCTGCTGGCAGAGGCGCGTGGTTGACAGGAGGAGCCGGGGAGTCATGACGGTGGACATGTGGATGTTATCATGGCATTGACACATTTCGCTCTACCAACACTGCATACCAACGTGACCGAATGTTATCGTGCCTTAGATGCCCTATCAAATTCTTGCTTGAATTTTTCCAATCACCTGCCCGACCCCCGCGTCGCCCGAAGCGGGCGACACGGGGGAACCCTAGCCGCCGCCCCCTGAAGCCTCCCCTCGGCCCACTCCCGCGCCGCCGCCGCTGGAGGGCTGGCCGGCGAAGCCGCGCCGGACCCTGGGATGGCGGTGGCGGGGCCTTTCTTCTCCGACCCGCTCCCGCTTCGGGCTCCCCCACCCCCATCTGACCGCTCCATCATCCCCGCCGCCGTCGGGCTGGCCGGCGCGGCCGCGCCAGGCCCTCGATCTACTCCGACGCGCCCCCATCCCGCGCTGCGCCCCCCTCCCCCGAGCTACAGATCCACATCCCCTGGTTGCACAGGTTGCTCGGCGGCGGCTGCCTCCCGCAGTGCGCCTGCCGGGAGCGGGGCTGGCGTGAGTCCCCTTCCTCCCCTCGCCTCCCCTGCAGGTGTGGCTTCGGCTCAGCAGCCATGGACACGCCACGTCCCGCTCTCCCCCATGGTTGGCCGATGCAGCTCCAGATCCGGTGCTCTGCGTGTGATGCGTCCCTTCCAGCTCCTCCGGTTCGCCGGCCGTTTGGCGGCTCCGCACCATCCCCTGTAGGTGTTCTCGGTTGGTCGACATCCACCCCGGCGCGGCTCTGGCTCCGGCTTGCTCCTGGAGCTGCGCCTCTTTTCCAGCTCCTTGGCTTGTTGGCATCTCTGCGGCTCCGGTCCGGACGGCCCGGATCTGCGCTCCTCTCCAGATCCTGGCTTATCCGGGTCCTCGGCCACCTCCGCTTCCCCTACACCTCCTCCCATTTTCTCCCAGCCGCCTAACCTCGCCCACCTCCTTCTGCGTGATCTGTAGCTCGCGTCCGGCGGCGTCCGGTGCTTCATTTGGCAGCGGTCGTGGCTCCCTTTCCCGTGGTGGCGGCTCCGACCGACGACTTGGCTTCCTCTTCTCTGAATCTTGCTCCGATGGCTTGGGATTGCTCAGACTCTGGCCAAGAGAAATCCTTGCTCGATCCTTTGACGCTAGCAGCAGCGACACCCATGGGTGCCGTCCCCTTCTTGGAGGCGCTGCTATGGCCGGTGTATGTGCCCCTCTTCGAGCATCAGGGGAAACCCTAGATCCGGCTATCCGGATCGGGCGGCGACGGCGTCTCGGCGTCGTTCTCCTTCGTGAAGGCGCTGTCTTGTTTGCTCGCGCGTCCTCGGCGGTGGTTTTTGAGATGTTGGTCGTCATGTTGTTTTGGTTTGGGTTGCTTCCTGGGAAGCGAGTTTTCGCTATGTTGTTTTTCTCTCTGGGCCGAGCATCCCATGTCTCTCTGCTCCGGGCACCATGTTCACGCCTGTCGCGTTCGTATCATGTGTTGTACCATCACCTGTACTCACTCTTATCTTCTTCTATCAATGAAATGATACGCAACCTTTGCGTATTCGCGAAGAAAAAAAAATCTTGCTTGACTTTTTGGTTTTGTATGCTCGGATTGATGTTTCAGTTCCTACATGGTATTTCTCATGTGGAGTTGAAACCACACTTGGTTGGTCCAATAGCAAATAATCACATGTTTCACTCTGAAATCATATTGCATATAGAGTGATGTTACGTTCTTGTGCAAATTACTGCACACATATACATGGAGTTACCTGAAAAAGTCTCACACTTGGGCTCCTACAAGTAACACTGTCTCTCGCTTGTAGAGTTTGCAAGTGGTTATAATTGTCATACTACTAGGTAACTACCTTTTTAGCGGGGATTTGCATCATTCTATGAAGGTGCAAAACCAAGTGTTACTAGTACACCAAACAAGTTCAAAACGAGAAACTGGACCCACTCACGGCACGGCACGCCTGTCTCGTTTGGTCCGTCGGTCAAGGTGCTTCCTCTTGGCATAACAATAGAGTAATTTTTTTAGAATGCTCTTGGCATGTTACTAACATGTGGGAGCGAGTGTGAGTAAACCGATCTCAATAGACGGCAAAATCGCCAGCCCGCCGCACTTTGAGAGAGACGAGGAGCGAGAAGCGATACAGTCTGGTGGATAATATAACTAGGTGTCACACGGAGGTCGAGGAATATGGTGAATGCGTCAGGAGTAGCCACATTGGGCTATTAAGTGAGTGGTGCACTTCAATGGCACGTACACAATTGTTTTTCTCCTTGATGGCACGTGAATCATGCACGTACTCAATGACAGAGCACGGGATGGTAGCCATGGACATGGTCGGGCCTTTTTGGAGAGAGTACTAAATAACTTCGATGTGCCTCATTAACTCGTAGAACGAGCAGAAGCTTGCCTACTACGCCCTCTCCCTCTCCCATGCGCGGTGGCTCATAGGACAAGGAGAGCCTTGCTTACTACATACGCCTACGCCCTCTCCCTTGTGCACGCGCGCGGTGGCTCATAGGATGAGGAGAGGGTTTTGACTACACTCCCTCTCCCTTTCCCTTGCCCTGGCGGTGGACGTGCATCATTTCATTTCGTGTTAGATTGCCAGAAGTATATACTGTAGTACCATTATCATTGTTCGACTTCCAGAAGAGGCGAAGAGCCAAGCGTAAGGTCACCTGCTCACGTACTATGGCCAAAGATGTTCCACCTTTTTAGAGCATGGCCACTAATATAGGAGGCTCTTGCAGCGGCACAACATTTAAAGCAAATACTCCGTCTGTTTCTTTTCTTTGATTCGTAGGATTCTTAAAACACAGGAATAGAAAAAATAAAGGATTGGAATGGCATGTCCACTTGAATCCCATAGCATTAACACAGAGTGTTTGATGCCACAGGAAAAACAAAGGAATTGAAAAAAAAGTTGGAGTAGATGCTAGATTGCAAATGAACACATGATTTCATATGAAAAATTCCTATAACATTCAATCTATGAATCGAATCACCAATGTAGGAAAAATTCCTAAGGATTCTAACCTTCCAAAAATCCTATGAAATTCCTTTTCATCAAAGGAGCCCTAAGGTTTGAATATAAAATGTTGTCAAGGTCAAAATTTGTAATGTTTGACTAACTTTGTACTAAGAAAAATAATCAGGTGGGCTCTTCAACATTGTTCCTTGGATCACACCTAGCATCACGGGGGGTGAACTTGGAGCCATTCATCTGGTACATATGGCATATCAGATCTGGACACAAGATGACGTACACCGTAAAGGTCCATTAAGGATCCACTCACAAAAAAAGGTCCATTAAGGATAATGTTGTGCTCAATGCTAGACGTACAAGGTCAAGGTCCATGGTCAAGGGGGCCAGAGCGGATGCGACCTCTCACTGCATCCGCCATTGAAGCGGCGCGCCGACCAAGGGCGCCGCCCACTGCACTCCCGGTTGTATCCGCCTCTGCATTGCATTCAAATGCCTACATTTAAACCCGGGTGGAATCCGAGAAACCCACTTTGACCACACGTCCATTCAGGAGCGGAACACCGACCAAGCTCCCCCTTCCACCATTTTCTCCACTCTTTCGATGGCATCTGACAAGCAGGAAGAGCAGTTCTCCCGAATAAAAGCCGGCTAGGTGGCCCGCCGATCCCGGCGGTTACGAGCAAGGCAGCTCGCTGCTCCTCCTACCTTGCCTAGCCCGATGGAGCTAGTTGTCCCCTTAAGCCAGCGCGTGGTTTCACAACTGGCCGCTCCAATCCAGCTCGAGGCGGAGTGCCGAGTTTCTCCACGCCAGCGCGACAGGGAGCACGGTGGCATGGGAATCATCGCTGTCGTTGATGATGTCGCGCCGTACAATGCCTCCAGTGCCTGCGACTGCACCATCCATTGTCAATGCACGCTTAGCCGTGCCATGCTGGCAGAGAAATAAGCCACCGCTAATGTCTATGAGGTGATGCAACAACGAGGATGTCGATGAGGTGACGGCCAACATGCATGCGCCCGTTGCCATCATCGAGGAGAAGTAGAATATGGGAGGCCGCTGCCGATTGTATCCCGTGAAGGCCACCGCCGAGGTGACACTAGCGTAAACAACCAGTGTCTTGCATGATTCTTCTTCAGCCGAATGCAGGGGGAAGACAAAGAGATTGGCCGACGGCCCTTTAGATTAGTTATGCTAATTCTACCTTTAGCTCCAGACTAGCACAACTTATTTGATGTAAATGTAATGAAATCTATCTTGTTTATATGAAATCTGACCGTGTTTGCACGAATTTTGTTCAAAATGTATGCGGCTACGGCTGAATGGCATGCTCCGCATCCATGTCCGCTCTCACGCACATGTGCGCACACACATTCATGACTTTTTGTGCACACCATCTCTGTCCAGTTCAATGTCTTGTTGTCAACAGTAGGATTCAAACAATCAAACAAGAAACATACGAGTATAAGGAACAACTACGGCGCATGGTAACCATCCTAGCTGTAACTTGCTCATGTCAAATTATTAGCCATACATATAATTTGTACAGTAGAAACACGAAAAAGGTAAATTGCCACGCGCTTGCTTGGAGGGGACGACCATGCATGCCGTATAAATACACCTTGAAGACGACGTAGGTGCGCCTCAGCGTGGAAGATAGTACTAGAACGTAGATGCGCGAGTAGGGATTACAGAGGACAGGGTACAAACTTCAGGGATTTAAATGTGAGGGTTTGTTTCCGACTAGCTCTACAACCTCAAGGTTTATAAATCGGACATCACTCTCCCCTCATGCACACGCGCGGGTACACTCACGGTGGAGCGCATTTGCACAAGAAAAGGCAAGTAACGTGACAATTTTACATATCTAGTTGTCCACTTAATATGGGGTCTGGGACCAAATGTCACCCATAGCAAGTGCGACCTGAACACAATGGCACGGTTATTGATAGAGTTTCTTTTTACTGTGCGTTAAATGAAAAGATGGCTCCGCGTGTATTCAATTTAAAATCATCGCTACGGAGAGAAAAAACAATTACTACTCCACTTCGGGACTTGCTTGCTTGGGTTTCTCTCTTCTATTCACTCTATAATGACCCAAAAGTGTAGGGGATCCATCGTAGTCCTTTGAATAAATAAGAGTGTCAAACCCAACGTGGAGCAGAAGGAAATGACAAGAGGTTTTCAGTAAGGTATTCTCTGCAAGTACTAAAATCATCAGTAACGCATAGTTGTGTGATTAGATAATTCGTAATGGGTAACAAGTAACAAAAGTAAACAAGGTGCAGCAAGGTGGCCCAATCCTTTTTGTAGCAAAGGACAAGCCTGGACGAACTCTTATATAAAGCAGAGCGCTCCCGAGGACACATGGGAACTTTTGTCAAGTTAGTTTTCATCATGCTCATATGATTCGCGTTCGTTACTTTGATAATTTGATATGTGGGTGGACCGGTGCTTGGGTGCTGCCCTGCCTTGGACAAGTCTCCCAGTTATGACTAACCCCTCTCGCAAGCATCAGCAACTACGAAACAAGAATTAAGGTAAACCTAACCATAACATGAAACATATGGATCCAAATCAGCCCCTTATGAAGTTGTGACGCCCCCGATTCAATCATACACTAATCATACACGCAAACGTGTATGATCAAGATCAGGGACTCACGGGAAGATATCACAACACAACTTTACAAATAAAATAAGTCATACAAGCATCATATTACAAGCCAGGGGCCTCGAGGGCTCGAATACAAGAGCTCGATCATAGACGAGTCAACGGAAGCAACAATATCTGAGTACAGACATAAGTTAAACAAGTTGCCTTAAGAAGGCTAGCACAAACTGGGATACAGATCGAAAGAGGCGCAGGCCTCCTGCCTGGGATCCTCCTAAACTACTCCTGGTCGTCTTCAGCGGGCTGCATGTAGTAGTAGTCATCATCAACGGTGACGTCTGGCTCCTGGACTCCAACGTCTGGTCGCAGCAATCGGATATAGGGAAGGGGAAAAAGGGGGAGAAAAGCAACCGTGAATACTCATCCAAAGTACTCGAAAGCAAGGAGCTACACTACATATGTATGCATTGGTATCAAATGGATTAAGGGTATCATATGTGGACTGAACTGCAGAATGCCCGAATAAGAAGGGGATAGCTAGTCCTTTCGAAGACTACGCTTCTGGTAACCTTCATCTTGCAGCAGGAGAAGAGAGTAGATGGTAAGTTCACCAAGTAGCATCGTGTAGCATAATCCTACCCGGCAATCCTCTTCGTCGCCCTGTTAGAGAGCGATCACCGGGTTGTATCTGGCACTTGGAAGGGTGTGTTTTATTAAGTAATCGGTTCTAGTTGTCATAAGGTCAAGATACAACTCCAAGTCATCTTGTTACCGAAGATCACGACTATTCGAATAGATTAGCTTCCCTACAGGGGTGCACCACATTTCCCAACACGCTCGATCCCCTTTGTATGGACACACTTTTCTGGGTCATGCCCGGCCTCGGAAGATCAACATGTCGCAGCCCTACCTAGGCACAACAGAGAGGTCAGCACGCCGGTCTAAATCCTATGGCGTAGGGGTCTGGGCCCATCGCCCATTGCACACCTATACGTTGCGAGGGCAGCCGGAAGTAGACCTAGCCTAGTAGGCGTTCCAGTCCAATCTGGCGCGCGCTGCTCAGTCGCTGATGTCACGAAGGCTTCGGCTGATACCACGATGTCGAGTGCCCATAACTGTTCTCGCGTAGTTGGTTAGTGCGTATAGGCCAGTAGCCAGACTCAGATCAAATACCAAGATCTCGTTAAGCGTGTTATTTTGAAATAACCATGGACGCCGACCAGGGCCAGGCCCACCTCTCTCCTAGGTGGTCTCAACCTACCATGTCGCTCTGCCAAAAAGATCCACTCAGAGGGCCGTCGGGACAAACATCCTTTCGGACCCAATCCGTGAATCACTCGTGGGTACTCCTATGAGCCGACCCGTCTTTAGTCACCACAAGTATCATATATTATGTATATAAGTATATACCCGTGACCACCTCCCGAGTGATCACGGCCCGATAGTATAGCATGGCAGACGGACAAGAATGTAGGGCCACTGATGGCAAACTAGCATCCTATACTAAGCATTTAGGATTGCAGGTAAGGTATCAACAGCTGTAGCAACAATGACAGGCTATGCATCGGAATAGGATTAACGGAAAGCAGTAACATGCTACATAACTCTAATGCAAGCAGTATAGAGAAGAGTAGGCGATATCTGGTGATCAAGGGGGGCCTTGCCTGGTTGCTCTGGCAAGAGAGAGGGGTCATCAACACCGTAGTCGTACTGGGTAGCAGCGGCGTCGGTCTCGGTGTCTAGCGAGAGAAGAGGGCGAAGAAACAATAAATATTTAGCAAACAGATGCATAGCGATGCATGACATGACAAGTATCGGTGCTAGGGGTGCCCTAACGCGGTATGAGGTGGTACCGGTGAAGGTGGGAAACATCCGGGAAAATATCCCCGGTGTTTCGCGTTTTTGGACAGATAAATCGGAGGGGGAAAGTTGTGTGTTCGCTATGCTAGGGATGCATGGCGGACGAACGGGTTGCGTATCCGGATTCGTCTCGTCGTTTTGAGCAACTTTCATGTACAAAGTTTTTTCATCCGAGCTACGGTTTATTTTATATTAATTTTAAAATATTTAAATCATTTTTAGGATTTATTTAATTATTTAAATTAACATTATCCAGAATAGTGTTTGTTGACGTCAGCATGACGTCAACATTGTCCAGGTCAACCTAACAGGTGGGTTCCGCATGTCATACACTGCTCAGTTTAATTAGGGTTTAGCTAATTAATTAATGTTTAATTAAATTAACTTATTAATTAGATTAATTAAAGATGATTAATTAACTTAATTACTAATTTATTTAATTTTATTAATTCATTTATATTTTATTTCCTTTTTCTTTTTTTATAAAATCGTTCTGGGCTGTGGGCCCCGTTTGGCAGTGGCCCAGAGGCCATAGCGGTTCGGGCCAATGGGCGCGGGCGTCGCCCGAATGCAGGGGGCGCGGCGGGGCGTCGATGTGTGGGCGGCCGACGTCGGCGACGGCCGGTGGCGACGGCAGGAGGCGGAGCCGGTGGTGCCCAGGCAAGGACATGGCCTCGCGGGGGTGCCGACGTTGGGGGCGCGCTCGGCGGCGCGGCGCACCGGCCGGCCACGGCATCAGGGTGGGGCAGGCGCAGGGAGTCGACGAGGGAGAGCGGGGCGGGACTAGCAGGGCGCAAC
>NC_041384.1:273529908-273534280 GCF_002162155.2 Triticum dicoccoides
GTGCAAGCCGGCGAGGGGGAGGAGGCAGTCCGGCGGGGAAGCGTCGAACGAGGCGGCTACGGGTGGCGGGCTTCCTCCCTCGATCCCGATCCAATCGGGAGAGAGGGGGAGGAGATATTTTGCGGGGGGGAGTGGGGGTGTCGGTGGGTACTGGGGAGAGTGGGGAGAGGTTATGGGGTGAGGTTGGGGGCCGGCTGGGCCTGGTGGCCCGGTTCGGCGTGTGGCCAGCTAGGCCGAAGCCCGGGGGGTTTCTCTTCTTTTCTTTTTTTGGTCTTTTGTTTTTCTGTTTTATTTTTCTTTTTTGTATTTTCTCTTTTTCTTTTATTTATTACTCTTTTCTATTTTAATTCATTTTAAAATACTTAGGCACTTTCTAAAAATATGTTTTCTTTACTATAATTACCCTTGTAATATTCGACACTCGCCGAACATTTTTGTTTCAATTTTCGAAAACTTTTGCCGTTTGACATATTTTGAATTTAAATTTTGAAAGGGTTTCGAATCATTGCGAGGTTAGCAACAGTAACCGAGGTGACGTGGCATGATTAGCATGGATTTACTGTAGCTTGATTACCCGGGCGTTACAAAACTCCTCCACTACAAGAAATCTTGTCCCAAGATTTAGGAGGTAGAAGGAAACAATGCGGGGTATTCATCACGTAGGCGGTCCTCGCGTTCCCAAGTGGCTTCATCTTCAGAGTGATGCGACCACTGGACTTTGAGGAATTTGATCGCCTTCTGACGTGTGCGGCGTTCAGCTTGGTCAAGAATGCGGACCGGATGCTCTTTGTAGGAAAGGTCCTGTTGCAATTCGAGCACTTCATGATCCACTGCTCGGATTGGATCCTTGAAGCAATGGCGGGGTTGTGACACGTGGAACACATCATGAACCTGGGAAAGGTTCGGCGGAAGCTCCAGTTGATATGCCACGTTTCCATGCCTTTCGAGAATAGTGAAGGGACCGAGAGGATCTAGCTTGCCCATGACCCCGAAGCGGTGAGCACCCTTCATTGGTGTAACTCGAAGATAAGCCTTTTCGCCAGGTTGATAGACCATGTCTTGGTGATGACGGTCATACTAACTTTTCTGACGTGACTGAACAGTCTTGAGATTCTCGGAATAATGCGAACTTGTTCTTCGGCATGTTGGATAATATCCGGACCGAAGAGTGGACGTTCCCCAGTTTCTGACCAGTTCAGAGGGGTCCGACACTTTCATCCATATAGCACTTCAAAGGGGGACATCTTCAGACTAGCTTGATAGCTATTATTATAAGAGAACTCGGCATACGGAAGATATTCCTCCCATTTCTTGCCGAAGGAAATTACACAAGCTCGAAGCATGTCTTCGAGAACTTGGTTGACACGTTCAACTTGACCTTGCGACTGAGGATGAAACACAGTACTGAGCGACATATGAGTTCCCATAGCTTCTTGGAAACTTGCCCAAAATCTTGAAGTGAATAAGCTGCCACGGTCTGAACTGATAACCAGTGGAATACCGTGAAGTGAAACAATTCTGGACATGTAGAGAGTTGCAAGCTGACTAGCAGTGATTGTTTCTTTGACCACCAGAAAATGTGCAACTTTAGAAAGCCGGTCAATGACGACAAGAATAGCATCATTACCTTTCTGCGATTTGGGAAATCCATTGACGAAGTCCATTTCAACATGGTCCCATTTCCATTCAGGAATGGAGATAGGTTGCAGAGTTCCAGCAGGCCTTTGATGCTCTGCTTTGATACGGCGGCAAACGTCACACTCAGCAACATAACAAGCAATGTCCTGCTTCATATTAGACCACTAGAATCTCTGACGAATATCCTGATACATCTTTGTACTACCGGGATGAATAGACAAAGGTGTATCATGAGCTTCTTTCATAACCTTTTTAGTCTGATCGAGGTTTTTCCTCGAACGTGGTAGCACTAGGCGGCCTTTGAAGTACAAGGCGCCATCATCGACGATAGTGAAAAATGAGGGCTTTCCTTCTGCTAGATGGCATTTAATCTTATGGACTTCCGAGTCATAACCTTGAATAGTGTTTATACCATCTACAAGATCTGGCACGACAGCCAGCGTATTTAGAGAACCCTTAGTAACAACACGAAGATTCATCTTCTGAAACTTTGGGGGAGGGGGAGCGAGTGCTCCAGGGGGGACAATATGAAGGTTCACCTTTCTAAATTCTTCGACAAGCGAGGGTTGAACTTTGTGAACCTGGAGGTGGTTGTAGTAAGACTTGCAGCTCAAGGCATCAGCCATTACATTAGCCTTGTCTGGGGTATAGGATATACCCACGTCAAAGTCTGCAACAGTCTCCATCCACCTCTGCTGACGGAGGTTCAGATCTGGCTGAGTAAACAGATACTTCAGACTTTCGTGGTCGGTGAAGATCTCGCAATGATTACCGAGAAGGTAATGTCGCCACTGCTTCAGCGCATGAATGACAGCAGCAAGCTCGAGGTCGTGAACTGGGTATTTTTCTTCGTGAGGGCGCAGTTGACGAGAGGCATAAGCAATCACTCTGCGCTCTTGCATTAGGACACAGCCTAATCCTTGATGAGAAGCGTCGCAGTAAATGACGAAGTCCTTCTTAGTATCAGGTGGAGCAAGCACTGGGGCAGAAGTCAACTTGTCTTTGAGCGCCTGGAAACTTTCCTGACACTTGTCTGTCCATTCGAACTTGGACACCCTTATGCAATAGATTAGTGTTAGGCCCGGCAATCTTGGAGAAGTTCTCGACAAATCGACGGCAATAGCTGGCGAGACCGAGAAAACTTCGGACTTGCTTGACATTCTTCGAAGGAGTCCAATCGAGAATAGCCTAAACTTGTTCAGGGTTGACGGCAATACCATCCTTGGAGATGACATGCCCAAGATAGGTTACTTCGGGGAGCCAGAATTCACACCTGGAATACTTAGCATACAGTTGATGCTCTTGAAGCTTTTCCAGCACAAAATGAAGATGTTCAGCATGTTCTTCTTTGTTCTTGGAAAATACCAGGATATCATCCAGATAAACCACGATGAACTTGTCGAGGTAATCCATGAATATAGAGTTCATCAGACGAGAGAAGGTGGCGAGAGCATTCGTTAAGCCGAATGACATGACGGTGTACTCGTATGACCCATACCGAGTCACGAAGGCGGTCTTTGGGATATCCTCTTCACGAACACGGATCTGGTGGTAACCCAACATCAAGTCGAGTTTGGAGAACACTGATGAACCAGCCAGTTGATCATAAAGATCATTGATCCAAGGAAGAGGGTATTTATTCTGAATGGTAGCTTGGTTTATAGGACGGTAGTCTTGGACTAATCAGTTCGTCCCATCCTTCTTCTTAACAAAGAGAGAAGGTTCTCCCCAAGGAGAGCAGCTAGGGCGAATGAAACCTTTGCTAAGAGATTTGTCGATTTCCTCCTTAAGCTCAATGAGTTCATGTGGCGGCATCTTGTAGGGTCGTTTGGCTATACGGGTGGCTCAATGAGTTAATTAATTATTAATTTATTTAATTTTATTAATTCATTTCTATTTTATTTTATTTTTCTTTTTTTATAAAAACGTTCTGGGCTGTGGGCCCCATTTGGCAGTGGCCCAGAGGTATAGCGGTTCGGGCCAATGGGCGCGGGCGTCGCCCGAATGCAGGGGCGCGACGGGGCGTCGATGTGCGGGCGGCCGATGTCGGCGATGGCCGGTGGCGATGGCAGGAGGCAGAGCCGGTGGTGCACCAGGCGAGGATGTGGCCTCGCGAGGGCGTTGGCGTTGGGGGCGCGCTCGGCGCCGCGGTGCACCGGGCGGCCACGGCAGCAGGGCGGGGCAGGCGCAGGGAGTCGGCGAGGGAGAGCGGGGCGGGACTAGCAGGGCGCAACGGCACGGGAGCAAGGCCGCGTGAGGCCGTGACCGCGGTGGGCGCAGCCGACGCGGCCAAACGCTGGAGAGCGGGGCGGGCGGCTCGTGGAGCCTGCGGGGCAGCATGCGGAGCAAGGCGGTGCGCGTGTGTGCGTCGCGGGGCACAGGGGGAGGGGCTGTTGGTAGCAGCAGGGCCACGCGAGGCCACGATGGTTGGCGCCGGCTGTGGCGGAGCGGCACGGGGGCGATGGGCGTGCGCGGTCGCCGCGCGGCGAGCGTGAGCGTGCGCAGAGGGGGAGCGGGGTGAGCACGTGGGCGGCAGAGGTTCCTCACCGAAGGGTGCAGGGATCGTGGCAGTGGGGCGCGGGGAGGAGACGGGGACGACGGCGACGCGGTGACGAGATGCAGGCCGGCGAGGGGGAGGAGGCAGTCCAGCGGGGAAGTGTCGAACGAGGCAGCTACGGGCGGCGGGCTTCCTCCCTCGATCCCGATCCAATCGGGAGAGAGGGGGAGGAGATAT
>NC_041384.1:273534852-273656593 GCF_002162155.2 Triticum dicoccoides
GGGGGGAGGTTATGGGGTGAGGTTGGGGGCTGGCTGGGCCTGGTGGCCCGGTTGGGCCTATGGCCAGCTGGGCCGAAGCCTATGGGGGTTTCTCTTCTTTTCTTTTTTTGGTCTTTTCTTTTTCTTTTTCTTTTTTGCATTCTCTTTTTCTTTTATTTATTACTCTTTTCCATTTTAATTCATTTTAAAATACTTAGGCACTTTCTAAAAATATGTTTTCTTTACTATAATTACCCTTGTAATATTCGGCACTCGCCGAACATTTTTGTTTCAACTTTTGAAACTTTTGTTGTTTGACATATTTTGAATTTAAATTTTGAAAGGGTTTCGAATCATTGCGAGTTTAGCAACAGTAATCGAGGTGACGTGGCATGATTAGCATGGATTTACTGTAGCTTGATTACCCAGGCGTTACAGAAGCAACACATAAACTAGGATTTAAGCTTCTGATACTCTAGCAACCCATCATCTACTTATTACTTCCCAATGCCTTCCCCTAGGCCCAAATAATGGTGAAGGATCATGTAGTCGACGTTCACATAACATCACTAGAGGAAAGACAACATACATCTCATCAAAATATCGAACGAATACCAAATTCACATGATTACTTATAACAAGACTTCTCCCATGTCCTCAGGAACAAACGTAACTACTCACAAATCATATTCATGATCAAAATTAGAGGAGTTTTAATTATAATTAAGGATCTGAAATATAATCTTTCACCGGATAAACCAACTAGCATCAACTACAAGGAGTAACCAACACTACTAGCAACCCACAAGTACCAATCTGAGGTTTTGAGACAAAGATCGAATGCAAGATATGAACTAGGGTTTGAGAGGAGATGGTTCTGGTGAAGATGTTGCTGGAGATTGACCCCCTCTCAATGAGAGGATCTTTGGTGATGACGATGGCTTCGATTTCCCCCTCCTGGAGGGATGTTTCCCTGGCAGAACAGCTCCGTCGGAGCCCTAGATTGGTTCTGCCCAAGTTTCGCCTCGAGACGGCGGCGCTTCATCCCGAAAGCTTCCTTCTGATTTTTTTCTAGGTCAAAACACACCATATAGTAGAAGATGGGCGTCGGAGGCCTGCCAGGGGGCCAGCAAGCCTATGGACGGCCCAAGACCCAGAGGCGGACACGTTGTGTATGAGCCGGGCTGGACTCCCTAAGCTGCCGGGCATCAACCTGTGTATATAAAGGTGTGACCCAGCGGCGGGTTAACTCAAGAAACAACAAGTCGAGAACTAGCTCAAGCGTATTCGCTCCCTGGTAATCGAAACTCAAGCAATACAACCCCAAACTGGAGTAAGTCTTTACCTCGTTGTGAGGGGCCAAACCAGTATAAACTCTCTGTGTCCTTTGTCCTGAGTAACCCCTTCAAGCTAACCAAGTAGCGATGTCTCCACACCTAAGACCTTTCGCTAGGGCATCTGTCGTGTTATGTACATGACAGTTGGCACCCACCATGGGGCCAACGCACGGTGGTTTCGAGTTCTTGAAGGGCAACTTCGCAGGGATCAAGGGATACGCCGTGGGTCGTATGACCAAGAGTTGTCACGGCAAGCTCTTCATCAATGATGCTGGCTGGGGCCCTGAGGCCAGCTCAATCGAGTACGAGTACCAGGTCCCCTTCGGTGGAATCCATGTCTTCATCGACAAGATCAGTGAATCAGGCCCTGAGTTGGACACATGCACCGACATCATCGAGACAGCTCATCGTGCACGACCCGCCAAGGATCAAGCCACTGTGAAGCATGCCTTCATGGGTTTCATGCATGGGGCAGAACTTGAGGAAGGATTTGTGTCTGGTGGTGAGACGGACATCTACTCTGATGGTGAGTCGTCAACCGGTGAGGCCGATTCAATTTATCAAATGCAGGATGGCCGACTTGGGGGCTGTTCCGATGGTGACAGTATTTCGAACCCCTATGATCCGCTGAACAAGGTTGCAATCTTCATGGCCGGCACACAACCGGTGCTCGGCTTGACGGCCGCTGCGGCCATGACCTCCAGCTCAGCGGCTGCGGCGGCAGCTGGGGGTGGTGGCTCTACGCGCCCGCCGGCTCAGCTTCTGACCAAACTGTTGGATGCTTTAGCAACTTTGATGGGGATGGAGGTGACCCTAGACACTCAATAATATCATAAGGTGGATGTCGCAAAGCTACGAGATGAGATAACTTAGGCAAAGAAAGAGCTGGCGGCTGAGAATGCTAGGATGGCTGCGGAATGAGCCACTTTGGATACTCAGGCACAACGGATTCATGTCGAGTCTTTCCGGCTTACCTTGGATCAAAACACTTCAAATGCCATTATGAGAAGGAGGCACCAGAGTCGCTTACCTCCAAATTACGATGCGAGAAACCTCTTCAACACACTTGGGGCAGGGACCAGTGACCCGCCTGTGGTAAACCGGGCGGTTGAGGCGCCCGTGACCGGAGCGCCGGTTCAGCCGCGTACAGCGGTTCCGCCTCATTTGGATATGACTCCACCTCAGGATGTTCTGACACCGCTGGGTCATTATTCTAACCCGCTGGATAATATGATTGCTACGGCGACACGATTGGCGGCTCTCCTAGTTGAAGCCGAGTCTCCGGCGGAGATACAGACACAGAGGGCCAGAGAGCTTCTTTAGATAGCCATGGCTCAATATGCAGCTTATTCATACAGCCACGAACGAATTCACTCAACCCCTCGTCCAAGCCGGAGTTATAGCAGGCACATTGACTCACCAGCAATTTCAAGCAGTGAACGGCGCCGTAATCAGCCTCGTGGGCATGACCCGCCGCGCATTGGCAATGGTGTGCAGGCTCTGGTGGACCAGGGCAGGGCACAACGTGAGGCTGAGCTGGCGGCTTAGTTAGCGGCTCAACAGCAACCTCCGGCTTATCCGTCAACGTCTATGGGGGTAGGAGTAACCTCTAGATCTTTGCGTGTGCCATGTTTGGTGCCGTCTCTACGGAACAAGAGCTTGCCTAAGGATTTCAAGGCCCCCCGCAAGGTGCCTAATTACATAGCGGATCAACCCCCAAAAGCTTGGATTGAGAGCTATGAGATGGCTATGGAGATGTTGAATGTTAGTGATGTTGCATGTGCTAAGTATTTCACCATGATGTTGGATGGGCCGGCCCATAACTGGTTGAAAGGACTACCCCCTAACTCCATTCGTTCATGGGCGGAATTGAAGTCCCGTTTCATTCATAATTTCAAGGATACATGGAAGCATTCCATGTCGATTCTTGACTTAGATACTTGTGTCCAGGGTGAGGGTGAGTCAACAACCCATTTGGGTGTGCCGGATCTCAACCATTATTCATTCCTCGGACAGTATTAGTGTCGGTTCGGCTGTCCTCATGTTAGAAAAGAATTGTCGTTTTGTTCCTCTCAAGAAGAAGCTAGGGCGGCTTAAGCACCACTGTAATGATATGGGGGAGCTCATGGCGGCTCTTGTCAAGTATGCTGATTCAAATAGTACCAAGGATCCAGAATCTGATGAGAAGGCTGGAAAGGGGAAAAAGAATAGCGATGGTAAGGGGCAGCAGTCCAATACGGCGGATCAAGGTAATAATAGTAAGCGCAAGGAGAACTATGGTTCAGAATTTTGGCTAATACCAATACTCAGAACAATAATCAGTGTAATAAGGGGAAGCCATTCATGCCCCGACTTGGAGGGACAAAGTTTAATATTGAGGCGGTGAGAATCAGCCTTGCCCGAAGCATAGCACCCCGGATAAGCCGGCTACCCATATGTGGAAGGATTGCTTCATCATGAAGGAATACAGGGATGACAGTCTTAACCAGGGCTAGAATAATGGTAATGGCCCTCATGGCGGGTCAGGTTTCGGCTCACACGGACCTGGCTATGGAGGTGGCGGTTCAAGCTCCGGTTTTCAGGGTCAAGGGAACCCGTAGCAGCAGTCTGGTTATGAGAGTAATCCGAAGCAGCTCAACAGTGGTCAGTATCATGTGTTCACCACGAGTTTATGCAAACGGGACCAGAAGGTTCGTAAAAGGGCGGTGGACGCGGTTGAGCCGACAGTCCCTCGCTACTTGCGGTGGTCTGAACACCCAATTGTATGGAGCCATGAGGATCACCCGCCCCGGGTTGACAATCCGGGTCAGTTAGCTTTGGTGGTTGCACCTCAAGTTGGACGGTACAAGTTCACTAAAGTACTCATGGATGGAGGCAGTAGCATCAATATCCTTTACTATGAGACTTATCATCGTATGAGTTTGACTGATAAGGATCTTAAGCCGTCTAATACTGTTTTTCATGGTGTGGTGCCTCATAAATCGGCATATCCAGTTGGCAAGATAGCTTGGGAAGTGGCTTTCGGTGATGATCATGATTCCAGAGCTGAGACATTGACCCTTGAGGTGGATAAGATCAAGAGCCCTTATCATGCCTTGTTTGGGCGGCCAGCTTACGCCAAGTTTATGGAAAGGCCTTGTTATGTTTATTTGCAGCTTAAGATGCCGGGTCATAAGGGTACCATCACTATACATGGTAACAGGAAGATGGCCTTCGAGTGTGAAGAAGGCGATGCTGCTTATGCTGAGTGTATTTGTGCAACAGAGGAGTTGAAGTTTTACAAAGATAATGTTGATCCAGCAGATATGACACCTTTGAAGAAATCAACCACAGAGAATGATCCTCTGTTAAAGTTTAAGTCTGCAGATGACACTAAGATGGTTGACTTTGTTCATGGCGACTCACCCAAACAGTTCAATATCAGCGCTAATATGGATCCGAAATAGGAAAGCACGCTCATCGAGTTCATCCGTGAGAACCGGGACATCTTTGCATGGAAACCTTCTGACATGCCAGGTGTGCCGAGGGAACTTGCTGAGCACACACTTAATGTTGATCCGAAGTTTAAACCGGTCAAGCAATTCCTTCGTACGAAGAGCGGCCCAAGGCCATTGGAGAAGAAGTGGCCCGGCTCTTGGTGGTTGGGTTTATCATTGAAGTTTTTCATCCTGAGTGGTTGGCAAACCCGGTGCTGGTGCTTAAGAAGAATGGCACTTGGCGGATGTGTGTGGATTATACATACCTCAATAAGGCCTGTCCGGCCGACCCTTTTGCTCTCCCTCGTATTGATCAGATTATTGATGCTCCAGCGGGTTGTGAACGTTTGAGTTTTTTGGATGCTTACTCTGGTTATCATAAGATCAAGATGGCAGTTAAGGACCAGTAGAAGACATCTTTCATTACTCCCTTTGGATCCTTCTGTTATGTATCTATGCCTTTTGGGTTCAAGAGTGCCCAGGCGACTTATCAGCAATGTGTTCAGAATTGCCTCCATGACCAGATTGGACGTAATGTTCATGCTTATGTGCATGACATTGTTGTAAAATCCAAGAATAAGGAGACTTTGATAGATGATTTTGAAGGAAACCTTTGACAACCTCCGTGTCTACAAGAGGATGCTTAACTTGGCCAAGTGTGTCTTTCGTATGCCAGCAGGAAATCTCTTGGGTTTTTTGGTTTCTGAAAGGGGCATTGAAGCTAACCCGAGGAAAATCAAGGCTATCACTTCCTTGGCTAAGCCGGTGTGTATTAATCATGTCCAGCGTCTGGCAGGTCGTATTGCGGCCTTAAGCCGGTTGGGCGAAAAAGCTATCCCTCTGTACCAGATGATGAAGAAAACAGACCACTTTGTCTAGAGTGATGCTGCTGATCAGATGTTTGAAGCCTTGAAAAAACAGTTAGCTGAGACGCCGATCCTTGCTGCCCCTATTGATAAGGAGCCCTTGCTGTTATATGTGGCTGCTAATAGCCGAGATGTCAGCGTTTCAATTGTTGTGGAAAGGAAGGAATCAGGCAAGGAGATCCAGTTTAGCGGCCGGTTTATTATGTCAATGAGGTACTGTCGGATTTCGGGTTCTAGCAGACCCTTGAGGTTCGAACACTGGGGTGCGCGTGGAGATTTCGCCTTCTACCTACCTGCACCCCTCCGCCTCGCTAAGATCTAAGCTATGGAAAGAACAACACAAGAGACACAGGGTTTATACTGGTTCGGGCCACCGTTGTGGTGTAATACCCTACTCCAGTGTGTGGTGTGGTGGATTGCCTCTTGGGCTGATGATGATGAGCAATACAAGGAAGAACAACCTCGCGAGGGTCTATTCTTGGCTGGGGGGATGAACTGCCAGGAGGAGTTCAGTCACCCTTCTCTCTCTCTCTTCTCGATTCTCTCTCCGATTTCCATCATAGCTAGTTTCTCTCTTGGCTTCTAGATTCTCCCTTCTTGATTCCGATCCCCCTACCCTGGGGGTGGCTAGTCCTATTTATAGGCAAAGGCCCTGGGCCTCTTCCCAAATATTGAGCGGGAAGGGCGCCAACAATTGGCCATTTTGAAGGGGAACATTTGGTACACTTATCCTGACTAAAGTTGGTCCTCGCCTACCAAAGGCTCTGGTGGTGACGCTGGCTTGGGCTCCACAATGACTTCCTCCCTGCCGTTGGACTGGTCTTGGTCTTGTTGCACCGAAACGGGTGCCTTTGCTTGATGCTCTCGCCTGCGCTTGCTCCCTTTGCACCAAAGAGGAAAGGAGGACACTGCGTGGGCTGGCGCCCGCCTGGCACCCTTGGTCGTCATGGCTTGCGTCACGGGCACCTCATGAGGTACCCCGCCTTGATCTCTCCGCCTCCTCGCGAGCCAGCCTGACGAGGCCGTGCCTGAGGAAGCTCCGTGTCGTCCACCCCGCGAGGCTTGGCCCCTCACGAGGGTCTTGGGTCTGTGTTGATGAAGATGGGCCGTGCTGGGCCCCCCTTTGAGCCACGCCGCAGGCCGCAGGCAGGCAAGTCTGGGGACCCCCGTTCCCAGAACGCCGACAGTAGCCCCTGGGCCCAAGGCGCGCCCGGACTTGGCCGTGCAGGGAGGCGAAAGCGCAAGGGCGAAGCGCCGCGGGCCCAACAGCCTGCGGCCTTGGGCGCCGCGTGGCGGTTGATTGGACGTGAGCGTCTCCACTTCCCCATGGCGCCTCGGCAACTGCACGGATTTCACAAGTCCCTGCATGCAAAGCGGGTCATGATTACCTGCAATCGTGGAGGTCGGTGGTTGGCCTTCGCCGGCCATAAGTACAGAACGGCGCGCGCCCTTCCAGTCCATCCCTTCTTGCTTCTCCTTCTTCCCGGTCCTTGCTCCGTCTCGCTGTGATGGCTCCGATCCGCCGGTTCTCGATGGCAGAGAAGGGAAAGGCTCCCCGAGAGGAACCAGACCCGCTCCCGCCGAAGAAATGGCTCGCCCTCCGCGGCCAGGACGAGGGGGACCATCAGGTGGTGTCGATGCCCTGGTGCGAGCGGCCACCGCCGGGGTTCCCGCTTCCCTTGTATGCCCACATCGAGGGCTCTGAAGGAGTCGATGCCGATCACCACGGTCGGCGCCGCTGTCGGCGCCGACGGGTCACGAAGGTGTGGGTCGTCCCCCCTGGGGTCCACACCGAGGGCTCCTCCCGAGAGTTCGTGCTCCACGCCGCCATGCCTCCTCAATCTTGGATTCGCCTTCCTCCCTTCTTCGCCTCCATCATCCTGCAGGGAGAACTCCTGGAGCTTTGGCTGCAGCACGCCGGCTGCAGCACCCTCGCGACCGAGGTAGAGGTCGCGGTCGTTGCCCCGGGCGAGGTCTTCATGACTCGAGGCTGGAGCGAAATCGCCCGGGTTTGCAGGACAAGAGGCGCCTTTGCGATCCACTTGGAGGACGATGGTGCTTCGGTGATGTTCTTCAAGGTCTTCAATGCGAACGGGCGCCGGCTGGAGTGCTGCCCCGGGAGAGGTGGTCGGGACCCTGCTACGGTGAGGACTGGGCCCGCCGACCGCTCCCTTGGCGGCTGCTCAGGCGGCAGAGGTGTCGGAGGGTCCAGCGACTCCGGTGAGCTCTTCGCGACTGTGGAGACGAGTGATGACAGCTACGAGCCCCCGAGCTGGCGCCGCTCCTAGAGCAGGGCGGGCTCGTCAGGCCGTCACCGACTCTGATCTGGATGGGGTTGGTGTCGGTGCTTGACGGCCCGCTGTTGACGATGGCGTCTTTCGCAGGGGCGCGTGTAGTTAGCGTCCTTTTAGGATCTGTTCCCTGCAAGGAATCAAAGACGCGTCCCGTGAGGGCTTGTAAGGTGCCTGTGATCCTGTTTGTTAATATAACCCTTGTCGTAGAATTGTGCGAGTTGCTCATTCCGTCTTAGCTCAGTCCTCCCTTTCGAACCTCACGAGGGCTTGGTGCTCTGCGCCGACAGGTCCCAGTCCCAAGGCGGCTTCAGCCGTTGCTGGTATGCCAGGTCGCGATGCCATGGTCAAGGCCAGGAGGTGAGCGACCCGGGGTCCGGTAAGAGCCCCTGAGTTGCGATGCTCAGGAGGTCCCCTTTGGCGCTCAAGCAGCCGTCGTTCGGTGAGAAAGGAGAGCGGCGTCGCTAACACGGGATTGCATTAGGTGCGGGGATGGTGCCAAGGTAGCTGGTGCTTCCGGGTGGTGACTTATCTCGAGAATCAGGGACCGCTCTCTGGTGTGTCGCCGGGTCCGTGCATCGGCAGGCGTGAGGTTGCTCGGCGAGGTCCTCGTGTGTCCCTCCCCTCTCGCCTTTGCTCCCCTTTCTGCTCTATGTCCTCGGGTCCCGGCCCTCGAGCGAGTCTCAGCCGTCGCTGGTATGCCAGGTCACGATGCCGTGGACAAGGCCAGAGGGTGAGGGCTGGAGAGCCAGTAGGAGCCCTGAGTCGCGATGCTCAGGCACCCCCCCTTTAACGTGCAAGCGGTTCGCGCGGATGAGAGTGAAGGAGACACCGCAAGGGCCTCGCCTGACGCAGCTCCTTTAGGAGATCCTGTAGACCCATCATAGAAATAACGAGGGGTTGCCATGACAATTGACAGTCAGCCGTTGGTTGCTTCCGAGGGGCGATGAGGCACTGAAGGCTTGACGAGGTGGTGCCATGCGGGGCTGCCGCGGCCAGAGCTCAGCCATTCAGGTTTGCCGGTGTTGCAGGGACGGACCCATGCACAAGCGTCGTGCCATTTGGGAGCAGCTCCGTTAGTTGGCGTCAGTTGAATGGGCAACTAGGTCAAACACATTAGCCGCGAAGGAGTGGATTCATTCAAATAGATGCTGGGAAGGCGGACATCACTGGGTCAGGCCCGAGCGACTTGGGGATGATGCAGCCCATGGGGCGCCCCCAACAAAGTAAGCTAACAACATGAAATAAAAGGGATACATGCCGCAGGGACGGACCCACGTAGACTGGGAATAATGCAGCCCTAGGGGGCGCTCCCAGCTGGAAATGAAACTTGAAAGATGTCACCTGATGATGTTGAGGACGAAGGAGTGTTGGTGTAGCAGACTCGGTGGGCTACGGAAACCGATCCTCACGAGCCCCCAGGCCCAGGGGCCTCGGGAGGCTCCGGAGGCGCTGGTGGCTCCTCGCGGACCATCTCCATCTCCGCCAGGGCTGCAGAACGCCTGGCCTCTTGAGCCTCCATGATACCCCTCATGAGGCGCTGGTATGTGGCAGCCGCGTTCGGCAAGCCGTAAGGCATGCGAACGTAGCTGTGGGGTGGAACTTCGCAGCGCCCCACTCGCAAGGGCCAGAGGCACTCCAGAGAGGCGACTCGATTGAGCCCTGGTATGTCGATGCAGACGCGCAGCCCACCATCCTCGCCTGGATGGGGAGCCACAGCTGGTAGGCGGCGGCCGCCTTTCATGGCTCTTGACTCCTGTAGCTCCTGAATGGCCTTGCTGACGAACTCCCGAGGGTCTGGCTCTCCTTGCCTTACTCCTTCTTGAGGGAAACGTGCTTTGAAACACGCCTCCATGTGGTGCCCAAGCGCCTCCCTCATGACCTTAGCCAGGTCGGTGGCCCTCCAGGGGAGAGCCCCCGAGCCCTGCCTGAGGAGGGCGCCGGGCGCGCTTTCCTATGCGATGGAGGGAGATTCCCCCTGGGCAGGCGCGGGCCCTGAGGGGCCTGCCTCCTGAGGGGCCAGGCCGGACGATGTCTTCTTCTTCTTGGGGGTGGTCTCGGGAAGCCTCCTGCTTCCGTGATCCGGGTCTTCCAGTGACGCGGCCTGAAAGGCTCATTCCAGGGAACACACCGCGTCCTTCTCTTCACAGGGCACCGTGATGACTCCGCCACTTCCTGGCATCTTGAGGACGTTGTAGCCGTGGTGAGTTACGGCCATGAACTTGGCCAGCGCTGGGTACCCAAGAATGGCGTTGTATGGTAGACGAATGTGAGCGACGTCGAAGTCGATGAGCTCGGTGCGGTAGTTGTCGCGTGCCCTGAAGGTGACAGGGGGGCGGACCTGCGCAATCAGGACCGTGGAGCCATCGGTGACTCCGGAGAAAGGCTTGGTTGGCTGAAGCTGGTTGTAGGGCACTTGGAGATTGTTGAATGTTTCCACGGACAGGACGTTGAGCCCTGCCCCGCCATCGATGAGGGTCCTGGTGACCACCACGTTGCTGATGATTGGGGAACAAAGCATCGGGAGGACTCCGGTTGTAGCCGCACACTTGAGCTGATCTGCTGAGCTAAACATGATGGCGCACGCCGACCACCTGAGAGGGCGCGTGGCTTCGAGCTTGGGGAGGACTGCATTCACTTCACGGGTGAACTACTTGAAGATGCATTGAGAGGCTGGGGCTTGAGCCCCGCCCAGGATGCAGGCGATCGCGCGCGGCTCCTGGAAGCCTCCAGCCCCCTCGTCCTGATGGCGGTCCTTGTTTCTCCTTGGCTGCGGTGGCAGCGGAGGGAGGCCTGCGTTGCCTTGCGGGCGATCCTCGCGAGGCTGATCCCTCCAGTCTCCCTCGCGAGGCGGGTCTTGCCAGCGATCCTCGCGAGGTTGATCGCGCCACCCTTGGCGCGGGCCGCGGTCTTCCCAGCGTCCTGCGTTCCTTCCTCCTCCTAGACCGTAGCCCCGGTCACCGCGGTCGGGGCGACGGCCGATCCTTCCTTCTCGCACGGCTCGGAGCTCTTGACATTCGTTGGTGTTGTGGGTGTGGAGGTCGTGGTACACACAGTACCGACTGCCCTTGGAAGATTCGGGCTGATCTCTGCCCCGCTTGGTGTCTGGTTCTGCCGTGAGCACGACAGCCCCCTTGCGCTTCACATCCTTGGCCTTGGGCTTCTTCTCTTCTGGGTCTGCGGCAGGCAGCTCGAGGAGGGAGAGACGCCCTTCCTCAGCCCTGGCGCACTTGGTTGCCAAGTTGAACAGCTCCTAGGAAGTGCACAGGTCTTCATGCATCGCCAGCTCCTCCTTCATCTTGACATTGCGCACGCCGTCGGAGAAGGCTGAGATGATGGCCTCCTCGGTCACCTTGGGAATTTTGAGGCGTGCGTTGTTGAAGCGCTGGATGTACTTCTGCAGGGTCTCTCCGGGTTGTTGCTTGATGCGGCGCATGTCGCTCACGGCGGGTGGCCGGTCGCGAGTACCTTGAAAGTTGGCGATGAAGAGGGTGCGCATCTCGTCCTAGGAGGAGATCATGCCTGGAGCCAGGTTCAGGAGCCAGGTGCGGGCCCCGTCCTTGAGCGCCATGGGAAACCAGTTCGCCATGACCTTCTCGTCTCCGTTGGCAGCTTCGATGCCCAGCTCATAGAGCTGGAGGAACTCCGCAGGGTCGGCCGTGCCATCGTAACGAGGAGGCAGGTCTGGCTTGAACTTGCCGGGCCACGCGACGCTGCGTAGCTCGGTGGTGAAGGCACGACAGCCTGCTTTGGCCACGGGAGGCCTTGGGTGATGGAGAGCTTGGTCTTGCATGTCCCCACGCGCTGCAGCTGGGAGCAGTGCGGGGTCTTGACGCACGGGAGCAGGAGCATGGTCGCGACATGCTGGAGTAGGGAGCGCCCGGGCAGCTTCTTGCGGGCAAGGGACTTCTTGGCAGCTCTGCTCTTGCCGCGCTGGCACCTGATGGAGCGGGTTCCGCCCAGGGGCCACGTGCCTTGGAGCCATGGCGCCTTCTTGAGGAGGAGGCGGCTGGGGCGCCGCCGGAGCTTCGACGCCCGCGCGGGGCGGGGTGCGGTGCAGCGGAACGGACGGCGCAGGAGAGCCCCCTGCGGCGCGGACGAGCTCGGCAACGCGGTCGAGCCATTCTTCGTAGACGTCGTCGAGGGGACGGTAGCGCAGGAGCTTGTTTGCCGCGATGAGCGCAACTCGAGCCTCCATGGGTGCGCGGAGCGCGCGGGACGAAGAACCAGCTGGGGGTGAGCGAGGGAGTAGCGGTGCGGCCGTCTTACCACACGGACGGATGCTGAGACGACGCTTGCTGCTCGTCCCCCGCCGGGCCGGTGGCGGTGTTGACGGCAGGTGACGGGGAACGGCGAGGACGCCCGCCGACAGGAGCCGTCTGGGTGATGCGGGAAGCGAGAGCGGCCCGGCGCTCGGCGCGGGCCCGACGAGCGTCAGACATGGACGCGATGGTCGGAGGAGAACGGGGTGGTGGAAGACGAATTCCGGCGCACCCCTACCTGGCGCGCCAAATGTTGGATTTCGGGTTCCGGCAGACCCTTGAGGTTCGAACACTAGGGTGCGCACGGAGATTTCGCCTTCTACCTACCTGCACCCCTCCGCCTCGCTAAGATCTAAGCTATGGAAAGAACAGCACAAGAGACACAGGGTTTATACTGGTTCGGGCCACCGTTGTGGTGTAATACCCTACTCCAATGTGTGGTGTGGTGGATTGCCTCTTGGGCTGATGATGATGAGCAATACAAGGAAGAACGGCCTCGCGAGGGTCTGTTCTTGGCTGGGGGGATGAACTGCTAGGAGGAGTTCAGTCACCCTTCTCTCTCTCTCTTCTCGATTCTCTCTTCGATTTCCATCATAGATAGTTTCTCTCTTGGCTTCTAGATTCTCCCTTCTTGATTCCGATCCCCCTACCCTGGGGGTGGCTAGTCCTATTTATAGGCAAAGGCCCTGGGCCTCTTCCCAAATATTGAGCGGGAAGGGCGCCAACAATTGGCCATTTTGAAGGGGAACATCTGGCACACTTATCCTGACTAAAGTTGGTCCTCGCCTGCCAAAGGCTCTGGTGGTGACGCTGGCTTGGGCTCCACAATGACTTCCTCCCTACCGTTGGACTGGTCTTGGTCTCGTTGCACCGAAACAGGTGCCTTTGCTTGATGCTCTCGCCTGCGCTTGCTCCCTTTGCACCAAAGAGGAAAGGAGGACACTGCGCGGGCTGGCGCCCGCCTGGCACCCTTGGTCGTCATGGCTTGCGTCACGGGCACCTCGTGAGGTACCCTGCCTTGATCTCTCCACCTCCTCGCGAGCCAGCCTGACGAGGCCGTGCCTGAGGAAGCTCCGTGTCGTCCGCCCCGCGAGGCTTGGCCCCTCACGAGGGTCTTGGGTCTGTGTTGATGAAGATGGGCCGTGCTGGGCCCCCCTTTGAGCCACGCCGCAGGCCGCAGGCAGGCAAGTCTGGGGACCCCCGTTCCCAGAACGCCGACAGGTACTCATTGAATCCAAGCAGAGATACCCACATTGGCAAAAGCTGGTTTATGAGGTGTCCATGGCTAGTGGCAAGTTGAAGCAGTATTTCTTTGGTTACCCCATCACCGTGATCAGTTCTGCTCCTTTGGGGGATATCATTCAAAATAGAGAATCTACAGGTCTGGTAGCCAAATGGGCCATTGAGCTTGGACCCCCTGGTTTGAAGTATCTGCCTTGGACAACTATTAAGTCTCAAGCACTTGGAGATTTCATTAATGACTGGATTGAGCTGCAGATGCCTAAGGAGAAGTCGGATATCACATATTGGACTATTCACTTTGATGGATCCAGGCAGTTGGAAGGATCGGGGGCTGGAGTTATTTTGACTTCCCCGCGAGGTGATAAATTTTGGTATGTTTTAAGGTTGATGTTCCCTTGTACTAACAATGCAGCTGAGTATGAGACCTTGCTCCATGGTCTCCGGATGGCTAAAGAGATGAATCTAAGCCGGGTGAGGTGTTTTGGCGACTCAAATTTGGTGGTTCAGCAAGTTTCAGGCACTTGGGATTCTAAAGACCCACTCATGGCGGCTAACCACTGAGAGGTTGATACTATTGCTGGTCATTTCAAAGGTTATCAAGTGGAACATGTTGATCGTAGGAAAAATGAGGCGGTTGATGCTTTAAGCTGGCTAGGGTCCCAACGTAAGCCGGTACCACCTAATGTTTTCCTTGATATTCTGCATAACCCTTCAGTCAAGTTGCCTATGAAGGAATATCTTGCTATTCCTGACCCGGAGGAGCAGTTGGTGGCCGCTCTTCATGCTATTCCTGATTGGACAGTTCCATATTTGGCTTATATGACCCGGGGCGAGTTACCTAAAGATTAAACTATGGCCCGGTAGATAACCCGGTGGTCTAAGTCAATGACTATTGTCAATGGAGAGTTGCATCGCTGCAGTGTCACAGGGGTGTTTCAACATCGTGTTTCTCCTGAGGAAGGCTGTGAGATTCTACGAGAGATTCATGAAGGAGATTGTGGTCATCATGTCGGTTCTAAGTCTCTTGTAGCCAAGGCTTTCTGTCATGGGTTTTATTGGCTGACAGCTCATACTCATGCAGAGGATTTGGTCAGTAAATGTGATGGTTGTCAAAAAAATTTCAAGACGAGCTCATGCACTAGCTCAGGAATTGAGGATGATTCCAATTACTTGGCTGTTTGCAGTCTGGGGGCTGGATATGGTTGGTGTCACACCCTAGCTAGTCATGCATTAGAGTGTTGCATCATGTTTACTCTTTCATCAGAAACTTGAAATGGGGATGACAGAACCCCCAGTCCCCTCTGAAACCAACTAGGGTTACTAAAATAATTTTCAATGAACCTGAAATGCCCTTCTAAAATGCCCATCATTTTTGTCTTGGTTCAGAACCTCTGCCAAAAGTGGTGCACATTTTCCTAGGCCATCCTAGGGTTTTTGAATTAAATCATAAATATTTGAATTTGGGCATTTAAAATTATATAAAATATTTAAATGCTCAAATATCTCCAAACTAAAATGTTTCATGTTGGAAATAATCCAACTATGGGCTAGGAATAGTTTGGTGATTTTTGAAGTTGTCTAGGTATTTTATTAAATTCAACAAAGTTGCAGATATATTAAATAAAAACAGAAATAGAAAAAAAGGGGAAAACTTACCTGGCGCCACCGCAGGCCCACCAGCCAGCCCACCTGGCCGGCCCAGCCCGGCCACCGCTCCAGCGAGCTGCTTGGCTCGCCAGGCAGGCAGCCAAGGTGCTCGGCGGCGGCACCGCAGCTCGCCACGCAGCTGCACGCCGCCCTGCCTCCCCCTCTCGCCGCCCTGATGGCCTGGACGAGCTCCACGTCGCGCCCCGACCCTCCTGGACACCTCCATTCGCCCCCAGTTCATCTCCCTCGCGCTCCCACGCCATGGCCGACGCCACCGTCGCCGCACCTCCGCCGTAGCCGTGCTCCCGTTCGTCTCCACGCCGCGCCACCGTGTCCAGAAGCTCCGCCGTCCTCCACTTCTTCGAGCTAGTCGAGCCCCGAGCGCTCGCGTGCCCCGAAGCCGCCGCACCAACCTCGCCCGAACCGCCATCGCCGGAGATCCCCTTCGCCGTCGCCGCCGCAGCAGCTCGTCCCCGACCACGCCGTCCTCTCCATCAAGACCGCAGTGAGCTGGGCTAACTTCCCTTCCTCTCTTTCTCTCTCTCGTGCACCACAGCGAGCACACCAAGCTCACCCGCACGCGCCGTCGCGGACCTCGTCGCCGACGTGCTTCCGGCCACACTCCGGCCACAAGATGGTGTCCATCTTACTCACCGAGTCCCACAACACCTAGCTAGCCACTCCACGAGCCTCACCGACCCCTCTAGCGCCAAGTTCATCTTCGACCGAACCCCGGTGGCCGCCAAAGTCGTCGCCGGCGCCAACTCCGGCCACCCCGACCCCAACGGACTCCGCCAAGAGCCGCGGTTTGTCCTCAGCTCCACTC
Source organism: Triticum dicoccoides (assembly GCF_002162155.2). Taxonomy (NCBI): domain Eukaryota; kingdom Viridiplantae; phylum Streptophyta; class Magnoliopsida; order Poales; family Poaceae; genus Triticum; species Triticum dicoccoides. Next base: position 273,550,779 of record NC_041384.1, read on the forward strand.
CGGTGGTCTCCGCGGCCCATTTGGTGGCCGAAATGGCCAAAACCACTCCCGCCGCCGCGTCGGGCTCACCGGCGGCTAAACGCCGGCGTCGCTGGCTTTGACTTTGACCACGGGTGGGCCCTGGTTGACTCCCCTGAGTCAATGACAGGTGGGGCCCAGCCCTGTTAATTATACATGATTAGTTTTAATTGAATCTTAATTAAAATAACCACCCTGACATGCGGGACCCACTGTCAGGTTTGACCCAGACCTGTTCCGTTGACCTGCTGACGTCACACTGACGTCAGGCTGACGCAGTAATTGATTTTCTGGATTTAATTTAAATCAGGAAATTCCAGAATATTATTTAAACTTCAAAAATTCATAACTTTTATTCTGTAACTCCAAATTGGACAAATTATATATGAAAAATGATCAGAAAAATCCAATCTATCCATCTGTACTATTTTCATGCATGATCAAACAAGTTAAATTGATGTTTCAAGCAGAACAAGGAAAAGCACTTTAAAAGGCCATATTTGAATTTGAAATTTGAATCCTTGATTCAAATTTGTTCAAACCCTTCTGGTTTTAGTTGCATTAGCCCAACACACTCATATTGCCATGTTTCATGCATGCATCATATTGTCGCACATTGTTTGGTGATGGTTGTGTATCGGTGTCCTTTGCGACAGGTTCTGCCTCCGAGGAGTACCGTGATTACCCTAACGAAGAACCGTATCCGTGCATCGAACCATCAGGCAAGCAACCAACCATTTGATCATATCGATACAATCCCATGTTCTCGCTCCTGCTCTCTTTTACTGCATTAAGACAACGCGTTTCAAACTGCTGTGTGCTACGGTAGTTGAACCCATTTCCTCTGCATGACCTGTCATTGCCACAGTAACTAGATGAAACCCACTAGCATGTGTAGGAGTTGTTTGAGCCATATGTATGTGTTGTTCCTACCTTGCTATGCCTGCTATGCTTAGAGTCGTGTCAGGTCTGGTTCATCTGGGTGATGGGCTAGAGTGAAATGTTTATGGCGGTAATAAGAGTGGTGTGGTGAACACGATTTGGTAAAGGTATCGATGAGAGGCCATGTAGGAGTACATGGTGGGTTGTTTCATTGAAGCCGACCTTAAGCACTGAGATCTGTATGTGTGATTTAAGAATCAGCTACTACCATGCATTGGGCCCGAAACCAATGGACCCTCTCGGCTTCTTATTCACCCTAGTTCTCCGTCCAGGAGTTGCAAGTAGTTTCTGGTGTTTGTAGCCTACTGGAGGCCGTGGACAGCGCTGACCGTAGGGGTGGGCTGTGATGCGGTAGGTACGTGGCACGGTGTACCGAATACCCGTTAGGTATCTCGGGAACCCTGTTCACATCGTTCAGGGCCGTATGGGAAACCTCGGCCGGACTCCCTGCGGATGGAACCTGGATAGGCGATAAACCTGGACTAGAGGCTTAGGTGATTAGGTAGGTCGTGGCCGACACGCACGTTGGGCTTCCGCTTGAAGGTTGCCGAGTACATGTCGTGTAAACGACGGTAAGTGGTGAGAGCGTGTATGAAGGAGTACACCCCTGCAGGGTTAACATGATCTATTCGAATAGCCGCGTCCGCGGTAAAGGACTACTTGGTTGCCTATACAGTTCATAGACAAGTAAATGGAAACTACTAAAAGCCTCAAGATAAGTGTGAGTGCCGAGGATGGCTCTTCCGTAGGAAGACGGAGGCGGATCCTCGGTAGTGTATTGAATTGGTGAGTAGTGGACTCGTGTGCGCAAAACCATTTCAAGTTGGAGTATCGTAGGATAGCCTAGCCAAGAGTCAAAGCTGGCTTGCTGCAATAACTCCACCAACCTTTCTTGATACTAAGCATGTATGTAGGATCTGATGTAAGTCTTGCTGAGTACCTTTGTACTCATGTTGCTATAATCTACATTTTTACAAAAGACGCTGCAACCCCTTCTGATGGGTTCTATGTAGACGTTGACATCAACGAGTAGGCTAAAGACCCAGGTGGTGACCCTGAGCTTGTGAAGGACCCTGTAGTATAGCTAGGCTTCCCAAGCCTCCTTTATTTCACTAGTTGTCTGTACTCAGACAAGTTACTTCCGCTGCTGGTTTGTATGACTGTATGACTTGTATGTTGGGTCGTGAGACCCGTACCTTCGTGTATGTTATGTATGGCTCCCTGAGCCTTAAATAAAGTACTTGTGTCGTAGAGTCATGTTGTGATGCTTCGTTGTATTTGCACATATCGAGCATATTGTGTGTATGATTGAAATGCTTGGTATGTGTGGGATCTGACTATCTAGTTGTTTATCTTTAGTAGCCTCTCTTACCGGGAAATGTCTCCTAGTGTTACCGCTGAGCCATGGTAGCTTGCTACTGCTCTGGAACACTTAGGCTGGCCGGCATGTGTCCTTCTTCGTTCCTGTGTCTGTCCCTTCGGGGAAATGTCACGCTTTGAGTACCGGAGTCCTGTTAGCCCACTACAGCCCGGTTTACCGGAGTCCTGCTAGCCCAGTGCTACAGCCCGGACCCACTTGCTGATGACCGACACGTTCGAAGCTGGGTCATGGATGCCTGTCCCTGTAAGTCTGTGCCACTTTGGGTTTACGACTAGTCATGTCAGCCCGGGCTCTTTATCATATGGATGCTAGCGACACTATCATATACGTGAGCCAAAAGGCGCAAACGGTCCCGGGCAAAGGTAAGGCGACACCCGTGGGGATACCGTGCGTGAGGCCGCAAAGTGATATGAGGTGTTACCGGCTAGATCGATGTGACATCGAGTCGGGGTCCTGACAGTTGGACATTTCAAAAGGTCCAAGGACAAAAAGACCCACCTTTAGGTGGCAGTTGACAAGTTTACAAAGTGGGTTGAGGCAGAGCCGGTCGGTAAGTGTGACGCGGCGACAGCGGTTCAATTTCTTAAAAAGGTGATTTTCCGATTTGGCTACCCTCACAACATTATAACTGATAATGGCATTAATCTGTCTAAAGGTGCTATGAAAGAATTCTGTCAACGAGAGCATGTTCGCCTTGATGTATCATTAGTGGTTCACCCCCAGTCCAATGGCCAAGGTGAAAGAGCCAATCAAGAAATTTTGAGAGGCATAAAACCCCGCGTTATGGTCCCTTTGCAGAGGACGCCGGGTTATTGGGTTGAGGAGTTACCTTCAGTGCTTTGGAGTATCAATACCATCCCCAATAGATCTACGGGTCACACGCCTTTCTTCATGGTTTACGGAGCAGAGGCTGTTCTCCCTAGTGACATCCGTCACGACTCACCCCATGTGGTGGCTTATGTTGAAGCTGATAATGAAAAAGCATGTCAAGACGATCTTGATTTGTTGGATGAGGAGTGTGACCATGCGGCGGCTTGGTCGGTGTCGTGGTATTGTCAAGGCAGATGTCCTAGAGAAAGGACTTAGTCGTGGAGCCATCGCGACGGGTTAGCTTGAAGGGGTTAAAGCGAACACAAGGACGCAAGAGAGTTTATACTAGTTCGGCCCCTTCGATGAAGGTAAAAGCCTACATCTAGTTGTGATGGAATTGATGTGGTTTTGATGACTAGGGAGCAAACAAGCTTCGCCTATGTCTCGAGCTGTTGTCTGTTGTCCTTGAACCGCCGCCGGGTCGTCCCCTTATATACACGGGTGACTCCCGTCGGCTTACGGAGTCCCAATACCGGCTCATAGATGTGTCCGGTCTGGTCTCTACTTATTCCTAACTTACAATATAGGTTAACTACTAACGCCGGTTTACGGCTACAAGCCTTGAACCGACCATGGGCCTTGAGCCCTCCTCTGTCTTATTGGGCTTTAACATACTTAACTACTAACGAGGTTAACCCGGCCCAGATAGGCCGGTTTACGCCCAGTAGTAATATCCCCAACATTAGGCCCCAGATTGATTTGAACGGGTTCATGTCAATCCTTTTATAAAAACTTCACCTTCAACATCTTCTTATAAATTGGTAAACCGCCATGATGTCATCTTCTCTGATTGCGGTAAGCTGGAGTGACGTCACCTGTCATAACGAAGCTATCCATTATGTTTCTTTGTTTAATAGATCGGCGGAAATCGAGGCGACAGCTCCATTTTTTGGCCCCTTGATTGTCGCACCTGACTTATGTTCTTTCGCCTTATAAATAGGACCGAAGGGTCATTTCTTTTCTCCTTCCATGCCTTCTTCGTCTTCCTCGCGTCGCCAGCCTCGGAGCTCCGCCGCCGCCATCGTCCTCTGCCTCATCCTTGGCCGCTGCATCAACCTGAGCGCACCAGAACACCGCAGCAACCTTCCGCATCTTCCTCAGCTCCGGTAAATCTTCTATTCCTTCCCCCGCAGATCTGGCCTAGGGTTTCGTAGTTCTTTAGTGTTCATCGTCTGCCTCTTTCTCACATGATAGATCTTTGGATGAATCCGCAAGTCTTTACTCTGTGCAATGATAGTTGTTTGACCTTTCGCCTTCACTTATGCATCTCAAACCATAGATCTATATGAACGTTTTGCTCATTGGTTCGGTACTGCTCCCTTGAACCTCTAAGTATTTATCTTTTTTCTGAACTTGCTTCAGATCCAATGCTGTAAAGAACTCTTGTGAAACCTGTTTCTACGTACCTGTCCATCCGCAATCTCAGCTTTTTAATGCTTAGATCAGGCGGTTTAACCTTATAGAAAATTTTCCAAACTAGTATATGCCATTAGTCCCCTTGTTGAACCGCCAGATGTTGGTTGCTTCATGAAACTCCGGTTCAGATAGTTCTGTCTCTGGTTTACCAGTGCATATACCAACGTACCTTGATCAAATGCATTTTTGAACCAGGATCTTCTACCTTGTAGATTCCATCATGGCCAAGCAAGTATATGAGTGCAATTGGGTTCCTTCTCGCGTCACAGAGGATCAATTGGACAATTTAGTCCTGATTGGCGCTTTGGGCAGCAAAGATACCATCCATTGGAGGGCTCCTGGCAAAGAATGCCCTCCCACACCTCGAGAAGGAGAGGTTGTTGTTTTCGTAGATCACTTAGCCCGGGGCTTTAAACTGCCCGGTTCTAAATTTTACCGGGATGTCTTATCCGATTTCCAACTCCATCCGCAAGACACTGGCCCCAACTCTGTTACAAATATGTGTCACTTCCAAGTGCTCTATGAGGTGTTGTTTTAAGAGGAGCCCACAGTGGAATTGTTCAGAGACCTTTTCCATCTAAACTGCCGTACCGAGTTTACTGATGGCTCTAATACGGAGTTGGGTGGCGTGGCGATTCAGAAAAGGAAAGAGGTCACATACCCTCACACCAAGCTGCATAGTCACCCCAAGGAGTGGAATCAGACATGGTTCTACTGCAAAGATACCTCCCCTGCTGGTGAGAATCCCTTGCCTAGCTTTCGTCCGGAGCGGCTCAGCAATACACACCCTTTTCCTCAGAGATTGACTGCCCAGGAGAGAAGCAAATATGCTCCCCAACTGTCAAAGCTCAGAGCCTTTATGGCCAACGGTTTAACAGGGGTTGATCTCGCTCGCTGTTGGATATCATGGAGCATACTGCCCCTTAGTCGGTGCTCCGGTTTGATGTGCGAGTATACTGACAGTGTGGATGACCCACTGCGACATTCAAAAATCCAGCTCTCCGATGAAGAAATCACAGAGGCTGTGAATAAGATGCTCAATGAACCGGAACACGTCTGTGCTAGAACCGGCCTGCTTCCCTTCTGCGCCACCAACAAACCGCCAGCTGTAAGACTTTAATTTTTCTCTTTGCTGAATCTTTTATTGATATGTCTGGTCAATGTTTAATATCAGCGTATGCGTAATCAGGGCAATGATCCGTTTTGGAGCAAAAAACTGCCGCAGGAGAAACCAGAAAAACCAGACAAACCGGAAAGAGCAACTCGGCAAAAGACTAAAGCTGTGAAGAAGACTGCCCACAGGAAAAGAACCACTGCATCTTCTAATCCGGCCCCTGATGATGATGTGGATAATCCGGACTTTGAGGTAGAGCTTGACTCACTTGGTTTATTTTTCATGCGTCTTATTGATGATGATATTTGTCAGGATGATGCCGAAGCCAGCCACGCGGATGTTGCAGAGGTAATTATTCTCTCTTCCGATTCAGAAACTTTGCCTTCACAAAAAATCCGCCAGGCAAACCGGAAAGTTAAATTTTCTCATCCTCTTGCTTATTTGGATCCTACATTTCTTATGAAGACCCAACAACACGAAGCTCGTCGCACAACCCGGCACAGCGGCCAGGTAGTTACCTCCGCCGGTTTACCGAATAGTCCGGTTCGGAAAGGCCATCCAGAGGTCTCTAATTTGCTTGTCAGTGCTTGTCCTAAAGTGGGCTGCTTTCGTCAACCTCTTAATCCGCCTGACTCCGATTACCAGGTTACTTCCCACTCATCTTCTGGCGAGTCATCGGCTACTCAGCTCCCACCGCTTAAAACGGTGCTTGGGTAAGCTATATTTCTTGTGATGTTTGCAGTACATCGCCTTAGAACATATGCTGTATTTGATTTTATTATTCTTCTCAGGGCCAAACCTAGGCCAAGCAAGAAGGCCCGTCTGGACAAAACGGCCGAAGAAGATGTCGTTCTTGAAGCGGGCAAGACACCCAATGTTGAAGCGGCTATTCCTGAGGATATTCCCAATGATCCACCGCAGCAAGATGATGATCCTATTGCTAAAGAGATTCCTACTGATACCTCAAGTCCTGTCAATCAGCCCACAGGTTCCATCCGGATTGAAAGCTCCACCGGTCCAGCAAAACCTACTGACAAGCCAACAGCTCCAGTGCAACCCGGCGGTACCAAGGATGATGAGGTTGTCATTACTGGCACTGGCCATACTGAGCCAAGCAATCCTGTCGCTTTATCCAAACATTCTGCCAAGGAAGAAGTTGCTGCCTTTGGCAAAGGCAAGTGGAACGCTGATCTGATGACTTACGCTGCTCTAAACGCCCAAGATATCCATTCCGGCTATCTGAACTGGCTGTATACCAGTCGTGACTATGAAGCCGGTCTGGTTAATATGATGAAAGATAAATATGAGGTAACTTCCATATACTCCTTCCTGCTTGTATGCTTCCATTCTTGCTGACTCTCCTAGCCCCCAAGGGCCGGTTTGCAATATTCTTTCAAACCGGGACTTTATAAATCGTGATGCTTTGAAATTCGCCGATGTAGCCCCCAAGGGCCGGTTCAACTTAGCGTAGTTAAACCGGTACTTTAAGTAATTGAAACTGCCACATCAGAATATATATGAGCAAATAGCCATTAGCCCCCAAGTGCCAAGTTGAATACTTGTATTGATCTTGGGACTTTGTAAACACTTGAAAGATGAAGATCGAATATGCATTAGCCCCCAAGTACTAAGTGCATAACTTGTTATGTGATTGGTACTTGAATCCTTATACCGATTTGTTGAAGCATATATCTGTATGCATGCAGGCGGAGCTGAAGACGAAAGAAAACCAAGTCACCGATCTCCAAGAAAACCTGAAAACCCAACAGGCTGAAACCTCCAAAGCAAAAGAGGAATTGGCCAGCGCTTTAAGCGCCATGGAACAGCTTAGGGAGAGCTTCAAGAAGAAGCGGGCGGATTGGGCCACTGAAAAGTCCGCTTTGATCAAACGAGCAGAGGATGCCGAGGCTGCACTTAAACCAGTAGTGGATGAACTGACCAGCATAAAGCGGCACGTGCATGCCATGACTACTGCTATCTTTGGTAAGCCAGCTTGCCTTCTGAATTGGCTCTGCCTTCTTACAGAGTCGCCGATTTATTAACCCTTTATGGTATTTCAGGGACACGCATTGGTCACTTGGGGTCAGATGTGTGGAAGAAATTGAAAGCTGCCTATACATTGGTTGAACAATTGTATACCGGTGCCCAGCGGATCATCTGTACCGCATCTCATTACAAACCGACGCCACTTTGATTCAGGATACTCTGATGAAACTGTTGGTGCTTCCTGCCCGGGTTGAAGAGCTGAAGAAATCTGCTGCTCAAACCGGTGCAATCAATGCCTTAATCCGAGCAAAAGCCTGGGTGCCGGATTTTGATCCTATTGAAGCGGCTCAGGGCTATCCCAGCTTGAAGGAAGATGGGTCAGAATTTGGTGAAGCGGATCTGCGAGCAATAAACTGGGAGGTATGTCTGCTAGCCTGTCAATTGGCTGAAGAAGCAGACTTGTCTCATTATCAAGCCCAATATGACAGTCAGAACAAGCGAATAGCCGCACCAATCCATGAATCAGAAAATTTGATCCCTCCAATCCGTAAGCATACTTACGCTCCCGATATTGACCCGTCATTGATGATCCATGATGAAGATGTTTTTCAAGCATTAATGGGAATCGACTGGACAACTGTGGATTTCCAGCCACCGGGTAGAGAAACGGTGGCTGAAGCGGCGCAGGATGACCCACAACCATCAAGCCGGGCTGGTGACCAAACTTGAACCGGAAGCCGGTTTTAAAACTGCCTCTCCTTTGCGAAAAACAATTATATTATTATGGGCACCATGTTGCCTTGTAATAGGGTAGCTGATACTTTTGATGTTGATATGCCTTCGTGCATAATTTGTTCTTCCTGTGGTGATGAACTTTCCAAAGTACCTTCTGCAATAAAAAAACTCTTCGAGTGCCACCGCGGTTGTACCGTCCGGCGGAATATGATGTCTGCATATATGAAGTCAAAACATCCAAAAAAATTCTTAAGTATATGACCAAATGTTTGTGATACATAATACCTGTCCTCGTTGAACATGAAGTTGGCTTGGCCAATCTTGAAGCGGAGTTTTGCAAACCCACACTGTTGGAGGAGATAACAGCTCCTGTACATATATGACGCTGGTTTACCAGGTAAACCGTGTCGGGTTATAATAAACACCGTGTTACTCCATAAGAGGATGTTAACAACAAGGATCAAACCGGGCAAATAGTCTCTGGATTGACGTGAACTGTGTTCCGTCAATTGATTGGTTAAAAAACTTTGTCGGTTTAAAAAACGCAATAAAAAACAAAAAAAAACCTTCAAAGAAAAGTGTAAATTAAGTGCAATGACAAAACTGTTGCAAAAAAGGTTTTATTTGAGCTGATCAGATGGTGTTACCATGGCCGAACACGAACAAGCTCCCGTTAGGTGTAACTATGGTTCTAGTCAGCCAGGTCCCCAAATGAAACCGTGGCATTTATGCCGATCAAGTGGCATGGTCATGGTTCGGGTTCGACCAAGCCCCCAAGTGATTCTGTGGCCTTAGGCCGATCAAGAGGCATGACTGGTTCAGACATGACCAAGTCCCCAAGTGATCTGGTGGCTCTCGCCTATCAAGAGGCATGGTATTGGTTCGGAGACGACCAAACCCCCAAGTGATATGATGCTTTTAAAAAGCAAACTCAAGGGGTAAACCGGAGGCCGCTTTAGAGCAACTCCGTGTAACCTCACATGATATAAAAGAACAGATACCCCGCTTTAGCTGAGGTTCCGGTTTATTATATTTAATCATACTATATACATTGTCATAATATGTACACAAGTATAGCCAATGGCTTAGGTATAGTAAGGCCGAAGATGAGCTATGTTCCATGGCCTGTTGGTCTCCTCCTCTGATGTGCGCGAGTCTTTATGCTCTCGAATATCGATCAGATAGTACGACCCATTGTGCAGATTCTTGCTGACCACGAAAGGCCCCTCCCAAGGTGGGGATAGCTTATGCATATCAGTCTGATCTTGGATGAGCCGAAGCACCAAATCTCCTTCCTGAAAGGTTCTGGTTCTGACTCGGCGACTGTGATAACGACGAAGATCCTGCTGGTAAATCGCCGATCGGCCGGCTGCGATGTCACGCTCTTCATCCAACCGGTCCAAAGCATCTTGCCGTGCTGTCTCGTTGTCCGCTTCAATGTAAGCCGTCACACGAGGTGAATCATGACGGATATCACTGGGGAGAACCGCCTCTGCTCCATAAACCATGAAGAACGGTGTATATCCTGTTGATCTGTTGGGTGTTGTATTGATGCTCCATAACACAGATGGTAATTCCTCTACCCAACAGCCCGGCGTTCTCTGCAAAGGAACCATGAGTCGGGGCTTGATGCCTCTCAAGGTCTCTTGATTAGCTCTTGCTGCTTGACCATTGGACTATGGATGTGCCACTGATGAAACGTCGAGCCGGATGTGCTCCCGTTCGCAGAACTCCTTCATAGCACCTTTGGACAAATTGGTACCATTATCTGTGATAATACTATGTGGAAAGCCAAACCGGAAAATCACCTTTTTGATGAACTGAACCGCCATGGCCGCATCACACTTGCTAACAGGTTCTGCCTCCACCCACTTTGTAAACTTGTCAACCACCACGAGGAGGTGGGTCTTCTTATCTTTGGACCTTTTGAAAGGCCCAACCATATCCAACCCCCAAGTCGCAAATGGCCAAGTAATTGGAATCATTCTCAATTCTTGAGCCGGTACATGAGCACGTCTTGAAAAACTTTGGCAACCATCACATCGTCTGACCAGATCCTCCGCATCAGCATGAGCAGTTAACCAATAGAAGCCATGGCGAAACGCTTTAGCCACCAGAGACTTTGAACCGGCGTGGTGACCACAATCTCCTTCGTGGATCTCACACAAAATTTCACGACCTTCTTTAGGAGACACACAGCGTTGAAAAGCTCCTGATACACTGCAATGATGCAACTCATCGTTGATGATAGCCATGGACTTGGATCGCCGAATTATTTGCCGGGCCAGAATCTCATCCTCTGGCAACTCGCCCCGGTTCTTGTACGCCAGATAAGGAAGCGTCCAATCCGGAATAACATGAAGAGCGGCCACCAATTGAGCCTCTGGATCAGGAATAGCCAAATCCTCTTCACCAGGGATCTTGACCGACGGGTTGTGCATCACATCCAGAAAAACATTGGGCGGGACCGGTTTGCGCTGAGAGCCCAGCCGGCTTAAAGCGTCCGCCACTTCATTTTTCTGCCGGTCCACGTGGTCCACCTGATAGCCTTTGAAAGAACCTGCAACAGTATCCACCTCCCGACGATATGCTGCCATGAGTGGGTCCTTGGAGTCCCAAGTGCCAGACACTTGCTGAGCCACAAGGTCCAAATCACCGAAGCACTCAACTCGACTTAGATTCATCTCCTTAGCCATCCGGAGACCATGGAGCAAGGCTTCATACTCAGCTGCATTGTTAGTACAAGGGAACATTAAGCGGAGAACATAACAAAACTTATCACCTCGTGGGGAAGTTAATACGACTCCAGCCCCCGAGCCTTCCAACTGCCTGGATCCGTCAAAATGGATGGTCCAATACGTGTGATCTGGCTTTTCTTCAGGTGCTTGCATTTCCGTCCAATCATTGATGAAATCAACAAGTGCTTGAGACTTAACCGCTGTCCGAGGCACATACTTCAAACCGTACGACCCCAGCTCTATGGCCCACTTTGCAATCCGGCCAGTTGCTTCCCGGTTCTGGATGATATCTCCCAAAGGAGCAGAACTGACCATCGTAATTGGGTGCCCTTGGAAATATTGTTTAAGCTTCCGGCTTGCCATAAAAACTCCATACACCAGCTTCTGCTAATGCGGATACCTTTGCTTGGACTCAATTAGCACCTTGCTGATATAATAGACCGGTTGTTGAACCGGATGCTCCTTGCCTGTCTCCTTTCACTCCACCACAATAGCCATGCTGACCGCCCGAGCATTGGCAGCAACATATAGCAGCAACGACTCCTTGTCAATGGGAGCGGCGAGCACCGGCGGATTGGCCAATTGTCGTTTTAAGTCCTCAAATGCTTCATCAGCAGCAGAACTCCAGACAAACTGATCCGTCTTCTTCAACATCTGATACAAAGGGATTGCCTTCTCACCGAGGCGACTGATAAACCGGCTTAACGCAGCAATCTGGCCTGCCAGGCGCTGAACATCATTGATACACTTTGGTTTAGCGAGGGAGGTGATGGCTGTGATCTTCTCCGGATTAGCCTCAATTCCCCTATTGGACACCAAGAAGCCTAATAACTTGCCCGTCGGTACACCAAAGACACACTTGTCCGGATTAAGCATCATCTTGTATGTTCTCAGGTTATCAAAGGTTTCTTTCAAATCATCAATCAGAGTCTCCTTCTCCCTGGACTTAACCACGATATCATCCATGTAAGCATGTACATTACGGCCAATCTGCTTGTGAAGACAATTTTGTACACACCGTTGGTAAGTTGCTTGAGCACTCTTGAGCCCGAAGGGCATAGACACATAGCAGAAGGCTCCAAAGGGAGTTATAAATGCTGTCTTCTCCTGGTCCTTAACTGCCATTTTGATTTGATGATAGCCAGAATACACATCCAAAAAACTTAAACGCTCACAACCCGCCGTAGCATCAATAATTTGATCAATACGGGGGAGGGCAAAAGGGTCTGCTGGACAAGCCTTATTAAGATCTGTGTAATCCACACACATGCGCCAGGTGCCATTTTTCTTGAGGACCAGCACCGGATTGGCAAGCCACTCAGGGTGAAAAACTTCAAAAATAAAGCCAGCTGCTAAGAGCCTGGCTACCTCTTCTCCAATTGCCTTGCGTCTTTCTTTGTTAAACCGACGGAGGAACTGTTTCACCGGTTTATATTTAGGATCCATGCAAAAATGGCACCTGGAGTGTAGCGAGTTGCCTCGGTACACCTGGCATGTCAGAGGGCTTCCATGCAAAAATGTCGCGATTCTCACGGATGAGCTCGATGAGCGCGCTTTCCTATTTCGGATCCAAGTTGGCACTGATGCTGAACTGTTTGGATGAATCACCAGGTACGAAGTCAACAAGCTTAGTTTCTGCTGCCGATTTGAATTTCAGGGCCGGATCATGCTCCGTAGTTGGCTTCTTCAACGGAGTCATGTCCGCCGGATCAACATTGTCTTTATAGTACTTCAACTCCTCGGTGGCACAAACCGACTCTGCATAAGCCGCATCTCCTTCGTCGCATTCCAAAGCAATTTTGCGGCTTCCGTGAACCGTTATTGTCCCCTTGTGACCCGGCATCTTGAGCTGCAAATACACATAACAGGGCCGAGCCATAAACTTGGCATAGGCCGGTTGCCCAAACAGGGCATGATATGGACTTTGGATTTTCACCACTTCAAACGTCAATGTCTCTGACCTGGAATCATGATCATCCCCAAAGGCCACTTCCAGAGCTATCTTACCAACGGGATATGCTGATCTGCCATGCACTACACCGTGGAATACTGTATTAGACGGTTTGAGATTCTTATCTGCTAGTCCCATACGACGGAAGGTCTCATAGTACAGGATGTTAATGCTGCTCCCTCCATCCATGAGCACCTTGGTGAACTTGTAACCTCCCACCTGAGGCGCCACCACCAGAGCCAACTGACCCGGATTATCGACCTGGGAAGGGTGATCTTCTCTGCTCCATATGATTGGTTGTTCAGACCAACGTAGATAACGGGGTATGGCTGGTTCAACAGAGTTGACCGCCCGCCTCTGAACTTTCTGGTCTCGCTTGTCCAAGCTAGTGGTGAAGACATGGTATTGCCCATTACTCAACTGCTTTGGGTTGCTCTGGTAACCTGACTGTTGCTGCTGTTGGTTGTAACCACCCTGGTTGTTCTGACTATTTTGACCATTATGTCCGCCCGGATTACCATTGAATCCTGAACCGGAACTTCCTCCACCGTAACCCGGCCCGGATCCTGAGCCACCGCCAGATTCGTGATCATACCGGAAATTATTAGAATTATTGAACTCCTGCATAATAAAGCAATCCTTCCAAAGGTGGTTTGCTGGCGCCTCCTTCGTCCCATGTCTTGGACAGGGCTGGCTTAGCAGATAGTTTAGGCGGTTTGGGTTAGGGTTGGGCGCTCCATTACGATTTTTCGGTCTACCCTTGCGTTGCTGGCCATTGTCTTGTGCGTTGGTATTAGCCACAAAGTCCATGTTACCATCCGCTTTGCGCTTGCCTCCACCACCATTGCCTGCCCAGTGATGCTGCTGACCTTTGGAGCTGTTGTTCTTCTTCCCTTTCCCTGTCTTGTCATCATCAGATTCGGGATCCTTGGTACTATCAGAATCAGCATATTTCACCAAAGCGGCCATGAGGGTCCCCATGTCGGTGCAATGACGCTTCATCCGTCCCAACTTCAGCTTCAGGGGCCCAAACTGGCAGTTGCCTTCTAGGGTTAATACTGCGGTGTCAGCATTGATGCGGTCTGAGGAGTGCAACACTTGTGAAACCCGGCGCACCCAATGAGTCGTTGATTCTCCTTCCTCCTGGACGCATGCAGCTAAGTCCACTATCGACATAGGCTGTTTACAGGTATCCTTGAAATTGCTGATAAACCTGGCTCGTAATTGGGCCCATGAACTGATAGAATTAGCCGACAAGCTTTTTAACCAAGTACAAGCCATTCCTTCAAGAATCATGGTGAAGTATTTTGCACACGCCGTGTCATCCACATCAAGCATCTCCATGGACATCTCATAGCTCTCCACCCATGTCTCTGGAGGTTGATCCGCCGTGTAATTCGGTACCTTGCACGGGCCTTTGAAATCCTTGGGCAGGCGCACGTTGCGTAAAGCGGGGATAAGGCAAGGCACCCCCAAAGAACTAGAAGTAACACCAGGTTCAGTCAAGGTGGTCGGACGAACCGGCGTGAGCTGCCGAGCCTGATGTTGTGTGGCTAACTCGGCCTCCCTGCGCGCGCGGGCCCGGTCCACCACTTCCTGAGCATTATCAGCACCACCCGTCGGGTTGTTGTCACGGGGTGCCCCACGTCGTTCATTACTCGACACTGCTGGTTCATCCATATGTCTGCTATAGCTCCGGCTTGGACGGGGGGTCGAGTGGATCCGGTCGCGGCTGTACAAGTATGCTTCCTGTTGGGCCAAAGCTGTCCTCAGAAGTTCCTTGACCCGTCGCGTCTCTACTGCCTGCGGCGAGTCACCTTCAGTTGGAATGGCCTCCAGTCGTGCAGTAGCGGCAACAAGATTGTCCATTGGGTTGGAGTAGTGACCCGGAGGTGTTAAAGAAGCCTGAGGTATAACGGTGTTTTGACGAGGCGGGTCCATCTGACGAGGCTGAACCGGTGCACCGGTCCCAGGGGCTTCTGCCCGGTTTCCCTCCAGCGGATTGCTGGCTCTTGGTCCTGGAGTGTTGAAAAGGTCTCTGGCCTCGAAAACCGGTGGTAAGCGGGATCGGTGCTTCCTCCTCATGACTTCATGCGATGCGCTCTGGTCCAACATAAGCCTGTAGGCCTGTGCGTCTAAAGCGGCCCGCTCTGCGGCCATCCTGGTGTCCTCAGCCGCCAGATCCGCCTTGGCCTAGGTGATCTGTTCCTTTACCTTTGCAATTTCCGCGTTGTGAACGTCCTGATCTGGCGGATTAACTTCCGCCATAAGCACAGCCAACGCATCAAATAGTTCTGATAGAACCTGAGCCGGCGGGCGCACAGGGCCTCCTGCCCCTGCAGCCGTCGCCGCTGTTGAACCGGAGATCGTTGCCACAGCTGTCGAAGAATGAAATGCCGCTTGTGTTCCGGCCATGAATATTCCAACCCGGTTGGGCAGATCAGAGGGGTCCAGAATACTGTCGCCATCGGAACAGCTCCCAATCCGGCCATCTTCTAGCTGATAAAGAGATTCGGTTTCTCCGATCGAAGATTCGTCACCGGAACAAATGACGGTCGCGCCGCGAAATTCCGATCCGTCCTCATAACTCCCTCCATGGATGACTCCCACGAAGGCATGCTTCATGGCCGGTTTAACCCGGGCGGATCGCGCACGCTGAGCCGTCTCGACGAGGTCGGTGCAGATGTCCGGCTCAGGGCCCGGTCCGCCGATCTTGCCAATGAAAACGTGAATGCTACCAAAGGGGACCCGGTACCCGTACTCAATTGAGCCGGCCTCGGGGCCCCAGCCTGCGTCGTCGATGTAGAGCTTGCCGCAACGACTCTTAGTCATCCGGCTTACAGCATAGCCCTCGAGTCCTTCAAAGCGGCCCTCCAAGAACCGGAAACCATTGTGCGATAGCCCCACGGTGGGCGCCAACTATCGTGGTTTTGTCACGGCAGATGTCCTAGAGAAAGGACTTAGTCGTGGAGCCATCGCGATGGGTTAGCTTGAAGGGGTTAAAGCGAACACAAGGACGCAAGAGAGTTTATACTAGTTCGGCCCCTTCGATGAAGGTAAAAGCCTACGTCTAGTTGTGATGGAATTGATGTGGTTTCGATGACTAGGGAGCAAACAAGCTTCGCCTATGTCTCGAGCTGTTGTCTGTTGTCCTTGAACCGCCGCCGGGTCATCCCCTTATATACACGGGTGACTCCCGTCGGCTTACGGAGTCCCAATACCGGCTCATAGATGTGTCCTATCTGGTCTCTACTTATTCCTAACTTACAATATAGGTTAACTACTAACGTCGGTTTACGGCTACAGGCCTTGAACCGACCATGGGCCTTGAGCCCTCCTCTGTCTTCTTGGGCTTTAACATACTTAACTACTGACGAGGTTAACCCGGCCCAGATAGGCCGGTTTACGCCCAGTAGTAATATCCCCAACAGTCGGCGACTTATCAGCAAGATCTGCGTCGTTATCATAGCCGCCGGGTTAAAACCAGGACCTTTCAAGAAGGACATTTGGTGCTCTGGCTCATCCAGGATCAAACTGATATGCACAAGCTATCCCCACCTTGGGAAGGGCCCAAAAATCTGAAAAATGGGTCATACTACGTTACCGATGTTCGAGACCACAAGGACTAACGCACGTCGGAGAAGGAGACCCGCCGGCCGTGGAATATTGCTCATCTTCGGCCTTATTACACCTGAGCCGCCGGCTCTTGTGATGTACATACTTCTATCACTGTATATGTTATGATTCATATAATAAAGCTGGCATCCCTGATAATTCAGGGCCTCTGTTGTTTCATTTCTGAGAATATGATTATTTATTATCACTTCATACGGTCACTTGGGGGCTTCCTGCTTATTGAGCATAGCTATGACTACCCTCTTGATCCGGCTCGTATGCCATGGTTACAAAGTACTTGGGGGATTCCTGCTCATTGAGCATAGCTATGACTACCCTACTGATTCGGCTTGAACATCGTTTCTACAACCTACTTGGAGGCCTGATGCCTGGGTTATAGGGACCAAGGCGAGTCTGTTGCAAAGCACAACTCAAACATAGGTACCTTGCCCTGATGGTTCAATATATATATCACTTGGGGGCTCCCTGTTCATTGAACATAGCTTTGATAACCATTTTGATTGGCTTGAAATGCTAGGTGTATACACCAAAATAATTTAGTTGATCCTGCCTTGTACGTTCGCCACTCCGCCCAGGTAATCCTGGAATGACCCGCCGAACTCTTGACAGTCAATCTTGTTAAGACCCTGAACTTGTCAAGGTTAAAACGGCGGTTGGTCATGTGAGGCCCAGCTTACAAGGTTTGCATGAAGGATTAACTTAGTGGTTGTGCAAGCCCATGAAAAGCACTTGATGATTTAGGCCTAGTCGCCTATGAAAGCCTCAATTTTTTTGAATTTGTTTTTGAACTTTTTTGGGTTCACCTTTTTTTCTTTTGTACCATATTGATACATGGTTTAAAGTTGATTCAGGCCATGGTGCCTTGATCTTTATGATTCATATTTGAATCTATCCGGAGTTTTGATAACCCGTCCTAGCTTTGGACGTTAAATCGCTAGTGTGCTGACTAAATGCTTGGAGTGTTGCACTCAAGTTTTTGGGGTGTTACCCCTTGCTGCACATGTCATTGTAAGCCGGTGGTATGAATAAATTGAATAGGGTGTTGTGCTCTCAATATTTGGGCTGTTACCCTTACTGCACATCGCATGATAAGCCGACGGTGTGAACAAATATCATAGGTATGATATTTATTTTGTTATGATTATATGAGGTTTTGATAAACCCGCCCTGGTTATGGACTATTCAGTCACCAGTGGTTTTTATATGGGGTATTGTGACCCGCCCTGGGGTAAACCGCCAGGGCACCTGTTATCTGTTTATGTGCAAGAAAAATGATAAACATAGTCTGCATAACTGAGGCCATTATAAAGCTTAAGTGCCAGATCTTCAAACATCATATCGGCGGTTTAAGAGTATTATGCACGTCAACATGTGCGATGGCGTGACAGATCATGGTTTTTTCAACTAGCCTATTACAAGGCATCATATGGCCGCAAAATAATAAGTGTTTTTAAGACACGCAACATCCAAATGCTATGGCTGGTAAATCGGCTCATGAATTAAGACTTCTAGTCTTGGCAGGTTGAAGCCTCTGGGTCATCCTGCGCTTCTTCTTCTTCTTCTTCTTCTTCTTCTTGGTTACCCATTGGCTGGAAGTTAGGCGTAGCCCAGTTGATATAGGTCAAAGATCTAAACACAGCCTCATCATCTATAAGACTCGATGGATCAATGTCAGGAGCGAAGGTGTGCTTACGATTCGGCGGGATGAGATCCACCTCCTGATGAACCGGCTGTCAGGACCCCGATCCTAAGTTACACCGATCTAGCATCTAACACATCATATCACTTTGCGGCCTCACGCACGGTATTCCCACGGGTGCCACCTTACCTGGCCCAAGACTGTATGCGCCTTTTGGCTCACATATATGATAGTGCCGCTAGCATCCATATGACAGAGAACTCGGGACAACATGGCTAGTCGTAAACCCAAGGTGGCACTAACTTACAGGGATAGGCATACATGACCCAGCAACGAACGTGTCGATCAACAACGTATGAACCCAAGTCGTAGCAAGCTACAAGGATTTAAAGGAACAACGCATGACATTTCCCCGAAGGGACAAACACAGGAACGAAGAAGGACACATGCCGGCCAGCCTAAGTGTTCCGGAGCAGTAGCAAGCTACCATGGCTCAGTGGAAGCACTAGGAGACATTTCCCCATAAGAGAGGCTACCAAGAATAAACAACTAGATTGTCGGATCCCACACATACCAAGCATTTCAAAATCATACACACAATATGCTCGATATGTGCAAATACAACATGGCATCACAACAAAACTCTACGACTCAAGTATTTATTCATTAGGCTCTGAGGAGCCAGATATTACAAACATGGGTCTGATGACCCAGCATTCACGTCATACAAGCAATAGGCACATGCAGAAGCTTAACTTGTCTGAGTATAGACAACTACAAATGAAAAAGGCTGAGAAGCCTGACTATCTACAAGACCCTGCCCAGGGCACAAGATCGTAGCTGAGGTAACAAGCTAAATGTTGAAGTCCACACAGAATTACTAGTGAGACTAAAGTCTCTCTGCAAAAACATAAATTAAGCAAACGTGAGTACAAATGTACCCAACAAGACTTACATCAGAACTAGCTACACATGCATCAGTATCAAAAGGGGTTTGTGGAGTTTAACTGCAGTAAGCCAGCTTTGACTCGGTGGCTATCTTGAACTACGTCTGCAAGTAACTCTTTTGGGGTGGTGCACACAAGTCCACATATTCACCAAATCAATACACCACTATGGATCCACTCCCGTCTCCCTACGAGAACGTCATCCATAACACTCATGCTTATCTTGCGCATTTTAGAGTATCCACTTCCACTTGTCCATGAACTGTATAGGCAACCTAGAAGTCCATTACCATGGACGCGGCTATTCAAATAGATCATTTATAACCCTGCAGGGGTGTACTTCTTCACACATGTTTCCACCACTTAGCGTTTGCACACGACATGTGCTCGACAGACTTCAAGCGAAAGCCGACGTGGGTGTAGACCACGACTTGACTAACCACACAAGTCCCTAGTCCAGGTTTATCGCCTATTCAGATTCCATCCGGAGGGAGTCCGACCGAGGTTTCCACTATGACCCCGAACGATGTGTGCAGGGTTCCCGAGGCACCAAACGGGCGTCCCGGTACACCGTGCCAAGTGCCTACCGCATCACAGCCCACCCCTTGGGTCAGTGCTGTGCATGGCCTCCAGCATACTACAAACACCAGGAACTACTTGCAACTCCTAGACAGAGAACAGGGGGTTAATAAGTCGAGCGGGGTCATATTTCAGGCCCAACGTGTGGTAGTAGATGTTCATGGATCACAAACACAGAACTCGGTTCCTGAGGACGGTTTCAATGAGACAACCCACCATGTACTCCTACATGGCCTCTCACTGCTCCCTTTACCAAATCGTGTTCACACACTTAGCTCTCAACAGTAAGACATGTTCATCACATTCCAATTCACCCCCGATGAATCAGACCTGACTCAACTCTAAGCAGTAGCAGGCATGACAACAAGCATGAATGAGTAGGCACATCAGGGCTCAAACAACTCCTACTCATGCTAGTGGGTTTCATCTATTTACTGTGGCAATGACAGGTCATGCAGAGGAAAGGGGTTCAACTACCGCATCATGTAACAGTTGAATCGTTGTTGTCCTAATGCAGTAAAAGAGAGCAGAAGCGAGAGAGTGGGATTGTATCGGAATGAACAAGGGGTTTTTGCTTGCCCGACACTTCTGAAGATAGTATAGTTCTTCATTGGTGTCATCGGTCTCATCGTCAGAACCATGTCAACTAAGAGAGGACAAATACCGGCAACAGAGAAGAAACACAATCAATGCAATGCAACAATATGATGCATGATCATGACATGGCTATATGTTGTGGTTTGAGCTAACACAACTAGAATCCATATTAAATGAAGTTGGTTTGAACCAAAGGTTCAAATTCAAACTCCACATGTGGTTATTTAAATGCCATTCATTTGGTTTGTCCTAAATAGTAGCCAAAAGTTGTTCCAACATGCATGAAGATGGTACAGATGGATAGATTCAATTTTTCTGATCATTTTTCATATATAAATTATTTCATTTGGAGTTATAGATTAATTTCTATGAATTTTTTAAGTTTAAGTCATTTTTCTGGAATTTTTTGAATTAGTTTCAATCCAGAAATTCCTTTGCTGCATCAGCATGACGTCGGGGTGCGCCAACAAGTGAACAGGGCCTGTCCAGGTCAAACCTGACTAGTGGGGCCCACTGGTTAGTGACTCGATTAATTAACTGAGTTAATTAGTGCTAAACTAGTCCTAATTAAAATGTCAGCAGGGCTGGTACCACATGTCAGTGGCTCATCTAATTAACTAAGTTAATTAACACTAACTAAACCTAACACTAATTAACCAGGGGCCTGGGCCCACACGTTAGTCAGCCAGGGGAGGTCAAGCCCCTGGTCAGCAGGGTCAAACCCGCCGGACTTGGCCTACGGCTCATCGCCGGCGAGGTCAGAGACGGCGGAGGGGCTCGGGGTTTGCTCTATGGCGACCAAATGAGCGGCGGAGACCATCTACGAGGATGGTGCTCGCGCGCATCCGTAGGTATAGTCAGTTTCGCCAGGGGCAACTTGAATTGATGGCGGCGAGCTTAAAGGCGGTGGCCGGAATTCGGGTCTCGGTGGTTTCGGTGATGCGGGGCACAGGAGGAGCAGCTGGAGGGGTTTTTGGGCTTCTAGCGATGCACTGAGCACGACTGTGTGCTCGGCTATAGCTCTAGGTGGCGGTGGCCATGGCGGTGACATGGCTGGCGGAGCCAACTTCTCGGCCACGATGACAATGACGTTGGCGGGAGGATAAAGCCAGGGAAGAGGGGGGATCAACGCAGCAGCTCACAGCGGTTGTGATGGAGGCCTCGGCGAGCTCGGGGAGGGGCTGGTGACGACGGGAGGTCGCTGGCGATCTCGGCGGCCGAGAGGTTGAAGACGATGCATAGACGGTGTTGCAGCGCGTCCCAACTCTTTGGCTCGGTGAAGAGGACGAGGACGATGTTTCGGAGCTCGTGGACATGTCGAGGGGGCGAGGGGGAGGCGGTGGCTGCGACTATGGTGAACGGCGGCGACGGGCTCCACTCGGGAGAGGGCAAAGAGGGGAGGGGAGAGAGATCCGAGAAGGGGTGGTGTAGAGGGTCGAGGGGAGTGCGTGGCGCCCTCGGGTGCTTCCAACGGCAAGCAGGCAAGCAGGAGGTGGCGAGGTGTGTGCTCGTGCGCGGCAGCCACACGCGCTGTCCTCCTGGCGGGAGGTAAGTGATGACTGGCAGAGGCCAGTGGGCTGGGCCTCTGCTTGGCCGCCAGATAAGTGCCCAGTTCTTTCTCTCCCTCTCTTTTATTTTCTATTTTCTAATTATTTTGATCTGTTTTGAATTAGTAAAAACACTAACTCATTTTGTAAAATCTTGACAAAAATTGTGGGCACTATTTGAATTATTTCCAACAACCCCCAATTGTTTTCAGAAGTATTGAAGCATTTAAAATATTTATAGGCATTAAATGCTCCAATTCAAATACAATATGATTTAACTCAAAAAACCATAAATGGCCAAGAAATATGCTCACCATTTTTGGCAGAGGTTTTCACCTTTATCAGAAATCATGAACATTTTCAAAGGCATTTCGGGTTCTTTGAAAACGATTTTATTTGAACCTATTTGAATTCTTTCTGGTGCTAGGGTTTGATCAATCCCCATTTCAGCTTTACCTAAAATTTAAACATGATGCAACAAACAAGTGCTAGCCTAGTGCAAGGTAAAGCTAGGGATGTGACAACTCACCCCCACTAAACAAGAATCTCATCCCGAGATTCAAGATGTGAGGTAAGTAGAAAGAGGGGACACAAAGCTAACACGATCTCATGATCCATCTTCCCTTCTTGAATATGTTGATTCATTGCTTCATATTGATCTTGACGTCTTTGCTTTCGAGATCTTCATCCAACACGATGACAACAGAAGGAAACTGTACATGAAATGATCTCCTCGAAGATCGAGCACTCAAGATCAACTCATGGAGTGAGATGTTAGAACATCTCTTGAGCTGAGACACAATACACACATCAGAAATGATGGTAAGGATCTGATGACGAAGGTTTAATTTGGTAGGCAAGAATTCCACGCTTGAAAAGATGGTGCACTAGTTTCAGAGTAGCGAGGAGTTAATTGTCCTTCATACCATAATGGGGCACCTTAGAGGAGGTGACTCATAGAATTATTCTCTAAAGTGGCAAAAAGAATTACTTTTGATCCATAGATCATTGAAACTCTTCATACCAGCCTGAGGAAATTCACAATGGATCGTTTGATGGAGTTTAAAAGAATGACATACTTGGACTAGGATGGATGATGTGGACTACCTTGTTGAAGACAATGTAATGGATGATTTTGCTTATCATTAGAAATGGATGGGGCCCATGGTAAGTCCACATTTGAAGATGATCCTGGACAACAATTACTAAGAAGGCATACCATAATAAAATGGCACAAAGACGGGTGCAAGGTAGGAACAAAATGGAAATGCTAGGAATGATTCTAATAACTGGGGAAAAATCAACAGTCGAGAGTGATTCCACTATTTGAATAGTTATAATATAATCGAAGAAACTGAATCCCAATTAATGCTAATGATAAAACCAAGTGCTTGCATGTGCTCTCAAGAACTTGAGCATTTCCATATTCATCAAGTTTTTACCAACATCTGTGTTAAGGATCCTGGCAACACAACATACTACCATGATGAATAGTGATGGACGATGCAGATGCAAAGGAAGATAACACCTTCTCAAATTTCACCATAGCGAGGCCAAGGAAACAAAATCTGGATGATCGACCGATAGACATTTAGCACTCCGCTTCTAATGTTCTCCTTGATGTGCTAGCGTAACCCATTTATTGATATGGTTTGGTACCTAGAACATCAAGTAAAAGGTCAGACTTCGGGAGCACAAGAATCCATAAGGAACAACTACGGAAGTAAATCCTACGAAATCCTTATGGGGAGGTGGCCAACTTCCTCAATCAAGATACTACAATAATAGGTCTTCCGGCTGGGTGTGTTGGCCACGACATCCACTTTACCAGGTTACAGAGAGACCATTATTATAGTTCTTGGGAAACGTTCCAACCATCATATTTGCCTGAGATTCAGATCTAGTTGGGGTCAGGACATTCCAGACTCATCAAGTCTAGAAAGAAAAATGAAAGTTTGCAACACAAATCGATGAGATGGCGTTGCGAGATTCTCGGGGAATGAACTACGACAGCGAGCCCCAAAACATGAGCTGGTTCTGCTACACACATGTGAACACGTTGTCCCAGACAAGCATGACCACATAGTAGTCTTACAACAAAACACTACCGAGTTCTGGTTAGGAACCATCAACGAGGATATAGAAGTCCTTTCATAAGTCCGGATTAGCTCTTATGAGGGAACTCCTTCTCCTTGAACAAATCAGTCAGTGGCTTGGTGTGCTAGGAGATACATATGGAATGGAGGTAGCGAGCCTGTCAAACCATAGCATACTTCGCACATGCATGACTGACTTGGGATGGTACCAGAGGAAACAAAAACAATCTTTCTCGAACTCACGGTGGCAACTTGCACCAAATGCACATGAATCAGAGAAAGTCACTTCTTCCATCCAACATATGCTTCATGAACGGGACATGAAGATAATGCTTTTAGAAGTTTCCAATGGTAGCTTACTGTTCAACAAAATCATGGAGAAGATAAGGATGTTGTCGATGGGATCAACAACAATTCATCCAGGTTTCCCACAATTATGTGAACAAGGTGATAACATTGGTCAGACCCAAAAGATATAATGGTGTATGGTCGAGGAAACAACCACGAATAAGACAACATTACGAACATCATTGGTTCTGATTTGATTTGACGATAGCCCATGCTCAAATCAAAGATTGGATAAGACAATAGCGCCGGCATCTGATCACGAGGATCAATCAATGAGAATATCATATTTCTTCAACACACACACACACACACAACAACAACAGCAACAACAACAACAACAAAAGATATCCCTTTGAAATGAACTAGTGGGACAAGCTTACACCTTCCAACTCTCCAAGTTGTTGTTTGGCTTAACCAACTAGCTCAGGAGTATCCAACACAGATTCTTGGAGAAAGAGTGGTTTATTGGAAAACCAACTTGATCACGAACTCCACATATCGGTCAGGGGACAACCTGGCGATACTTCCAAGAAGATATTTGGAAAATCATGAACCACCGACATGTTATTAAGATCGAGAACAATCTTGCTTTTCAGGGCGAGACGATATGATCAAATGAGCGAGGATTTGACAAAATCCTAACTCATCAATCGAAGAGTGCACCATGAAAGTGGACTAAGTAGCACGATCAATATTAGAACGGATTTAGTAACCAACACGCTAAGAATGAAATTATCTTCCATTAACTACCAATCAACGGGGTTGCTAGGAGTATTGATTTCACACATCACGGTTCACTTGTCGGTATTCCGGTGGCGACAACACAGGGCCGAGGAATGAATAATGATGGCGAGAAGTATCACTACATCAAGAATTCATAAGAGGTTGTGCAATTCCCATGACATTCTTGACATAAGATGGCAATACTCCAGGGTAGAACAAATTAGAAGCTAGATTGGCATTCTTATCTGCGGAATACAACTGCTTTGACCCAATCCAAGAAATGGATAGGGTACTGGAGTTTGTTTCTCCTAGATATTCTAGAATAGAATGACTTGACGGACCACAAGAATAATAGGCATCGATGAACACAAATGCACACATACCCTTGACTATCAATTGATAGACGATGGTCGAAATATAGCTAAAGAGGGACAACTCAAAGGAACATACGATTTTCTGAGTTGTGGGTGCATAGATTAGCATGTCGAATGAGTTCAACATATTTCTTCCGGATAACCCATGCAGAAAGGTAGGATTGGCAGAGTCACAATTATCGAATGCAGAACTCATCAGGAGCACTCTTATTATGATCTTTTGGTTTAAGAACTTCTGCCATAATGGTTCATGGTGTTGGAAGAGCGATATACTACAGACCTCGAGGACTATCGCAAAGGTTACTAATATCCTAAAGGAATGAGCAAACACTATCAATAGGAGGTAAGTGGAGTGAATCTTGGGTTCAAGAACCCAAAGATGGAATACCTACTAATTAATTGGCATCACAGGATGCTTTCAAGGATGACGACCAGAATTATCACACTGAGAATACAAGACAAGCTAGAGTAATAGGTGGTTCTATAAAATATCCTAGTATCATAATAATAGCTTCAACATATATGTCAAGGCAATGGAGTACTGCAACTCGGAGATTAGTGTGCTTAATCTGACCCAAAGGACATCGGGAACATGGGGGAAAGATTTGCAAGTGCATCAGACTATTTAGAAACCTGGGATGATTCGGACAACATAACGGCTGTAAATGCTCAAAAATATTTGAGACATCCTGCAAAATGGTGGCATAACCACTCAACATCACAATATCAATGTTCCTAAAGCAATTGTCAACACACGAAAGTAGTAGGAACTGAACTGAGGCTTGAATCCATCAATCCTATGAGTCTACGTATTAGTAACACGTGATCCTGATAGAAAGACGAGAAGCCTAGTTCTTAATCCCCGTAGAAAAGAAGAGGTTGACTCAGATCAGAAGGGCATAAGGTAAAGGAGTAAAAAGAGCCATGTGTTCCCTTCCACAATCAATTCTCTTATGTAACTAAAGCATTTCTAGACTCAACTTCGACCAGTTTGGCTTGGTAATCCTACAGGTAGTCAGGCTCTGATACCAAAGCTGTCAGGACCCCGATCCTAAGTCACATCGATCTAGCATGTAACACATCATATCACTTTGCGGCCTCACACACGGTATTCCGACGTGTGCAAACTTACCTGGCCCGGGACCGTTTGCACCTTTTGGATCACGTATATGATAGTGCCGCTAGCATCCAAATGACAGAGAACCCCGGCCGACATGGCTAGTTGTAAACCCAAGGTGGCACTAACTTACAGGGACAGGAATAGATGACCTAGCAACGAACGTGTCGATCATCAATGTATGAACCCAAGTCGTAGCAAGCTACAAGGACTTACAGGAACAACACGTGACATTTCCCCGAAGGGACAGACATAGGAACGAAGAAGGACACATGCCGGCCAGCCTAAGTGTTCCGGAGCAGTAGCAAGCTACCATGGCTCAGTGGAAGCACTAGGAGACTTTTCCCCAGAAGAGAGGCTACCAAGAATAAACAACTAGATTGTCGTATCCCACACATACCAAGCATTTCAAAATCATACACACAATATGCTCGACATGTGCAAATAAAACATGGCATCACAACAAAACTCTATGACTCAAGTATTTATTCATTAGGCTCCAAGGAGCCAGATATTACAAACATGGGTCTGATGACCTAGCATTCAAGTCATACAAGCAATAGGCACGTGCGGAAGCTTAACTTGTCTGAGTACAGACAACTACAAATGAAAAAGGTTGAGAAGCCTGACTATCTACAAGACCATGCTGAGGGCACAAGATCGTAGCTGAGGTAACACGCTAAACATCAAAGTCCATGCGGAATTACTAGTGAGACTGAAGTCTCTCTGCAAAAACATAAATTAAGCAAACGTGAGTACAAATGTACCCAACAAGACTTACATCAGAACTAGCTACATATGCATCAGTATCAAAAGGGGGGTTGTGGATTTTAACTGTAGCAAGCCAGCTTTGACTCAGTGGCTATCCTGAACTACGTCCGCAAGTAACTCTTTTGGGGTGGCGCACACGAGTCCACATATTCAACAAATAAATACACTACTATGGATCCGCTCCCATCTCCCTGCGAGAAGGCCATCCATAGCACTCACGCTTATCTTGCGCATTTTAGAGTATCCACTTTCACTTGTCTATGAACTGTATAGGTAACCCAGAAGTCCTTTACCGCGGACGCGGCTATTCGAATAGATCATCTATAGCCCTGCAGGGGTGTACTTCTTCACACATGTTTCCACCACTTAGCGTCTGCACACGACATGTGCTCGGCAAACTTCAAGCAAAAGCCGACATGGGTGTAGACCATGACCTGGCTAACCACACAAGTCCCTAGTCCAGGTTTATCGCCTATTCAGGTTCCATCCGCAAGGAGTCCGGCCGAGGTTTCCACTACGGCCCTGAACGATGTCAGCAGGGTTCCTGAGGCACCAAACGGGCGTGCCGGTACACCGTGCAATGTGCCTACTGCATCACAGCACACCCCTTGGGTCAGCGCTGCGCACGGCCTCCAACATACTACAAACACCAGAAAATACTTGCAATTCCTGGACAGAGGACAAGGGGGTTAATAAGTTGAGCGGGGTCATATTTCAGGGCCCAGTGTATGGTAGTAGTTGTTCATGGATCACAAACATAGAACTCAGTTCTTGAGGACATTTTCAATGACACAACCCACCATGTACTCCTATAAGGCCTCTCATCGCTCCCTTTAACAAATCGTGTTCACACACTTAGCTCTCAACAGTAAGACATGTTCACCACATTCCAATTCACCCCCAATGAATTAGACCTAACTCAACTCTAAGCAGTAGCAGGCATGACAACAAGCATGAATGAGTAGGCACATCAGGGCTCAAACAACTCCTACTCATGCTAGTGGGTTTCATCTATTTACCGTGGCAATCATAGGTCAGGCAGAGGAAAGGGGTTCAACTATCGCATCATGTAACAATTGAATTGTTGTTGTCATAATGTAGTAAAAGAGAGCAGAAGCGAGAGTGGGATTGTATCGGAATGAACAAGGGGTCTTTGCTTGCCTGGCACTTCTGAAGATAATATGTTGTGGTTTGAGCTAATACAACTAGAATCCATATTAAATGAAGTTGGTTTGAACCAAAGGTTCAAATTCAAACTCCACATGTGGTTATTTAAATACCATTCATTTGGTTTGTCCTAAATAGTAGCCAAAGGTTGTTCCAACATGCATGAAGATGGTACAGATGGGTAGATTGGATTTTTCTGATCATTTTTCATATATAAATTTTTTCATTTGGAGTTATAGATTAATTTCTATGAATTTTTGAAGTTTAAGTCATTTTTGGGAATTTCCTGAATTAGTTTTAATCCAGAAATTCCTTTACTGCATCAACATGACGTCAGGGTGCGTCAACAAGTCAACAGGGCCGGTCCAGGTCAAACCTGACCAGTGGGGCCCACTGGTCAGTGACTTAGTTAATTAACTGAGTTAATTAGTGCTAAACTAGCCCTAACTGAAATGTCAGCAGGGCTGCACCCACATGTCAGTGGCTCATCTAATTAACTTAGTTAATTAATACTAACTAAACCTAACACTAATTAACTAGGGGCCTGGGACCAGACGTCAATCAGCCAGGGGAGATCAAGCCCCTGGTCAGCTGGGTCAAACCCGCCGGACTTGGCCCACGGCTCGTCGGCGGCGAGGCCAGAGACGGCGGAGGGGCTCGGGTTTTGCTCTACGGCAACCAAATGAGCGGCGGAGACCGTCTACGAGGAGCTGGTGTTCGTGCGCATCCACTGGTGCAGTCAGTTTCGTCGGGGGCAACCTGAATCGACGGTGGCGACCTCAAAGGCGGCGGTCAGAATTCGGGTCTCGGTGGTTTCGGCGATGCGGGGCACGGGAGGAGCAGCTGGAGGGGGTTTTAGGCTTCTAGCGATGCACTGAGCACGACCGTGTCCTTGGCTGCAGCTCTAGGTGGCGGTGGCCACGGCGGCGACACGGCCGGTGGAGCCAAGTTCTTGGTCACGACGGCAACGGCGTTAGCGGGAGGATAAAGCCATGGAAGAGGGGGAATCAACGTAGCAGCTCACAACGGTTGCGATGGAGGCCTCAGCGAGCTCGGGGAGGGGCTGGTGACGACGGGAGGTCACCAGCGATCTCGGCGACCGTGAGGTTGAAGACGATGTAGAGACGGCGTTGCAGCGCGTCCCGGCTCGCTTGGCTCATTGAAGAGGACGAGGACGACGTTTCGGAGCTCATGGACAAGTCATGGGGGCGAGGAGGAGGTGGTGGCTGCGGCTATGGCGAATGGCGGCGACGAGCTCTACTCAAGAAGAGAGTAGAGAGGGGAGAGGAGAGAGCTCCGAGGAGGGGGAGGTGCAGAGGGTCGAGGGGAGTGCGTGTCACTCTCGGGTGCTTCCAACAGCGAGCAGGCAAGAAAGAGGTGGCGAGGCGCATGCTCGCACGCAGCGGCCACACACGATGTCCTCCTGGCGGGAGGTAAGTGATGACTGGCAGAGGCCAGTGGGCTGGGCCTCTGCTGGGCCGCCAGATAAGTGCCTAGTTCTTTCTCTCCCTCTCTTTTATTTTCCGTTTTCTAATTATTTTGATTTGTTTTGAATTATTAAAAATACTAACTCATTTTGTAAAATCCTGACAAAAATTGTGGGCACTATTTGAATTATTTCCAGCAGCCCGCAATTGCTTTCAGAAGTATTGAAGCATCTAAAATATTTATAGGCATTAAATGCTCAAATTCAAATACGATATGATTTAACTCAAAAATCCATAAATGGCCAAGAAATATGCTCATCATTTTTGGCAGAGGTTTTCACCTTTATGAGAAATCATGAACATTTTCAAAGGAATTTTGGGTTCTTTGAAAAAGATTTTATTTGAAGCTATTTGAATTCTTTCTGGTGCTAGGGTTTGATCAATCCCCATTTCAGCTTTACATTAAAGTTAAACATGATGCAACAGACAAGTGCTAGCCTGGTGCAAGGTAAAGCTAGGGATGTGACACCAGCGCCTTCACCTTCTTGTTCTCAGCGTTATAAGCTGCCTGATATTGGGATAGATCTGTGTCTTCAGCCAGCTTGCTTGCTAATGGACGCATTTCCCTTGCTATTTTTGCAAAATCATCAGCGCTGAAGGGAGACCCGTCTTCTTTCAAACTAGGGCAGCCATTAGCTAAATCTTCTGGATCAAGATCGGCTTATCATGCCTTTGCCCGGCTTAGGGCGGTCATGGCGCTAGCTCGGGCGGCTGATCACTTTAAATCATCAATTCTTTGAGGCAGCACCGATAACTTCTCCAGTGTTTCCTTGATGAGGGAGGGCGAATATTTCTTATGAATAGCAACAGAGATTGCCCGTTGAGCGCCAGTGTATAGCTGCTCTACCAGAGTATAGACAACCTTAAGCTTGATGCGCATGTCTGAACCTAGCTTGGCGCTTTGGAAGCCTGCATCAACAAAATTATTGGTAAACCAGCAGATGATTATGATATACTGTTGGTGCAAAGGAGAGTATTTTTTGCTACTTACCGAAGATAGCTGATGTCATGCTGTTGATTTGATGCTTTAAACCGGACAACTCATCAGTTACCGGTTTAAGGGCTGCTTCGGCATCCTCTGCTCTTTTTAATAGAGCCGCCTTCTTGGTCTCCCAGGCGGTTTTATCAGTATTGAAGTCTTGTATCAACTGCTCAATGATTTCCAATGCAGTCTTCAGCTCTGATTTGGCTTTTGAAGTCTTAGATTATTGGGTTTCAATGTTGGCCCTCAGATCATTGACTTGGGACTCCTTCATGCTTAATTCAGCCTACAACATGAATAAGATAGGAAGCATTATGATCATATTTGAAGTCCGAAGCACAATACAAGTATTTTACTTTGCACTTGGGGGCTAATGCACATTGCTCTTTTGAAGACAATTCTATGATGACCCGGCTACACTGCTATGACTATAGCCGACTCATGGGGGCTACGCAGCTGGATTTTATTCATAGTAATGGTGATAAGTCTCGGTTTATTCATGATGATTAAGCCGGCCCTTGGGGTCTATAGGTGCAAATTTGATGTTGTTACTTGAAGTTCCGGCTTAACTTTGCAGTATAAGCCAGCACTGGCGAGCTATTTACGTGAAATTAAAAGCCGTATTTTGAAGACCCGGCTTTAACTATACAACTTAAGCCGGCCCTTTGGTGCTACTTGTTGATTCTGCAGTTCTAACAGGCTATGGCATGGATATCAAGTTCAATAAGAATGTTTAAAGTCTACAACATATTCAAGTTTATCATATCCAGTAGACTTGGCGGCTGACATATATATATATATATATATATATATATATATATATATATATATATATATATATGAAGAAGATAATGTTTACCTCAAAGCACTCCTTCATCAGGTTGACCAAGCCGGCTTCAAAGTCGTGGCTGGTGTGGAGGCGGTTCAAATAGCCTGCATGAAGCTCATGGGCATTAAATTGAGCATAGCTCTCCAAATCCAAATTCCACTTGCCCTTATCAACACCAGAAAATTCTTCTTTAGCACTATGTTTTGATAGGACAATGGGGTTGTCTGGGGCTTTGTAAGCCGTCCCACTAATCATTAAGTCCTCAGTTTCCTTAGCTGGCTGAGTGGGACTGTGCGATTTATCATTTTCCGGGTCAATGTCCATGGCGTCTTTAGTGACAGGGTGTTCCTCTGGAGGGGGAGGGGGTCATCCATAGTAGCTTCTAAAATGTGATGCAAAGTCTCGGATGTGGCATGATTCTCCGGATCAATAGTCTTGGGTTCTTCAGCCAGTTTGTCAATTTTCTACTTCTTGCTGGGCTTTGCCATAGTCCTGAAAAGGAAGTACAAGGCAGAGTTAATATGACAATTAAATGCAAGATTCAAAGTGGATAGTCTTAACATTCTTACCCAGGCACGGTCTTGAAGACTGGGATTTGAGTTCCCGTTGTGTCGCTGGAGGAGGAGTGAGATGTTCCCTGATAATTTGAGTCGGAAGGGTTAAGAGGTTGACGAAAATGACCTGCCTTGGGATAAGCTAAGTCAGAAATTTGTGAAACCTCAGCACGACACTTGTGAGGAACCGGTGTGTTGGGTAAGCCGGAGGATAGAACCCCACCGCCGCTATTCTGGGTTGTGCGGCGAGCTTCATGCTGTTGTTTCTTCAAAATAAAGTTGGGATCCAAGTAAGCTAAAGGGTGAGAAAATCTTACTTTCTGGCTTGCTTGTCAAGTTTTCTATGTTGGCAGAGGTTCTGAGCTGGAGGAAAGAGTAATTACCTCTTCATTATCTGCATGGCTGACCTCCGCATCATCCTGATAATGGTCATTGTCAACAAGATGTATAAAAAATGAGCCAAGGGAGTCAAGTTTTACCTCCGAATCATCATCATCATCATCGTCATCATTATCATCTAAGTTGAATAACTCGAAGGGATTGGTCTTTTTCTTGGCAGGCTTTTTTGTAGCCTTGGTCTTTGTCCGAGTTTTCTTGGCCATCTTATCCTGTAGCTTCTTACTCCAAAAAGGTGAATCGGCCTACAAAAGTTAAATGGGTATGAAAAAGCAATCTAAGTGAAGGTATGATTCAATTGTGAAGTTGGTTAAAAACTTGCAGCTGGCGGTTTTTTAAGAACGCAGAAGGATTCAATCCAATTTTACTGCAATCTACCAAGCTCTCATTTAACAGAGACTTGGTCATATTGCTGATGTCTTCGTTAGTCAATTCAATCTGACAGTGGCGTTGAGGATCTTTTAACTTGCCGGTGTACTCGCACATTAAGCCGGGGCGATGGCTTAAGGGAAGGACTCTCCAGGCGACCCAACATCAAACCAGATTGATTCCAGTCAAGCCATTCGCCATCAAGGCTCGGATCTTTGAAAAGACTAGCATATATTTCCTCCGTTCTGCTGTATTGATGCGGTTTGGAAGAGGATCCCTGTTGCTAAGCCGACTGGCGTGATAACCCGGCAAAGGATTTTCCCCTTATGGAGAAGTGTCTTTGCAATAAAACCAAGTTTGGTTCTAGTCTTTGGGATGACTGGGCAGAGTGGCGTCTGGGAAAGTAGCTTCTTTTCATCGTTGTATAGAAATGCCGCCTAACTCTAGGCTAGGCCCATCTGTGAACTCGTTCTACCGGTTTAAATAATAAAATTCCCTGAATAGTTCTACGGTGGGCTCCTATTGAAGGTACACCTCACAGAATACTTTAAAGTTGCAGATGTTTGAAACGGAATTTGGTCCGATATCTTGCGGATGGAGCTTAAAAAATGCAGCACATCGTGAAAGAATTTTGAGCCGGGAGGGCTGAAGCGTCGGAGCATGTGATCAGTGAAGACAATTACTTCACCATCCTTGGCCTCAGGAGGGGTTTCGGCGCCTGGGACCCTCCAATGGATGACATCTTTTTTGGCCAGGACGCATGTCTGAACATATTCGTTCAAGTCTTCCTCGATGACCCGGGAAACGACCCAGTTCCAGGCAGTGATAGTCTTGCCCATTTTGAGGATAAAAGGCCTAAAAGAAATAAATATTGCCGGTTTAAGATTAAACTGCTAAGCCAGACCAATGATTCAAAGGTAAAAGTTCTATAAACAGCCAATACGTTAAGCCGGAAGATGAACACTGAAGTACACGGGTATTCATATTGGTGGCTTAAAAGGGGACTAATGGTACCTGCCGAGTTAAGGATTATGTTGTTAAGCCGGCCAGAGTTTAAAGGTCAAATACATTGGGCAGAACCAAATTATGAGGATGAATAAGCAAGCATGGTTAAACCGGTGAATATTGCCGGGTTATGCAGGTTATGAAGCATATGATGGCGGTTTAAACAGGGCCTAAGGTTATATGGCAGATCATGATTTATGGTATAAGCCACCATGGCAGTTATGGTATTTCAAACCTATCAGTGAAAATTTTGCTAAGTGATGGACAAACAGATTTCACAGATTGGAGCTATAATTTTGGATCTGCAGCAATTCAAAAAATGCAGTAAATTTTAAACCTAAGGTGGCGGTAGCAGAAAAGTTTGTGTGCTCCAATGAGATCTTCTATGGAGAGAAGATATTCTGATGTTAAAAACGAATGCTAAATTGCTACCGCACAAGTTTCATACCATGTTCAGAGCTAAAATCTACTTGAGCTAAAGGAGAAAATGAAGAACGGCGAAGAACACCAATGAACAAAGCAAATCCTAATGCAGATCTGAGGTATAAGGATATGAGTACTTACAGACGCTGATGGACGGTGGTGGTGCGTCGGCGTTCTCTGGTCTAGTCAGGCTAATGTAGTGACTTGAGATGATGCAGTGGACGGAGGTTGGTGGCGGCGGAGCTTGGGTCTGCTGAGGAGTCGTGAGGAGGAAGAAGAAGACGAGGAGGCAAGGGGGAAATGAAAAGGACCCATGTCCCTATTTATAAGGAGATGGATAACAGGCATGCACGGGAATCGAGGAGGCCAAAAAATGATTATGTGGCTGCACGGGCACTTCGAATTTTGAAAAGTCCATTAAAGATAAAGATCTGTTGAGATGTTCTGAGATTTGTGTGAGGTTAATGCAAGATGACATCATGGCGGGTTAAAATGATTCTGTGAGCTGACGTCATGGCGGGTTATAGCAAGTTCATAAAAATGATGATGCAAGATTCTGCTAAGTCAAGTATTGAAGATTGATGTGAACAAGTTCAAATCAACCTGGGGCCTAATGTTGGGGATATAACTGCTGGGTATGACCCGCCTAGGAGGGGCCGGGTCATACCACTAGCGACTTATAATTGAAGATGGTGGGTCATGGCAAGCCTATGGACGGCCCAAGACCCAGAGGCGACTTGAGGCCCAAGAGGATGAAACCGCCATATGTATAAATTGTGTTGTAAGGCAAGCATAGTTAGTCACCGAGCCGGACATGTTGTGTATGAGCCGGCCGGGACTCTGTAAGCTGCCGTGAATCAACCTGTGTATATAAAGGGGTGACCCAGCGGCGGGTTAACTCAAGAAACAACAAGTCGAGAACTAGGTCAAGTGTATTCGCTCCCTGGTAATCGAAACTCAAGCAATACAACCCCAAACTGGAGTAAACATTTACCTCGTTGCGAGGGGCCGAAATAGTATAAACTCTCTGTGTCCTTCGTCCCGATTAACCCCTTCAAGCTAACCTAGTAGTGATGGCTCCACACCTAAGTCCTTTCGCTAGGGCATCTGCCGTGTTAAGTCCACGACAACCCTTGTGGCTGGCTGGTGGCCCCCCTCTGGTGCTTTCTTCGTCCATTATTTTTTATATATTCCAAAAATATTCTCCATGAAGTTTCGAGTCTTTCGGAGTTGTGTAGAATAGGTCTCTAATATTTGCTCCTCTTCTAGTCCAGAATTCCAGCTGCCGGCATTCTCCCTCTTCATATAAACCTTATAAAATAAGAGAGAAAAGGCATAAGTATTGTGATATAACATGTAATAACAGCCCATAATGCAATGAATATCAATATAAAAGCATGATTAATGACCCACAAGTATAGGGGATGCATTTTAGCTCTTTTTGATAAGTAAGAGTGTCGAACAAAATGAGGAGCAGAAGGAAATGACAAGTTGTTTTCAAAAAGGTAATGTCTGCAAGTGCTGAACTTGTAAGTAACAGAGTAGTTTGATAGCAAGATAATTTGTAACGAGCAAGTAACGATAATAGTAGCAAAAGTGCAGCAAGGTAGCCCAATCCTTTTGAGGCAAAGGACATGCCAAAACGGTCTCTTATGATAAGCAAAGCGTGCTTGAGGGTACATGGGATTTTCATCTCGTCACTTTCACCATCTTGGTTCAATTCGTGTTTGGTACTTTGATAATTTGATATGTGGGTGGACCGGTGCTTAGGTGCTGTTCTTACTTGAACAAACCTCCTAATTATGATTAACCCTCCCGCAAGAATCCGCAACTACGAGAAAAGTATTAATAATAAATTCTAACCATAGCATTAGACTTTTGGATCCAATCGGCCCCGTATGGAATAACGCATAAACTGGGGTTTAAGCTTCTGTCACTCTCGCAACCCATCATCTAATTGCTGCTCCACAATGCATTCCGTTAGGCTCAAATATGGTGAAGTGTCATGTAGTCGACGTTCACATGACACCACTAAGGGAATCACAACATACATACTATCAAAATATCAAGCACATATCAAGTTCACATGATTACTTGCAACATGATTTCTCCCGTGAATCAAGAACAAAAGTAACTACTCACAAAAAATAATCATGCTCAAGATTAGAGGGATATTAAATAGCATATTGGATCTTAACATATAATCTTCCACCAAATAAACCATATAGTAATCAACTACAAGATGTAATCAACACTACTAGTCACCCACAAGCACCAATCTATAGTTCCGGTAACAATATTGAACACAAGAGATGAACTAGGGTTTGATATGAGATGGTGTTGTAGAAGATGTTGATGGAGATTGCCCTCCTAAAGATGGGAGAGTTGTTGGTGATGATGATGACGATGATTTCCCCCTCCGGGAGGGAAGTTTCCCTCGGCGGAATCGCTCCGCCGGAGGGCAAAAGTGCTCCTACCCAAGTTCTGCTTCGAGAGGGCGGTGCTCCGTCCCAAAAGTACTCTCCTTATTTTTCTAGGTCAAAACGACCTATATACCAGATGGGCACCGGAGGTGGGCCTGGGTGAGCATAACCCACCAGGGTGCGCCTGGGCTACGTGGCACATCCAGGTGGGTCGTGCCCACCTCGTGGCCCCCCTTGATACCTCTCCAACGTATCTATAATTTTTTATTGTTCCATGCTGTTATGTTATCAATCTTGGATGTTTTATAATCATTTTATAGTCATTTAATATCATGTTTTGGTACTAACCTGTTGACATAGTGCTAAGTGCTAGTTGCTATTTTTTTCATGTTTTTTACATCGAAGAAAATCAATATCAAACGGAGTCCAAATGCCACGAAACTTTATGGAGAATTTTTATGGGCCAGAAGGAACACAATGGGCCCTGTCTGCGCCTAGGGGGTACCCTGAGGGTGGCACAACCCACCAGGGTGCACCAGGAGGCCCAGGCGCGCCCTGGTGGGTTGTGCCCACCTCGGGTGGCCCCCGGACCGCCTCTTTGCTCTATAAATACCCCAATATTCCCAAAACCCTAGGGGAATCGACGAAATATTGATCCAGCCACCACAGAGTCAAGAACCACTAGATCCAATCTAGACACCATCTCGGATGGGGTTAACCTCCTCCATTGGTGCCTCTCCGATGATGCGTGAGTAGTTCTTTGTAGACCTTCAGGTCCGTAGTTAGTAGCTAGATGACTTCATCTCTCTCTCTTGATTCTCAATACAATGGTCTCTTGGAGATCCATATGATGTAACTCTTTTTGCGGTGTGTTTGTTGGGATCGATGAACTTTGAGTTTATGATCAGATCTATATTTTTATATCCATGAAAGTATTTGAGTTTCTTTGATCTCTTTTATGCATGATCTCTTATAGCCTCACATTTCTTCTCCGGTATTT
This sequence comes from Triticum dicoccoides, assembly GCF_002162155.2. Lineage (NCBI taxonomy): Eukaryota > Viridiplantae > Streptophyta > Magnoliopsida > Poales > Poaceae > Triticum > Triticum dicoccoides. The sequence continues at coordinate 273,588,939 of NC_041384.1, forward strand.
GGGTTTTGTTTGGCCAACTTGATCTATTTATCTTGCAATGGGAAGAGGTGCTTTGTAGTGGGTTCGATCTTACGATGCTTGATCTCGGTGACAGAAAGGGAACCGACATGTATGTATCGTTGCTACTAAGGATAAAATGATGGGGTCTATCTCTACATAGATAGATCTTGTCTACCACATGTCATCGTTCTTATTGCATTACTTCATTTCTCCATGAACTTAATACACTAGATGCATGCTGGATAGTGGTCGATGTGTGGAGTAATAGTAGTAGATGCAGGCAGGCATCAGTCTACTAATCTTGGATGTGATGCCTATGTAATGATCATTGCCTGGATATCGTCATGAGTATTTGAGTTCTATCAATTTCCCAACATTAATTTGTTCACCCACCGATTTACTATTTTTCTCGAGAGAAGCCACTTGTGAAACCTACGGTCCCCGGGTCTCTTCCTCATATTATTTGCCTTTGTGATATACTTTTATTTGCTTTTATTTTCAGATCTATTAATCCAAAAACCCAAAAATACTTCGTTCAACTTTATTTTATTTGCGATCTATTTATCCAATCTATTACAACCTTTTACGTGTCACGCACCAATTTCTGGCACCGTTACCCAAAAGGGATTAACAACCCCTTTAACACTTCGGGTTGCAAAAATTATAGATACATTGTATCAGCATCCCCAAGCTTAACTCCTACTCGTTCTCGAGTAGGGAAGTGATAAAAACAGAATTTTTGATGTGGAATGCTGCCTAACATGGCATATCATATTTCTTTCTTTATAGCATGGACATTTGGACTTTTATATTGTTCAAAGCAATAGTCTAGTTTTGACATGATAATTTAAATACTCAAGCATATCAACAAGCAACCATGTCATTCAAAATATCAACGCTAAAATCAGCTATCCCTAGCCCATCATGATCAACCATTGATCCATTCATGAAACACACTCGCATATTAGCTATGTCCAATACTCAAGTATGATCATATTGCCTCCTAGTTGGTGCTTTTGTAAGAGAAGATGGAGACTCAAATTCAAAATAAAAATTGCATAAAATAAAAGATAGGCCCTTCACAGAGGGAAGTAGGGATTTGTAGGGGTGCCAGAGCTCAAAGCGAAAAAACTTAGAGATAAAAACATTTTGGGAGGTGTATCCATCCCACCAACGAAAACGACTTAGAGTTACCAAAAGTTTCCATGCTAGATATATCATAGGCGGTTCCCAAACAAAAAATAAAGTTTATTCCTTTTTCCACCATACTTTCACTTTCCATGGCTAGCCGTATCCACGGTTGCCCACCATACCAACACTTTCCAAGGAATTTATTATTTGACAACATAAAGTAAATTCATTTTTTCATTTCGGGAATGGGCATCCCTAATATCTTTTCCTTACTCTCATGCAATGACAAGTGAATAAACACTCATCGTGAGAATTACACATCTAGCATGGAAAATATTAGCCACCCCTCACCGCTCCGCAAGCGAAACGAACACACAAAAGAGAAGTTTATTTTGAAAATTAGAGATGGCACATGCAAATTTTCTTAGAATGGCAAAACAATACCGCATATAGGTAGATATAGTGGACTCATGTGGAAAAACTGGTTTAAAGGATTTTGGATGCACAAGTAGAGATCATACTTAGTGCAAAATGAAGGCTAGCAAAAGATTGAGAAGCGACCAACCAAGAAACGGATAATCTCATAAGCAAGCATTAAGCATAATTAACACTGAATAATACAGCACAAGTAGGATATAATTTCATTGCATGACTATTGACTTTCATGCTTGCATAGGGAATCACAAACCTTAGCACCAATATTCTTACTAAAGCATAATTACTCATCAACATAACTCACATATCACATCATCATACTTCAAAACTATTACTAAGAATCAAGTTTATTTTGTCCAATGATCTTCATGAAAGTTTTTATTATGTCCTCCTTGGATATCTATCACTTTGGGACTAATTTTCATGTGTTGCTTTTCATAAGCTCAAACAAATATAAGTGAAGATCATGAGCATAATATTTCTTTCTTTCTCTCAAATTAATTTAAGTGAATCAAGAGAGAATTTCTTGAAAATTTTACCAACTCTCAAATAAATCTAAGTGAAGCAAGAGAGCATTTATTCAAAAAAACAAAAGCACACCGTGCTCAAAAAGATATAAGTGAAGCACTAGAGCAAGTACATAGATAATAAAATTTTAAGTGAAGCAAAGAGAGCAATTCTAAAAAGTCGTGACATAATTTTGGCTCTCTCAAATAGGTGTGTCCAGCAAGGGATCAAGACTTAAAACACAAAATAAAACAAGCAAAAACTCATATAATACAAGACGCTCCAAGCAAAACACATAATATGTGACGAATAAAAATATAGCTTCGACTAAAATACCGATGGTCGTTAGAATAAAGAGGGGATGCCACTCGGGGGCATCCCCAAGCTTCGTTGGTTGCTCATTTTTGGATAATAGCTTGGGATGCCAGGGCATCCCCAAGCTTAGGATCTTCTACTCCTTATTCCTTCATCCATCATAAGATAACCCAAAACTTGAAAACTTCAATCACGCAAAACTCAACAAAACCTTCGTGAGATCCGTTAGTATTAGAAAATAAATCACTACTATAAGTATTGTATCAAACCAATTCATATTTTGTTCTTGCATTATATCTACTATATTCCAAATTTTCTATGGCAAAAACTCATCAAATAAAACCATAGAGCCATCAAAACAAGTACACAATGCAAAGAAAACAGAATCTTCCAAAAACAGAACAGTCTGTAGTAATGTGACTATTTCGAATACTTCTGAAACTCCAAAAATTCTTAAAAATTAGGAAGACCTGAGAAATTTGTATGTTGATCTACTGCAAAAGGAATGGATATTTTACCGCTCTTTGGTTAAAAATTAGAATTATTTTCATGAGCGCAAAAGTTTCTGTCTTTTCAGCAAGATTAAACAACTATCACCCAAGAAGATCCTAAAGGCTTTACTTGGCACAAAACTAATTAAAACACAAAAAACAATCATAATAGTAGAATAATTGTGCTAATACTCAAGAACAGAAAGCAAAAAGCAAAAATAAATTTTATTCATTGGGCTGCCTCCCAACGAGTGCTATTGTTTTATGCCCCTAGCTAGGCATAAGATTTTATTGATGCTCACATGAAAGATAATAATTGAAACACAAAGAGAGCATCATAAAACATGTGACAAACACATTTAAGTCTAACATACTTCCTACGCATAGGAATTTTATAATCAAACAAATTATCATGACAAGAAATATCTAACATATGCAAAGGAAAGAAATAAAACATTGACAATCTCAACATAATGAGATGAAATTTAATAACATGGAAATTTCTACAACTATATTTCCCTCTCTCATAATAATTATATGTGGGATCATATTCAAATTCAGCAATATAACTATCACATAAAATATTCTCTTCATGATCCACATGCATGCAAAGTTGACACTCTTCCAAAATAGTGGGATTATCATCAAATAAAGTCATGATCTCTCCAAACCCACTTTTATCAAAAATTTCATAAGACTGAACATACTCCAAAGTAGTGGGATCATTATTACCTAGAGTTGACACTCTTCCAAACCCACGTTCAATATTATTGCAAACATATTCATCATGAGGCTTAAATAATTTTTTCAAGATCATAATAGGAATCACCCCAATCATGATCATTGCAATAAGTAGTGGACATATCAAAATTAGCATCCCAAGCTTGGGGTTTTGCATATTGTTAGCACAATTGACATTAATAGAATTTATAGTAAAATCATTGCAGTCATGCTTTCATTCAAGGAGCTATCATGAATCACTTCATAAATTTCTTTATCACAATTTTCATATTCACTTATCTCAAGCAAAATTTCATAAAGATAATCAAGTGCACTCAACTCACTAGCAATTGGTTCAACATAATCAGATCTTTTGAAAAGATTAGCAAGTGGATGAGTATCCATATCAATAGATTTTTAGGAAGCGAAGATGCAAGAAAATAGAGGGCATATGGAAACACAAGCAAAGTAGCAAACAAGATTGCACACAAAAACAGATCTGACGAGAAATGGCGAATGAAAAAAGAGGGGCGAATAAAACAACAAATTTCTGTGAAGTGGGGGAGATGAAAATGAGAGGAAAATGGTAAATAATGTAAATTGCGAGGAGATGAGATTTGTGATTTGGAACCTGGTATATGTTGAAGATCCTCCCCGGCAACGGTGCCAGAAATTCCTTTTGATGTCGCTTGAAGCTACGTCGGCATTTCCCCAAAGAGGAAGGGATGATGCAGCAAAGCGATGGTAGGTATTTCCCTCAGATATGAAACCAAGGTTATCAAACCAGTAGGAGAACCAAGCAACACAACGTAAACATCCCCTGCACATAGATAACAAATCCTCTCAACCCAACATGTTAAAGGGGTTGTCAATCCCTTTCGGGTAACGGTGCCAGAAATTGGTGCGTGACGGGAAAAAGTTGTAATAGATTGGATAAATAGATCGCAAATAAAATAAAGTGTAGCAAAGTATTTTTTGTATTTTCGTATTCATAGATCTGAAAATAAAAGCAAATAAAAGTAGATCACAAAGGCAAATAATATGAGAAAGAGACCCAGGGGCCGTAGGTTTCACTAGTGGCTTCTCTATCGAAAAATAGCACAGTGGTGGGTGAACAAATTACTGTTGGGCAATTGATAGAACTTCAAATACACATGACGATATCCAGACAATGATCATTACATAGGCATCACGTCCAAGATTAGTAGACCAAGTCCTGCCTGCATCTACTACTATTACACCACACATCGACCGCTATCCAACATGCATCTAGTGTATTAAGTTCATGAAGAAACGGAGTAATGCAATAGGAACGATGGCATGATGTAGAAAAGATCTATCTATGTAGACATAGACCCCGTTGTTTTATCCTTAGTAGCAACAATACATACGTGTCGGTTCCCTTTCTGTCACTGGGATCAAGCACCGTAAGATTGAACCCACTACAAAGCACCTCTTCCCATTGCAAGATAAATTGATCAAGTTGGCCAAACAAAACCCAAATATCGGAGAAGAAATACGAGGCTATAAGAGATCATGCATAAAAGAGATCAAAGAAACTCAAATACTTTCATGGATATAAAAAGGTAGATCTGATCATAAACTCAAAGTTCATCGATACCAACAAACACACCGCAAAAAGAGTTACATCATATGGATCTCCAAGAGACCATTGTATTGAGAATCAAGAGAGAGAGAGATGAAGCAATATAGCTACTAACTACGGTCCCAAAGGTCTACAAAGAACTACTCACGAATCATCGAAGAGGCACCAATGGAGGTGGTGAACCCCATCCGAGATGGTGTCTAGATTGGATTTGGTGGTTCTGGACTCTGCGGCGGCTGGATCAATATTTCATCGACTCCCCTAGGATTTTGGGAATATTGGGGTATTTATAGAGCAAAGAGGCGGACCGGGGGGCACCTGAGGTGGGCACAACCCACCAGGGCACGCATGGGCCTCGTGGCGCGCCCTGGTGGGTTGTGCCTCCCTCGGGGCACCCCCAAGCGCAGCCAGGGCCCATTGTGTTCCTTCTGGACCATAAAAATTCTCCGTAAAGTTTCATGGCATTTGGACTCCGTTTGATATTGATTTTTTGCGATGTAAAAAACATGGAAAAACAACAACTGGCACTTGGCAATATGTCAATAGGTTAGTACCAAAAAATGATATAAAATGATTATAAAACATCCAAGATTGATAATATAACACCATGGAACAATCAAAAATTATAGATACGTTGGAGACGTATCATGAACCACCATCAGTCATTAAATATCTAGGGACTCCAAACCTTGGGAAAATAACTTCCTTAAGCATCTTAATAGAGGTGTTGTGATCAACACTACTCGTTGGAATAGCTTCTACCCATTTAGTAACATAATCAACAGCAACCAAAATATGTGTATACCCATTGGAGGAAGGAAAAGGTCCCATGTAATCAAATCCCCAAACATCAAATGGTTCAACAACAAGTGAATAGTTCATAGGCATTTCTTAACGCTTATCAATATTACCTATTCTTTGACATTCATCACAAGAAGATGAACTTACGGGCATCCTTGAAGAGAGTAGGCCAATAAAATCCAGATCGCAATACGTTGTGATCAGTTCTATCTCCAGCATGATGCCCTCCATAAGCTTCAGAGTGACATTTCCGTAGGATTTGTCCCTGTTCATGCTCAGGTACACAACATCTAATAATACCATCTACTCCTTCTTTATAATGATGTGGGCCGTCCTAAAAGTAACATCTTAAATCATAGAAGAATTTTTTTATTTTGTTGGTATGTAAAGCTAGGTGCTAAATATTTCGTAACAATGTAATTAGCATAGTCAACATACCAAGGAGTACTATGAGCAACATTTATTGCAGCTAACTGCTCATCAGGAAAACTATCATCAATATGTAGTGGGTCATCAAGCACATTTTCAAGCCTAGATAAATTATCAGCTACGGGGTTCTCAGCTCCTTTTCTATCAATGATATGTAAATCAAATTCTTGTAACAAGAGAACCCATCGAATAAGTCTAGGGTTAGCATATTTCTTTTCCATACGATATTTGATAGCAGCATGGTCCATGTGAACAATTAATTTGGAATCAACAATATAAGCTCTAAATTTATCACAAGCAAACACCTGCCAAGAATTCTTTTTCAGTAGTAGCATAGTTTTGTTGAGCACTGTCTAGAATTTTACTAGCATAATGAATAACATTTATTTTCTTATCAACTCTTTGTCCTAGAACAACACCGGCAACATAATCACTAGCATCACACATAATTTCAAAAGGCAAGTTCCAATCAGGTGGTTGAACAATAGGTGCAGAAATTAAGGCTTTCTTGAGTGTTTCAAAAGCTTCTAAACAATCATCATAAAAAATAAAAGGAATATCAGTTTGCAAAAGATTCATAAGAGGCCTAGAAATTTTAGAAAAGTCTTTGCTAAATCTCCTATAGAAACCAGCATGACCTAAGAAACTACGAATACCTTTTATATCTTTAGGGCATGGCATTTTCTCAATTGCATCAACCTTAGCTTTGTCCACTTCAATACCTCTTTCAGAAATTTTATGACCCAAGACAATGCCTTCGTTAACCATAAAATGACACTTCTCCAATTCAAGACAAGTTTTGTTTGTTCACATCTCTGCGAAACTCGATCAAGATTGCTTAAAAATTCATCAAAAGACTTCCCATAAACAGAGAAGTCGTCAATGAAAACCTCAACAATCTTTTCACGAAAGTCAGAGAATATAGCAATCATACATCTTTGAAAGGTAGCATGCCCATTACCTAAACCGAAAGGCATACGTCTATAAGCATAGGTTCCAGAGGACAAGTAAAAGTGGTATTTTCTTGATCAGGTTGAGAAACAGGTATTTCTGAAAAACCAGAATATCTATCAAGGAAGCAAAAATGAGTGTGCTTAGATAATCTTTTAAGCATGTTATCAATAAAAGGCAGAGGGTAATGATCTTTTCTAGTTGTTTTGTTTAGTTTTCTAAAATCAATTACCATTCTATAGCCTCTAACAATTCTTTGTGGAATAAGTTCATTCTTATCATTAGGAACAACAGTTCTACCTCCTTTCTTAGGGACACAATGAACATGACTTACCCATCTACTATCAGCTATGGGATAGATTATACCTGCTTCGAGAAGTTTTAAGATTTCTGTTCTTACCACTTCTTTCATGTTTGGATTTAACCGACGTTGGTGATCAACAATGGGTTTAGCATCAGGTTCCATGTTAATTTTGTGTTGACATAGAGTGGGACTAATGCCCTTTAAATCATCAAGAGTATATCCAATAGCAGCTCGGTGCTTCCTTAGAACTTTCAATAATCCTTCTTCTTCATGTTCTGAAAGATTAGCACTAAAAATAACATGATATATCTTCTTTTCATCAAGATAAGCATATTTCAAAGTGTCTGGCAATTGTTTTAATTCAAACACAGGATCACCTTTAGGTGGAGGAGGACCTCCTAGAGTTTCAATAGGAAAGTTGTGTTTAAGCAGATGACGTTGTTCAAAGAAAATCTTATCTATTTCATTTCTTTCATGCATATGTAAATCATTTTCATGGTCTAGCAAATATTGTTCTAAAGGATCAGTAGGTGGTACATCAATAGAAGCAAGACCATAATTTCATCCTCACTAGGCAACTATTTTTCATAAAGCTTTCTACTAAACTTGGAAAAGTTAAACTCATGAGATTCATCACCAAAACTAACACCGATAGTTTGTTTCTCACAGTCTATTATAGCATTAACGGTGTTCAAGAAAGGTCTACCAAAGATAATGGGATAAAAGTCATCTTGTGGGGAACCAAGAACAAGAAAATCAGTAGGGTATTTTATTTTCCCACACAAGACTTCAACATCTCTAACAATCCCAATTGGTGATATAGTGTCTCTATTAGCAAGTTTAATAGTAACATCTATGTCTTCTATCTCTGCGGGTGCTACGTCATTCATAATTTCTTGATATAAGGAATAAGGAATAGCACTCACACTAGCACCTATGTCACATAAACCATGATAATAGTGATCTCCTATTTTAACTGAGACAACGTGCATGCCAACAATAGGTATATGTTTATCCTTTTTATCAGGTTTGGAAATTCTAGCAGCTTCTTCACAAAAGTAAATAAAATGTCCATCTACATTTTCTTCCAAGAGATCTTTAACCATAGAAATACTAGGTTACACTTTAATTTGTTCATCAGGTTTAGGTGTTCTAATGTAACTCTTGTTAACCACAGTTGAAACTTTAGCATGTTCCTTTATCCTAACAGAGAAAGGTGGTTTCTCAATATAAGGAGAAGGAACAACTTGATCAACATAGTAAAGTATAGTTTCTTCTTTAACTGGTACCGGTTCTTTGATTTCTTCTTTAATAGGTGGGTGATATTTAAACCATTTCTCTTTAGGGAGATCAACATGAGTAGAAAATGATTCACAGAAGGAAGCTACTATCTCAGAGTCAAGTCCATATTTAGTGCTAAACTTTTGAAAAGCATCGGTATTCATAAAAGATTTAACACAATCATACTTAAGTTTAATACCTGACTCTTTACCTTCGTCGAGTTCCCAATCTTCAGAGTTGTATTTAATTCTTTCCAAAAGATCCCACCGGAATTCAATAGTATTCTTCATAAATGAACTAGCACAAGAAGTATCAAGCATGGTTTGATCATTACAAGAAAGCCGAGCATAAAAGTTCTGGATAATAATTTCTCTTGAGAGCTCATGATTAGGGCATGAATATAACATTGACTTAAGACTCCCCCAAGCTAGAGAGATACTTTCTCCTTCACGAGGCCAAAAATTATATATATAATTCTGATCACGATGAACTAGATGCATAGGATAAAAAATTTGGTGGAACATCAATTTCAAACGATTCCAGTTCCAAGATCCAATATCATCGCATAGCCTATACCATGCCAGTGCTTTTACCTTCAAAGATAAAGGGAAAACCTTTTTTATAACTTCATCCCCGGGTAAACCTGCAAGCTTCAACAATCCACAAATTTGTTCTACATATATCAAGTGCATATCAGGATGTTCGGTTCCATCTCCTACATAAGGATTAGCTAGCAGTTGTTCTATCATACCCGAAGGAATTTCATATTCAATATTTTCAGTAGGTGCAGTAGGTTGTGGGGCAGCTAATTATGGTTCCGGTCGAGGTGAAGATACCCCGAACATACCCCTCAAAGGATTGTTTTCCATAGTAACAAATGACAATAAATTTCAGCACGCTATATAAATGTTTCCTTACCAAATTCCACTTACCAAAGGCGCTTCACTCCCCGGCAACGGCGCCATAAAATAGCCTTGATGACCCACAACTATAGGGGATCAATTGTAGCTCTTTTCTATAAGTAAGAGTGTCGAACTCAATGAGGAGCAGAAGGAAATGACAAGTGGTTTTTTAGCAAGGTAACGTCTGCAAGTGCTAAAATTGTAAGTAACAGAGTAGTTTGATAGCAAGATAATTTGTAATGAGCAGGTAACAATAATAGTAGCAAAAGTGCAGCAAGGTATCCCAATCCTTTTGATTCAACGGACATGCCAAAACGGTTTCTTATGATAAGCAAAGCATTCTTGAGGGTACACGGGATTTTCATCTAGTCACTTTCACCATGTTGGTTTGATTCGTGTTCGGTACTTTGATAATTTGATATGTGGGTGGACCGGTGCTTAGGTTCTGTTCTTACTTGAACAAGCCTCCTACTTATGATTAACCCTCCCGCAAGCATCCACAACTACGAGAAAAGTATTAAGAATAAATTCTAACCATAGCATTAAATTTTTGGATCTAATCGGTCCCTTACGGAATAGCGCATAAACTAAGGTTCAAGCTTCTGTCACTCTCGCAACCCATCATCTAATTGCTACTCCACAATGCATTCCCATAGGCCCAAATATGGTTAAGTGTCATGTAGTCGACGTTCACATGACACCACTAAGGGAATCACAATATACATACTATCAAAATATCGAACACATATCAAGTTCACATGATTACTTGCGACATGATTTCTCCCGTGACCTCAAGAACAAAAGTAACTACTCACAAATGATAAACATGCTCAAGATAAGAGGGGTATTAAATAGCATATTGGATCTGAACATATAGTCTTCCACCAAATAAACCATATAGTAATCAACTACAAGATGTAATCAACACAACTAGTCACCCACAAGCACCAATCTGTAGTTCCGGTAACAAGATTGAACACAAGAGATGAACTAGGGTTTGAGATGAGATGGTGTTGTTGAAGATGTTGATGGATATTTCCCTCCCCAAGATGGGAGAGTTGTTGGTGATGATGATCATGATGATTTCCTGGCGGAATCGCTCCGTCGGAGGGCAAAAGGCTCCTGCCCAAGTTCTGCATCGAGACGGCAGCACTCCGTCCCGAAAGTCCTCTCCTTATTTTTTCTAGGTCAAAACGACCTATATACCAGAAGATGGGCACCGGAGGTGGGCCTGGGTGAGCACAACCCACCAGGGCACGCCTGGGCTCCCTGGCGCGCCCAGGTGCGTTGTGCCCACGGGGTGGGCCCCCTCTGGCAGTTATTTGCTCCAATATTCATCATATATTTGATAAAAAATCTCCATGAAGTTTCAGCTTGTTTGGAGTTGTGCGGAATGGGTGGCCTGGCATAGCTTTTCCAGGTCCAGATTTCCAGCTGCCGGAATTCTCCCTCTTTGTGTGTACCTTGTCAATTATGGGAGAAAAGGCATTAGAATTACTCCAAAAAGCATTATTATGCATAAAAACATCATAAATAATAGTAAGGAAACATGATGCATAATTGACGTATCAATGATGCAAAATGGATGTATCAACTCTCCCAAGCTTAGACCTCCTTGTCCTCAAGCGAAAGTCGGTATCGAAAAATATGTCCACATGTTTAGAGATAGAGGTGTCGATAAAATAAAATACGGACATGAGGGCACCATGATCATCTTTAGAACAGCAACATATATTGTCATATAATTTCTTATGCTAAAGTACCAATTCGTTCACAAGATAAAGTATGAATCAGAAACTTTATTGAAAACTAACAAACTATGATCTCAGTCATTGAAGCAATTGCAATTTATCATAACATTGGAAAGAGTCAATTCAAGAGCTTTTCAGCAAGTCCACATACTCAACTATCATTTAATCTTTCACAATTGCTAACGCTCACGCGATACTTATGGATTCAAAGTTTCAATCGCACACAGAGAAAGATTGGGGCTTATAGTTTCGCCTCCCAACCTTTTACCTCAAGGATAATGTCAACAATAATACTTTATGATAACCTACATCTGAGTGGATATATATATATATCCGGATCTCTCCAACACATAGTACTTGCCAAAGGAAAAAGTGTAAAAAGGAAAGGTGAAGATCACCATGACTCTTGTATAAGGGTAGAAGATAAAAGTAAAAGATAGGCCCTTCGCAGAGGGAAGCAGAGGTTGTCATGCGCTTTTATGGTTGGATGCACAAAATCTTAATGCAAAAGAATGTCACTTTATATTGCCGCTTGTGATAAAGACCTTTATTATGCAGTCCATCGCTTTTATTTCTTCCATGTCACAAGTTTGTATAAAGCTTATTTTCTTCACACTAATAGATCATAAATATTTAGAGAGCAATTTTTATTGCTTGCACTGATGACAACTTATTTGAAGGATCTTACTCAATCCATAGGTAGGTATGGTGGACTCTCATGGAAAAGCTGGTTTAAGGGCTGTTTGGAAGCACAAGTAGTATCTCTACTTGGTGCAAAGAATTTGGCTAGCATGAGAGGGAAAGGCAAGCTCAACATGTTGGATGATCCATGATAATATAACTTCTATTCGGATATAAGAAAACATAACCCATTACGTTGTCTTCCTTGTCCAACATCAACTTTTTAGCATGTCATATTTTAATGAGTGCTCACAATTACAAAAGATGTCCAAGATAGTATACTTATATGTGATGCCTCTCTTTCTTTATTACTTCATATTAATTGCAACAATGACCAAAACTATGTTTGTCAACTCTCAACAACTTTTATTCACCATACTCTTTATATGTGAAGTCATTACTCTCCATAAGATCAATATATGATCTTATTATTTCTTTTTATTCTTTATTTTATTTAATTCCCTCAATATCATAGCAATAAAACAAAGCCCTCAACTCAAAATTATTCTCTATTGTATATAACTCATGGACTCGATTACATAGATAGAGATTGAAACAAAACTCGAAGCTAGATCATACTAAAAACTTTATTCTACTAGATCAAGATATAACCAAAAGGATCGAACTAAGAAAAACGGTAAAGATAAAGATGTGATGGTGATACGATACCAGGGCACCTCCCCCAAGCTTGGCAGTTGCCAAGGGGAGTGCCCATACCCATGTATTTATGTCTCTTTCTTCGAAGGTGATGATATAATATTCTTGGCGATGATGCCCCTTAGGATGTGATTCTCTTTCTCGAGCTTATTAATTTGCTGCTTAAGATCCATTACCTCCTTGAGAAGTTTACCCTGGACGGCTAGACCTCCATTAACCCATGGATGTTTCATAGCTGCGGGATAAAAAGCAACACTCTTTTTCATATTTTCATAAGAGAGAAATCTAGCATTGGGAGGAATGACTGAGTTTGGTATTGCTGAGCTCTAAAGTTCCTCCAGCATGAATCTAGTTTGAAGACGAGAGGTAACTTCCTGGTCCTCCTCCATGGCATCCACCCTTTTCAAGTCAGCCTCCATCTCTTCCTCCGTTGATTACCCGAAGTGGCCAGCTTTGTTGTGTGCTCTTGGGCCTTGGGTCCGGTGAGAGACACGACTCTCCTTGACTGACTCTTGCAAAGATATCTTGCTTTAAATCTGCTACAGAAACAACTCAAAACAAAAACAGAGGATTTTGTCGTGGTACGGTGGTCAAAACATTTGGGAGATTGTATAATGAATTTTTACCGACCATAAGAAGTGCTGTGCAAGAAAATGGAGTCCGGAGGGCACACGAGGTGGCTACAAGGACGAGGGTGCACCCTCCACCCTTGTGGTGGCCTCGTGTCTCTTTAGGACTACTTTTAATTTTCCTATTTTTTTAATATTCCAAAATGCAGAAAAATTGCTACTGGAAATGTTTTGGAGTCGGTTTACTTACCATACCACATACCTATTCCTTTCCGGAGTCTGAAACGTTCTGGAAAGTGTCCCTCATGTGCTCCTCTGGTGTTACGGTATTAATTATATTGGTCTCAACATTTATGGGAGTGCCTGAGATATAATGTCTGATTCTTTGCCCGTTTACCACCTTCAGATTTGTGCCTTCAGCATTGTTGATTTTTATGGTACCGGAACGATAGACCTCCTCGATAATGTAAGGACTTCCATTTAGAGAGAAGCTTTCCTACAAAAAATCTTAAACGAGATTTGTATAGCAAAACATGATCACCTACATTAAACACACACTTTTCTATCCTTTTGTCATGCCATCTTTTAACTTTTTCTTTAAACAACTTGGCATTCTCATAGGCTTGTATTCTTGGAGCGATCCAACCTCAGACGGTCAAATCTCTGTGCATAAGTGTTATCCATGGATCCGTAATGCTGACACACATAGTACTTCATAGGATTTATAACAGAGTAGCAATCACACACTTATTACATCGATAGTCTCAAAAGAGAACTCATTACAATAAATATGGCTTAAGGCCATCTAAATAAGATAACAACGAAAGGCTTGGAAGATAAAGTGAGTCCATCAACTCCAACGGCATAGCTGAGTGCACGACAACGACCTAGCGCACCTTACTCTTCGTCTGAGAAGTCTGCAACATTATATGTTGCAGCCCGAAATGGGTCAGCACATGGAAATATGCTGGCAAGATAACACAGTAGAGCAATGAACAAGTAAAGGCTATCACTACATGCATATGAGGCTGGTGGAGGCTCTACGGTTATAATGTTTTGCGAAAAGCCAATTTTTCCCTACAACAAAGGAATATATATTATTTAACTATCATGGTAGTTGTTAAACATTGAGAAGGTTCCTCCAACTCAATCCCAATTAAACATTATTAATAAGCCAACCAAACTAAATTAACAGAGTGATGAGATCAACATGATAATCCAAGATCCAGATACTCAAAATGTCCATAACCGGGGACACGACTAACCATGATTAGTTTGTACACTCTATAGAGGTTTGCGCACTTTTCCCCACATGACTCGATCTCCTCTGTTGGATTTCTCGCACTACATGGTGTTTGATAAATGGATGTCTGAGACACAGTCTTTCAGAAGCATTAACTCTAACCCCGGGCAGACCGTACCAACCTACATCCCCTACATCTGCTAGCCTACCACTGGAAGAGGTCATGCAACTTACTCCACTATGCTAGAGCCCATAATAGCTTGTGGCTGCACACAGAAGTTTCTAGCATGAATAATCTTATGATCCCCTTGAGCCTGGGTGGCAAACCATAGGATGATCACATGGGTACTCCGGGATATCCTAGGACAACACTGGATTCTCGAGGTGCCCGCAACCAATCCACCCAGATGTGTATTTAAGTAGCCACCTTAAGTTAACCATTAATTAATAATGTCACATCTGTCATGGATACACTCAAACCCAATCCATGTCTACGAGCATAGCATGTAAGCATAAGCATAACGTAGAAGTAACTCCCAGGGTTTGATAATAAAAGGGCAATAGGTTCTACCTCATCATCTACTTCCCAAAACCCACATGTTAAGAGATCCTACTCATGCAATGTTTGAGGGTTGTAACTAATGCATAAAAAACTGGGTAAGAAAAGAGTATGATCAAAGTGTTACTTGCCTTGCTGATGATCTGCAAAACCTAGTGACTCGTAGTAGCATGATGTGCACTTCGGGAATTCTATCTCAAACAAACAATAGCATACATAAGCACTCAAGCAAATATTCAAGGGTAAAACTTCAAATAAGAAGACCCAAACTGAAAGTTCAACTGAAGAGCTTCGATTTGCAAAAAGAATCAATCGAATCGGAGCTACGGAACTGAAACTATGGTCAAAAGAACTTCGTAAACAAATCTCCTTGAAACCAAATTTTAAACTGTCAAAACCATGTTCAAGTTGATTAAACAGAAAGAGGGGTTCGAGACAAAGATTTTGGCGTTGGTTTCACTGGATTTGGACAAACGGTTTAGAAACGGCGAGGGTTTGAAGATCAGGGGCTAATCTGCAATAAAAGTACTCGCGGATATGTCCCTGGACGAAAAAATAAAAAGAAAAGACTATCGAACGAACGTTTGCTGTCTGAACCTAACCGGCGAAAAACGTTCGTTAAAATGAAAGAACGGACGAACGTCCGCTGAAAAGGTAAACCGACAAAAAAACGATCTAAGAAAAAACACAACTAGGGTTTTTACCGAAAATAAAACTGACGAGAACCGGCAAAAACCGGCGGGCGCCGAACTCTGGCGGTTGGCAGCGGCGGCAGCAGCGCGGCGAGCGGCAGCATGGATCCGGCGGCGGGGCTAGGGTTTCGGGGGTTTGGGGCGGGCTGGCGAGTTGGGCTGGGGGGCGGCCTCGGGCGGCTTATAAGGCCTGGGCGTGGATAGAGTCAGACTCGGGCACAGCCCAAAAGGTCGGTTTGGAATTATTTTTAAAAATAAAGTCTCACCGAAAGAAAAATCCTAAATAAATAAAAAAAATCTAAAAATGCCAAAAATAATTTTCACCTCTAAATAAAATATTTAGAACTTAGTGAACATTTTCTTGGCCAAAAATGCAATTTTGTAGAAATGCACAATTTTCTAATTGAAATAAAATAGCAATAAAATCCAAATAAAATAAATTATTTGATTTTAAAAATTTTCCTCAAATATTTCATTTATTTTGGAGAAGTCATATTATCTCCTCTCATGTATTTTTAATATTGGAAATATTATTTGGAGAGAAAAATAATTAAAACCAAAGTGATCCACTTTCCAATAGTTGAGAAAATTCAAATATGAAAATAATAAAATCCCCAACTCTCTACATGGGTCCTAGAGTTGCTTAGGATTTTAGGATCACAAAACCAAAAATGCAAATAAAATATGATATGCATATGATGACCTATGTATAACATTTCAAATTGAAAATTTGGGATGTTACAAACCTACCCCCCTTAAGGTGAATCTCGCCCTCGAGATTCGGGTTGGCTAGAAAATAGGTGTGGGTGGTCTTTCTGTAGATCATCCTCTCGTTCCCAGGTGGCTTCATCCTCGGTATGGTGGCTCTACTGAACTTTGCCAAACTTGATAACCTTGCTGCGGGTAACTCGGCTGGCAAACTCAAGAATCTTGACTGGTTTCTCCTCATAGGTCAGATCACTATCCAACTGAATTGCTTCCAGGGGCACTGTATCTCTCAGAGGAATATCGGCCATCTTAGCATGACACTTCTTCAACTGGGAAACGTGAAACACATCATGAACTCCTGACAGTCCTTCGGGTAACTCCAACTTGTAGGCCACCTCTCCCATACGTTCCAAAACTCGGTATGGTCCAACAAATCTCGGGGCTAACTTTCCCTTGACTCCAAAGCGTTTAACTGCTCGCAGAGGTGACACACGAAGATATGCTCTATCTCCAATTTCATAGACTACCTCCTTGCATTTTGAGTCTGCATAAGTCTTCTGCCTGGACCGAGCTACCTTCAGTCTATCTCGAATCAACTTAACCTTCTCTTCTGACTCTTTGATCAAATCTAGTCCAAACATCTGACGGTTTCCAACTTCATCCACATCAATGGTGTCCTGCACCTTCTTCCATACAAAGCTTTGAAGGGTGCCATCTTCAGACTGGCTTGATAACTGTTGTTGTAAGAGAACTCTGCGTAAGGCAAATTATCATCTCAACTAGATCCATAATCCACCGCACAAGCTCTCAACATGTCCTCCAGAATCTGATTGACTCTCTCGGTCTGTCCATATGTCTGTGGATGAAAAGCTGTACTAAACTCTAGCCTGGTACCCAAAGTCTGGTGCAGCTGGTGCCAAAACTTTGAAGTAAACTGTGTTCCTCTATCTGATCGAGACTCCTCGGAACTCCATGCACACATACGATCCTGGTCATATATATCTTGGCCAACTTCACACTTGTATAGGTGGTTTTCACTGGGATAAAGTGGGCTCTTTGGTCAGACGAACCACTACTACCCAAATAGAATCATATCCCGGTCGGGTCCTGGGTAATCTGGTGATAAAATCCATGCCAAGCTTGTCCCATGATACATCTCCAATGTATCTATAATTTTTGATTGCTCCATGCTATATTATCTACTGTTTTGGACTATATTGGGCTTTATTTTCCACTTTTATATTATTTTTGGGACTAACCTATTAACCGGAGGCCCAGCCCAGAATTGCTGTTTTTTTGCCTATTTCAGTGTTTCAGAGAAACAGAATATCAAACGGAGTCCAAATGGAATAAAATCTTCGGGAACGTGATTTTCTCACCGAACGTGATCCAGGAGACTTGGACCCTACTCCAGGGAGTCAAAGAGGAGGTCACGAGGGTGGGGGGCACGCCCCCCTAGGGCGCGCCCCTACCTCGTGGGCCCCTCGGTGCTCCACCGACGTACTCCTTCCTCCTATATATACCTACGTACCCCCCAAATGGTCAGAACAGGAGCCAAAAACCTAATTCCACCGCCGCAACTTTCTGTATCCATGAGATCCCATCTTGGGGCCTGTTCCGGAGCTCCGTCGGAAGAGGGCTGTCATCACGGAGGGCTTCCACATCATCTTAGCCCCTTCGATGAAGTGTGAGTAGTTTACCTCAGACCTTTGGGTCCATAGTTAGTAGCTAGATGGCTTCTTCTCTCTCTTTGAATCTCAATACAAAGTTCTCCCCCTCTCTTGTGGAGATCTATTCGATGTAATCTTCTTTTTGCGGTGTGTTTGTTGAGACCGATGAATTGTGGGTTTATGATCAAGTCTATCTATGAATAATATTTGAATCTTCTCTGAATTCTTTTATGTATGATTGGTTATCTTTGCAAGTCTCTTCGAATTATCCGTTTGGTTTGGCCAACTAGATTGGTAGTTCTTGCCATGGGAGAAGTGCTTAGCTTTGGGTTCGATCTTGCGATGTCCTTTCCCAGTGACAGAAGGGGCAGCAAGGCACGTATTGCATCGTTGCCATCGAGGATAACAAGATGGGGTTTATTTCATATTGCATGAATTTATCTCTCTACATCATGTCATCTTGCTTAAGGCGTTACTCTGTTTTTAACTTAATACTCTAGATGCATGCTGGATAGCGGTCGATGAGTGGAGTAATAGTAGTAGATGCAGAATCATTTTGGTCTACTTGTCACGGACGTGATGCCTATATACATGATCATGCCTAGATATTATCATAACTATGCTCAATTCTATCAATTGCTCAACAGTAATTTGTTCACCCACCATAGAATACTTATGCTCTTGAGAGAAGCCACTAGTGAAACCTATGGCCCCCGGGTCTATTCTCATCATATCAATCTCCATCACTTTAATCTTATTTTGCTTTTTACCTTGCCTTTACTTTTTACTTTGCATCTTTATATCAAAAATACCAAAAATATTATATCTACCAGATCTCACTCTCGTAAGTGACCATGAAGGGATTGACAACCCCTAATCGTGTTGGTTGCGAGTAGCTATCATTTTGTGCAGGTACGAGGGACTTGAGCGTGGCCTGCTACAGGATTGATACCTTGGTTCTCAAAAACTGAGGGAAATACTTACGCTACTCTGCTGCATCATCCCTTCCTTTTCGGGGAAAACCAACGCAAGCTCAAGACGTAGCAAGAAGGATTTCTGGCGCCGTTGCCGGGGAGGTTCGCGCAAGTCAACATTTGACTCCCGACAACGAGCCATTTCTGGCGCTGTTACCGGGGAGTCTACGCAAAAAGTCAATATACCAAGTACCTATTACAATCCCTATCTCTCGCATTACATTATTTGCCATTTGCCTCTCGTTTTCCTCTCCCCCACTTCACCCTTGCCGTTTTATTCGCCCTCTCTCTCTCTATCCTCCCTCTCTATTTGCCTCTTTTGCCCGTTTGCTCTTGTTTGCTCGTGTGTTAGATTGCTTGTTTGTCGCGATGGCTCAAGATAATACTAAATTGTGTGACTTCACCAATACCAATAATAATGATTTCCTTAGCACTCCGATTGCTCCTCTTACCGGTGCTGAATCTTGTGAAATTAATACTGCTTTTTTGAATCTTGTTATGAAAGATCAATTCGCCGGCCTTCCTAGTGAAGATGCCGCTACTCATCTGAATAGCTTCGTTGATTTATGTGATATGCAAAAGAAAAAAGATGTCGATAATGATGTCGTTAAATTGAAGCTATTTCCTTTTTCGCTTAGAGATCGTGCTAAATCTTGGTTTTCGTCTTTGCCTGAGAATAGTATTGATTCATGGAACAAGTGCAAAGATGCTTTTAATTCTAAGTATTTCCCTCCCGCTAAGATCATCTCTCTTAGAAACGATATTATGAACTTTAAACAACTTGATCATGAACATGTTGCACAAGCTTGGGAGAGAATGAAATTAATGATACGTAATTTCCCTACTCATGGTTTGAATTTGTGGATGATTATACATAATTTTTATGCCGGATTGAAATTTTCTTCTAGAAATCTTTTAGATTCGTCCGCGGGAGGCACTTTTATGGAAATCACTTTAGGAGATGCTACTAAACTCCTAGATAATATTATCGTTAATTATTCTCAATGGCATACTGAAAGAACTTCTAGTAAAAAAGTGCATGCGATAGAAGAAATTAATGTGTTGAGTGGAAAGATGGATGAACTTATGAAATTATTTGCTACTAAGAGTGCTTCTTCTGATCCTAATGATATGCCTTTGTCTACTTTGATTGAGAATAACAATGAATCTATGGATGTGAATTTTGTTGGTAGGAATAATTTTGGTAACAACGCTTATAGATGGAATTTTAATCCTAGGCCATATCCTAGTAATCCTTCTAATAATTATGGGAATTCCTACAATAACTCTTACGGAAATTATAATAAGATGCCTTCTGATTTTGAATCTAATATTAAAGAATTTATTTCTTCGCAAAAGAATTTTAATGCTATGATTGAAGAAAAATTGCTTAAGATTGATAATTTGGCTAGGAACATTGATAGAATTGCTCTTGATGTTGATTCTTTGAAACTTATATCTATTCCACCTAAGCATGATATCAATGAGTCTCTCAAATCCATGAGAATTTCAATTGATGAGTGTAAGGAAAGAACCGCTAGGATGCGTGCTTCCAAAGATGCCTTTATTAAAGCATGTTCTTCCAATTCCTATGAAAATCAAGATGAAGATCTAAAAGTTATTGATGTGTCTCCTATTAAATCTTTGTTTTGCAATATAAATCTTGATGAAACTGAATATGATCTTCCTTTACCTAGAAGGCGCTCTAAAAATTCGGAGTATTTAGATCTTAATGATGAAATTGATGAAAGTGGGATTGAAAGAAATAAAATCTAGATGTTGCTAAACCCACTATATTGGATTTCAAGGAATTTAATTATGTAAGTTGCTCTTTGATTAATTGTATTTCCTTGTTGCAATCCGTGCTAAATTCTCCACATGCTTATAGTCGAAATAAAGCCTTCACCAAACATATTGTTGATGCCTTGATGCAATCTTATGAAGAAAAACTTGAGTTGAAAGTTTCTATCCCTAGAAAACTCTATGATGAGTGGGAACCAACTATTAAAATTAAAATTAACGATCATGAGTTTTATGCTTTGTGTGATTTGGGTGCTAGTGTCTCTACTATTCCCAAGACTTTGTGTGATTTTCTAGATTTTCATAATTTTGATGATTGCTCTCTAAACTTGCATCTTGCGGATTCCACTATTAAGAAACCTATGGGAAGAATTAATGATGTTCCTATCGTTGCAAATAGGAATTATGTGCCCGTAGATTTCATTGTTCTTTATATAGATTGCAATCCTTCTTGCCCTATTATTCTTGGTAGACCTTTCCTTAGAACGGTTGGTGCGATTATTGATATGAAGGAAGGGAATATTAGATTTCAGTTTCCATTAAAAAAGGGCATGGAACACTTTCCAAGAAATAAAATAAAATTACCAGATGAAACTATCATGAGAGCCACTTATGGATTGCCTACCAAAGATGGCAATACCTAGATCTATCCTCGCTTTTATGCCTAGCTAGGGGCGTTAAACGATAGCGCTTGTTGGGAGGCAACCCAATTTTATTTTTATTATTTGCTTTTTATCCTATTTGGTAATAAATAAATTACCTACCCTCTGTTTTGGTTGTGTTTTTTGTGTTTAATTAGTGTTTGTGCCAAGTAGAACCGTTGGGAAGACTTGGGGAAAGTCTTGTTGAACTTGCTGTAAAAAACAGAAACTTTAGCGCTCACGAGAACTGCTGTCATTTTTATTTGAAGAGTGCTATTTAGTTAATTCATTTTTCAGATGATTAATAGACAAATTCGTCACGTCCAGGAATTTATTTTAGAATTGTTGGGGTACCAGATCTTGCGCTAGCTACAGATTACTATAGACTGTTCTGTTTTTGACAGGTTCTGTTTTTCGTGTGTTGTTTGTTTATTTTGATGAATCTATGGCTAGTAAAATAGTTTATAATCCATATAGAAGTTTGAATACAGTAGGTTTAACACCAATATAAATAAAGAATGAGTTCATTACAGTACCTTGAAGTGGTATTTTGTTTTCTTTCGCTAACAGAGCTCACGAGTTTTCTTGTTTAAGTTTTGTGTTGTGAAGTTTTCAAGTTTTGGGTTTATTCTTGTGATGGATTATGGAACAAGGATTGGAAAGAGCCTAAGCTTGGGGATGCCCATGTCACCCCCAAGATAATATAAGGACACAAAAAAGTCAAATCTTGGGGATGCCCCGGAAGGCATCCCCTCTTTCGTCCACTTCCATCGGTAATTTACTTGGAGCTATATTTTTATTCACCAACATGATATGTGTTTTGCTTGGAGCGTCTTGTATTATTTGTGTCTTTGTTTGTTAGTATGCCACAATCATCCTTGCTGTACACACCTTTTGAGAGAGCCATACATGAATTAAAATTTGATAGAATACTCTATGTGCTTCACTTATATCTTTTGAGCTAAGTAGTTTTGCTCTATGTGCTTCACTTATATCTTTTGAGCTAAGTAGTTTTGCTCTATATGCTTCACTTATATCTTTTGAGCTAAGTAGGTTTGCTCTATGTGCTTCACTTATATCTTTTGAGCATTATAATTTTGCTCTATGTGTTTCACTTAGATCTTTTAGAGCACGATGGTGGATTTGTTTTAAAGAAACTATTGATCTCTCATGCTTCACTTAAATTATTTTGAGAGTCCTAATAGCATGGTAATTTGCTTAATAATAATATGCTTGGTATTCAAGATTTGTGAAACTTTCTTTTGAGTGTGTTGAATACTAAGAAAAGATTGAAGCATGATAATTGTTTTGAGATATGGAGGTGATAATATTAAAGTCATGCTAGTTGAGTAGTTGTGAATTTAAAGAATACTTGTGTTGAAGCTTGTGATTCCCGTAGCATGCACGTATGGTGAACCATTATGTGATGAAGTCGGAGCATGATTTATTTATTGATTGTCTTCCTTATGAGTGGCGGTCGAGGACGAGCGATGGTCTTTTCCTACCAATCTATCCCCCTAGGAGCATGCGCGTAGTACTTTGCTTTGATAACTTCTAGATTTTTGCAATAAGTATATGAGTTATTTATGACTAATGTTGAGTCCATGGATCATACGCACTCTCACCCTTCCACCTTTGCTAGCCTCTCTAATACCGCGCACCTTTCGCCGGTATCATACACCTACCATATACCTTCCTCAAAACAGCCACCATACCTACCTATTATGGCATTTCCATAGCCATTCCGAGATATATTGCCATGCAACTTTCCACCATCTAGTTCATCATGACACATGCATCATTGTCATATTGCTTAGCATGATCATGTAGTTGACATAGTATTTGTGGCAAAGCCACCGTTCATAATTTTTTCATACTTGTCACTCTTGATTCATTGCATATCCCGGTACACCGCCAGAGGCATCCATATAGAGTCATACTTTGTTTTAGAATTGAGTTGTAAATAAATAAAAGTGTGACGATCATCATTCAATAGAGCATTGTCCCAAAAAAAGAGAAAGGCCAAAGAAAAAAAAGAAGGCCTCAAAAAAAAGAAAATAAATAAAAAGGGGCAATGCTACTATCTTTTTTTCCACACTTGTGCTTCAAAGTAGCACCATGATATAGCGAGTCTCATATATTGTGCTTCAAAGTAGCACCATGTTCTTCATATAGAGAGTCTCATATGTTGTCACTTTCATATACTAGTGAGAATTTTACATTATAGAACTTGGCTTGTATATTCCAATGATGGGCTTCCTCAAATTGCCCTAGGTCTTCGTGAGCAAGCAAGTTGGATGCACACCCACTAGTTTCTTTTGTTGAGCTTTCATACATTTATAGCTCTAGTGCATCCGTTGTATGGCAATCCCTACTCACTCACATTGATATCTATTGATGGGCATCTCCATAGCCCGTTGATATGCCTAGTTGATGTGAGACTATCTTCTCCTTTTTGTCTTCTCCACAACCACCATTCTATTCCACCTATAGTGCTATATCCATGGCTCACGCTCATGTATTGCGTGAAAATTGAAAAAGTTTTGAAAAAGTTAGAGTATGAAACAATTGCTTGGCTTGTCATCGGGGTTGTGCATGATTTAAATACTTTGTGTGGTGAAGATGGAGCATAGCCAGACTATATGATTTTGTAGGGATAACTTTCTTTGGCCATGTTATTTTGAGAAGACATAATTGCTTTGTTAGTATGCTTGAAGTATTATTATTTTTATGTCAATATAAACTTTTGTCTTGAATCTTTGTAATCTGAATATTCATACCACAATTAAGAAGATTTGCATTGAAATTATTCCAAGTAGCACTCCGCATCAAAAATTCTCTTTTTAACATTTACCTACTCGAGGACGAGCAGGAATTAAGCTTGGGGATGCCTGATACGTCTCCAACGTATCTATAATTTTTGATTGCTCCATGCTATATTATCTACTGTTTTGGACTATATTGGGCTTTATTTTCCACTTTTATATTATTTTTGGGACTAACCTATTAACCGGAGGCCCAGCCCAGAATTGCTGTTTTTTTGCCTATTTCAGTGTTTCGAGGAAACAGAATATCAAACGGAGTCCAAACGGAATAAAATCTTCGGGAACGTGATTTTCTCACCGAACGTGATCTAGGAGACTTGGACCCTGCTGCAAGGGATCAAAGAGGAGGTCACGAGAGTGGGGGGTGCGCCCCCCGCCTCGTGGGCCCCTTGGTGCTCCACCGACGTACTCCTTCCTCCTATATATACCTACGTACCCCCAAACGATCAGAACAGGAGCCAAAAACCTAATTCCACCGCCGCAACTTTCTGTATCCACGAGATCCCATCTTGGGGCTTGTTCTGGAGCTCCGCCGGAAGAGGGCCGTCATCACGGAGGGCTTCTACATCATCCTAGCCCCTCCGATGAAGTGTGAGTAGTTTACCTCAGACCTTCGGGTCCATAGTTAGTAGATAGATGGCTTCTTCTCTCTCTATGAATCTCAATACAAAGTTTCCCCCTCTCTTGTGGAGATCTATTCGATGTAATCTTCTTTTTGCGGTGTGTTTGTTGAGACCGATGAATTGTGGGTTTATGATCAAGTCTATCTATGAATAATATTTGAATCTTCTCTGAATTCTTTTATGTATGATTGGTTATCTTTGCAAGTCTCTTCGAATTATCCGTTTTGTTTGGCCAACTAGATTGGTAGTTCTTGCCATGGGAGAAGTGCTTAGCTTTGGGTTCGATCTTGCGGTGTCCTTTCCCAGTGACAGAAGGGGAAGCAAGGCACGTATTGCATCGTTGCCATCGAGGATAACAAGATGGGGTTTATTTCATATTGCATGAATTTATCTCTCTACATCATGTCATCTTGCTTAAGGTGTTACTCTGTTTTTAACTTAATACTCTAGATGCATGCTGGATAGCGGTCGATGAGTGGAGTAATAGTAGTAGATGCAGAATCGTTTCGGTCTACTTGTCACGGACGTGATGCCTATATACATGATCATGCCTAGATATTCTCATAACTATGCTCAATTCTGTCAATTGCTCAATAGTAATTTGTTCACCCACCGTAGAATACTTATGCCCTTGAGAGAAGCCATTAGTGAAACCTATGGCCCCCGGGTCTATTCTCATCATATCAATCTCCATCACTTTAATCTTATTTTGCTTTTTACTTTGCCTTTACTTTTTACTTTGCATCTTTATATCAAAAATACCAAAAATATTATATCTATCAGATCTCACTCTCGTAAGTGACCGTGAAGGGATCGACAACCCCTAATCGCGTTGGTTGCGAGTAGCTATCGTTTTGTGCAGGTACGAGGGACTTGAGCGTGGCCTCCTACTGGATTGATACCTTGGTTCTCAAAAACTGAGGGAAATACTTACGCTAATCTGCTGCATCATCCCTTCCTCTTCGAGGAAAACCAATGCAAGCTCAAGACGTAGCATCCCACTTCCATTCGGGTATCAGCACAGGCTACAGTAATCCTGCTGGCTTCTGATGTTCTGCCTTCAATCTCTGACATACATCACATACTGCTACATACTCGGCAATATCCTTCTTCATACCAGTCCACCAAAAATGCTCCTTCAAATCCAAATACATCTTGGTGTTTCTGGGGTGTATCAAATATGGCGAGTCATGAGCTTCGTATAGTACCTACTTCCTGATCTCCGCATTATTGGGCACAAAAACACGATCTTCAAACAACAAGGTGTCGTGCTCATCTTCACGAAAACATTTGGCTTTTCCTTTGCTCATCTTCTCCTTTATCTCAGCAATTTCCTCATCATCCTTCTGAGCTTCTTGAATCTTTCCCAATAATGTCGACTGAATTTCTAAAGCTGCAACAAAACCTCCCTAAGATCTTCGGCTAACTCCATTGGTAATCCTCCACTTATGAGGGTATTAGTGTAACTCTTCCGGCTCAAAGCGTCTGCTACGACATTGGCCTTGCCTGGAAGATAGTTCAACTTCATATCAAAATCCTTTATAAGCTCCAACCATCTCCTTTGCCTAAGATTCAACTCCTTCTGTGTGAAAATGTACTTCAAACTCTTATGATCCGTGTACACATCACAATGATTTCCAATAAGAAAATGTCTCCAGGTCTTGAGCGCATGCACTACAGCTGCTAACTCCAAATCATGCGTGGCATAATTCAACCCATGCGGTTGAAGCTGACGTGAGGCATATAAAACAACTCTTCTGTCTTGCATAAGTACGCCTCCAAGTCCTAAGCGAGATGCGTCGCAATACACTTGGAAATCCTCGCGTATATCGGGCAAAATCAGCACTGGGGCTGTAACCAAATGTTTCTTCAACTCCTGGAAACTTGCCTCACATTCATCTGTCCGTTTGAATTTGGTGTCCTTTTTCAACAACTCCATCATAGGCTTCGCAATCTTAGTGAAATTCTCGATGAGTCGCCGGTAATATCCTGCGAGTCCTAGAAAACTGCGGATCTCTCTAACTGAGGTGGGTGCCAACCACTCCGTCACAGACTAAACCTTGGTAGGGTACACTTTTATACCTTCTCCTGATATAACATGTCCAAGAAATCCAACTTCCTTCAACCAAAACTCACATTGGCTGAACTTGGCGTATAACTGATGTTCCCTGAGCTTCTCAAGAACTAAACGCAAATGCTCCTTGTGTTCCTCTTCATTATTCGAGTATACCAAAATGTCATCAATGAACACCACGACAAATTTATTCAAGAACTCCATGAACACCTTATTCATCATACTCATGAAATAGGTTGGGGCGTTAGTCAATCCAAATGACATAACCGTGTACTCATATAGCCCGTACCTTGTTGTGAAGGTTGTCTTAGGTATATCCTGTTCTCAGATCTTCAGCTAGTGGTATCCTGATCGAAGATCAATCTTGGAAAATACTTTAGCTCCTTGCATCTGGTCAAACAAATCATTAATCATCGGCAGTGGGTACTTGTTCTTAATCGTCACTTCGTTCAATGCACGATAATCAACTACCATTCTCAAAGACTTATCTTTCTTCTCAACCAAGAGCACTGGGGCTCCCCATGGTGACAAACTTTGGCGAATGTAACCTTTCTCCAATAACTCCTTAATCTGTTTCTTAATCTCCTCCAGAT
Organism: Triticum dicoccoides; assembly: GCF_002162155.2. Taxonomy (NCBI): domain Eukaryota; kingdom Viridiplantae; phylum Streptophyta; class Magnoliopsida; order Poales; family Poaceae; genus Triticum; species Triticum dicoccoides. Next base: position 273,616,872 of record NC_041384.1, read on the forward strand.
CATTTGTGGGCATCCGGTATGGTCCCTTCGATATTGGTCCGGTGCCTGGCAATAGCTCTATCAAAAACTCAATGTCTCGATCCGGTGGCATGCCTGGTAACTCCTGTGGAAATACATCAGGATAATCCTTCACTACAGGCACTTCCTCCTGAACAACTCCCATGAGGGAATTTACGTGAGTCCTCTTTGGTGTATGCCTGGATACGTACTTCATCCTTTTTCCCTCCGGGGTGGTGAGCAGAATTGACCTACTAGCACAATCAATGTTTCCTCCATACTTCGATAGCCAATCCATACCCAATATCACGTCCAATCCTTGTGACTCCAGAATTATTAGGTCTGAGGGGAAAACATGGCTGCCAATGGTTAAGGGTAACCGTTCGCACCATCGGTTGGCCAGATACTCTGCACCTGATGAGCTTACTAGCAAGGGTGTCCTAAGGGCTAAGGTGGGTAACTTAAACTTGTCCACAAATCCCCTTGAAATGTATGAATGCGATGCACCGGTATAAAAAACGAGAGCGGTAAATAACTTAACCAAAAACTTACTATAAATGCATCTGGCTGATCTTCAACCTCCTCCACATTCACGTGGTTCACTTGTCCCTTGTTGAAAGGGTCGGGCTTCTTCCCAGAGCTTCCATTTCCATTCTTTGCTTCAGGACATTCGGTGGCGTGATGTACAGTCTTCTCGCACTTGAAACAAGTAACATGACTTAGATCCCTCTTCGCGGGTGTGGCTGGGTTAGAGCAGTTCTGATTACTGCCTGCTCCGTTCCCATTTCCATTCTTGGGGCCACTGTGGTTATGTGAACTTCCTCCATTGTGGGTATGTCCTCCATGGTTATGGGTATATCCTCCCGAGTTCGGGGTGAAACGAGGTTTCTGCTGAGCTCTTGAATTGTACTTCCCTTGTCCATTCTTCCTTTTGCGGCTCTCAATCTGCTGCTGCTTCCCTTCAATCATAAGAGCCTTATCTACCAACTCTTGGTAATTGTTAAATGTTGCCACCATTAACTGCATACTCATCTCATCATTCAGCCCTTCCATAAACTTCTCCAGTTTCACGGCATCTGTGGTCACATCATCTGGGGCATAACGAGCTAACTTGCTAAACTCATCCATGTACTGCCCCACATTACGGTTTCCTTGGCGCAAGTTGCGAAACTCACGCTTCTTCATGCTCATAGCTCCAGTTGAGACATGAGTAGTGCAGAACGCTTGCTGAAACTGCTCCCAAGTAACATTGGCTATAAGGAAAGTGGCTGTGTAATTCTCCCACCATGAGGCTGTAGGTCCATCAAATTGATGTGCGGCAAGACGCACCTTCTCAGCATCTGTGGAACTTGCGGTGGTCAACTCCCTTCCAATCCTGCGTAGCCAGTCATCAGCAACTATGGGCTCGGTGCTACTGGAAAACACCGGCGGTTGTAACCTCAGAAAATGGGGTAAGTTGTCAACTGGAGGTGGTGGCGGTTGCTACCTCTTGAGCACTCGTTGGTTTTCCCCGAAGAGGAAGGGATGTGTCACATCCCTAGTTCTGGTTTGCACTAGGATAGCGTCATGTGTGCATCATGTCTAAAATTTTTCTTAAACTTGAAATGGGGACTAATAAACCCCAACACCCCCTTTGAAATACTAGGTTCCAACAATTGGAATTTCAAACCCAAAATGCCCTTCATAAATGTTCACCATCTTTGGTCCTGGCTAAACCCTCTGCCAAAAATGGTTTCATATTTTTGGAGGCTATTCTGGATTTTTGCACCAAGCCATAAGTATTTGCATTTGGGCAATTTAAATCCTATAAATATTTTAAAATGCCCAAATAATCCTGAAGGTATTTTTAGGCTGTTGAGAATATTTTCAAATATGCCTCTGAATACTTTCAGGTTTTTTATAAATGGAATAGTATTTCTACTATTTCAAAACATAGAACAGAAACAAATTAAAAGAAAAACAGAAAAGAGAGAGAGAAAGGAACCTCACCTGGCTTACCTGGCCCAGGAGAGAAGCCGGCCCAGCTGGCTGGCCCAGCCCAGCAGCCTCCCCCTGTCGTCTTCCTCCTCTGCTAGGAGGACGAGGGCATGTGCCCGACGCACGCACGCACACGCGCGCCACCTCCACCCTGCTTGCTTGCCCCCTCAACGGCATGGACGCCTCTGGCGTCGCCATGCACCCCTGGCTCTCCCTCTCTCTCGCTCTCGAGTGTTCCCCCCTTCCCTGGACCTCTCTATCCCACCCACCGAACGGGTTCATCGCCGCCGCTCGCCATAGCTGTGTCCTAGAGCTCCGCCCCATCGCATTCTCCCTCTTTGTCAAGCCACGCAGCTGGGGACGCCCTACTTCGACCTCGTTGCCGCCGTTTCAACCGCGAGCACCCGAGATCGCCAGCGCCCGTACGTCGCCGTCTGGCCTTCCCCGAGCCCGCTTCGACGCCCTCTGCAACCGCTGTGAGCTCCATCATCGTTTGCCCCTCTTCCCCTTGCCTCTCGATCACCGTAGCTGCCGTTTCAACCAAAGTCGAAGCTCGTCACCGCCGGCCATGATGTCGCCGTCGTTTTAGCCACCACAGCTCACGCCTAAGCGCGTCAACGCGCTCGGTGCCTTCACAGGAGCATGCCGCTCCCACCGGCTCCTCCTCTCGAGCACCCCAATGCCGAGCCCAAACTAACCCGAACTCCGGCCGCCGCCGAGGTCGACGCCGTGCTCAACTCCGGCTACCTCGCGCCCTCCCACTGCCACCGATAGATGCGCGCGAGCTCTAGCTAGTCATAGAGACCAACCGCGGCTCAAACTGCAGTCTCTAGGCGAAACCCGAGCCTCGCTACCGCCTCTGCTCATCGCCGGCGGCTAAACGCCAGCCTAACAACTAATTAGCACTAAGCTAATGACCCACAGACTCACAGACATGTGGGCCCTGCTGCCTAATTAACTTTGTTTTAGCTTTTGTTTATATTAAACTAACCACACGGGCCCTACAGGTTAGTTTGACCCGGTCATGTCACACATTGACCGACCCCACACGTCAGTGCTGACTTGCTGACGTGGCTGTTGACCTGACCCCACCTGTCAGTGACCCAAACAACACTGTGTGATTGACCAGTGGACCCCACTGGTCAGGTTTGACCTGGTCAGCCGCAGTTGACCTGGTGACGTCACAGTGATACAATGCTGACGCAGTTAATAATTTTCTGGATTTAAAATAATTCAGAAAATCCAGAAAATTGCCTAAACTTCTAAAAATCATAGAAAATCAACCGTATCTCCAAATGAAATAAATTATATATGATAAATGATTAGAAAAATCCAATCTATCCATCTGTACCATTTTCATGCATGTTAGAACAACTTATGGCTGCTGTTTAGGCCAAATCATATAAATGGCATCTAAACCCTCACATATGGAGTTTGAATTTGAACCTAGGGTTCAAACCAACTCCATTTAACATGTTGCTAGCTGCATTAGCTCAAATCACAGCATGTTGGCATGTCATGATCATGCATCATATTGTGCATTGCATTGATTGTGTTCTTTCTGTGTTTGCCGGTGGTTGTTCCCCCTCGGTAGACGATGTTTCCGTTGATGAGATCGATGACACCGATGAAGAACTATACTATCTTTAGAAGTGCCTGGCAAGCAAAACCCCCTTGTTCATTCCGATACAATCCCACTCTCTTGCTGCTGCTCTCTTTTACTGCATTAGGACAACAACGACTCAACTGTTACATGCTGCGGTAGTTGAACCCCTTTCCTCTGCATGACCTGTCATTGCCACAGTAAATAGATGAAACCCACTAGCATGAGTAGGAGTTGTTTTGAGCCCTAATGTGCCTACTCATTCATGCTTGTTTGTCATGCCTGCTATTGCTTAGAGTTGTGTCAGGTCTGATTCATCGGGGATGAATTGGAAAGTTGTGAACATGTCCTACTGTGTGTGAGCTAAGTGTGTTGAACACGATTTGGTAAAGGTATCGATGAGAGGCCATGTAGGAGTACATGGTGGGTTGTTTCATTGGAACCGTCTTTAAGCACCGAGATCTGTATGTGTGATTTAAGAACCAGCTACTACCATGCATTGGGCCCGAAACCAATGGACCCTCTCGGCTTCTTAACCACCCTAGTCCTCTGTCCAGGAGTTGCAATTAGTTTCTGGTGTTTATAGGATATGTGTTGGCGTCCGTGCGTAGCACTGACCCTAGGGGTGGGCTATGATGCAGTAGGTACACCATGGCACGGTGTACCGAGTCGCCCGTTTGGTGTCTCGGGAACCCTGTACACATCGTTCGGGGTCGTATGTGGAAACCTCGGCTGGACTCCCTGCGGATGGAACCTGGATAGGCGATAAACCTGGACTAGAGACTTGAGTGTTTAGGTAGGCCGTGGCCGACACCCTCGTTGGGCTTCCGCTTGAAGGTTGCCGAGTACATGTCGTGTAAACGACGATAAGTGGTGAGAGCGTGTATGAAGGAGTACACCCCTGCAGGGTTAACATCATCTATTCGAATAGCCGCGTCCGCGGTAAAGGACTACTTGGTTGCCTATACAGTTCATAGACAAGTGAAAGTGGATACTCTAAAATGCGCAAGTTAAGCGTGAGTGCTATGGATGGCGTTCTCATAGGGAGACGGGAGCGGATCCATAGTGGTGTATTGATATGGTGAATATGTGGACTCGTGTGCGCCACCTCAAAAGAGTTACTTGCAGACGTAGTTTAAGATAGACACCGAGTCAAAGCTGGCTTGCTGCAGTTAAACTCCACCACCCCTTTTGTCGATACCGATGCATATGTAGTTAGTTTTGATGCAAGTCTTGCTGGGTACTTTTGTACTCACGTTTGCCTATTTTATGTTTTGCAAAGAGACTTCAGTCTCGCTAGTAGTTCCACGTGGACTTCGAAGTTTAGCTTGTTACCTCAGCTACGATCTTGTGCCCTCGGCAGGATCTGGTAGATAGTCAGGCTTCTCAGCCTTTTTCATTTGTAGATGTCTGTACTCAGACATGTTAAGTTTCCGCATGTGCTTTGTCTGGTATGCTCTGGATGTTGGGTCATGAGACCCATGTTTGTAATATCTGGCTCTTTGGAGCCTAATGAATAAATACTTTGAGTCGTAGAGTTTTGTTGTGATGCCATGTTGTATTTGCACATATCGAGCATATTGTGTGTATGTTATTGAAATGCTTGGTATGTGTGGGATCTAACAATCTAGTTGTTTATCCTTGGTAGCCTCTCTTATGGGGAAACGTAGTCTGGTGTTTCCACTGAGCCTTGGTAGTCTGCTATAGCCCGGTTTACCGGAGTCCTGCTAGCCCAGTACTACTGCTCCGGAACACTTAGACTGGCCGGCATGTGATTCACTTTGTTCCTGTGTCTGTCCCTTCAGGGAAATGTCACCCGGTGACTTCCAGAGTCCTGCTAGCCTGCTACAGCCCGGGTTCCCGGAGTCCTGTTAGCCCAGTTGCTACAGCCCGGATTCACATGCTGATGACTGACATGTTCGATGTTGTTTCATGTATGCCTGTCCCCGTAAGTTAGTGCCACTTTGGGTTCACAACTAGTCATGTAGGCCCGGGTTCTCGGTCATATGGATGCTAGCAACACTATCATATACGTGAGCCAAAAGGCGCAAACGGTCCCGGGCCAGGTAAGGTGGCACCCGTGGGAATACCATGCGTGAGGCCGCAAAGTGATATGAAGTGTTACACGCTAGATCGGTGTGACTTAGGATCGGGGTCCTGACAGGATGATGCAGCGAAGTAGCGTAAGTATTTCCCCCAGTTTTTGAGAACCAAGGTATCAATCCAGTAGGAGGCTACGCGGGAGTCCCTCGTACCTGCACAAAACAAACAAATCCTCACAACCAACGCGATAAGGGGTTGTCAATCCCTACACGGCCACTTACGAGAGTGAGATCAGATAGATATGATAAGATAATATTTTTGGTATTTTTATGATAAAGATGCAAAGTAAAATAAAAGCAAAGTAAAAAGCAAAGGAAATGACTAAGTATTGGAAGATTAATATGATGAAGATAAACCCGGGGGCCATAGGTTCACTAGTGGCTTCTCTCGAGAGCATAAGTATTCTACGGTGGGTGAACGAATTACTATTGAGAAATTGACAGAATTGAGCATAGTTATGAGAATATCTAGGTATGATCATGTATATAGGCATCATGTTCGAGACAAGTAGACCGACTCCTGCCTGCATCTACTACTATTACTCCACTCATCGACCGCTATCCAGCATGCATCTAGAGTATTAAGTTAATGAAAACAGAGTAACGCCTTAAGCAAGATGACATGATGTAGAGGGATAAACTAATGCAATATGATGAAAACCCCATCTTGTTATCCTCGATGGCAACAATACAATACGTGCCTTGCTGCCTCTACTGTCACTGGGAAAGGACACCGCAAGATTGAACCCAAAGCTAAGCACTTCTCCCATTGCAAGAGAGATCAATCTAGTAGGCCAAACCAAACTGATAATTCGAAGAGACTTGCAAAGATAACCAATCATACATAAAATAATTTAGAGAAGATTCAAATATTGTTCATAGATAGACTTGATCATAAACCCACAATTCATCGGTCTCAACAAACACACCGCAAAAAGAAGATTACATCGAATAGATCTCCACAAGAGAGGGGGAGAACATTGTATTGATATCGAAAAAGAGATAAGAAGCCATCTAGCTAATAACTATGGACCCGTAGGTCTGAGGTGAACTACTCACACTTCATCGGAGGGGCTATGGTGATGATGTAGAAGCCCTCCGTGATCGATGCCCCCTCCGGCGAAGCTCCGGAACAGGCCCCAAGATGGGTTCTCGTGGATACGGAAAGTTACGGTGGTGGGATTAGGGTTTTGGCTCCGTATCTGATCGTTTGGGGGTATGTAGGTATATATAGGAGGAAGGAGTACGTCGGTGGAGCAACAGGGGCCACGAGGGTGGAGGGCGCGCCTAGGGGGGTAGGCGCGCCCCCTACCTCGTGGCCTCCTCTCTTGTTTCTTGACGTATGGTTCAAGTCTCCCGGGTCTTATTCGTTGAGAAAATCACGTTCCCAAAGGTTTCATTCTGTTTGGACTCCGTTTGATATTCCTTTTCTTTGAAACCCTAAAATAGGCAAAAAAACAACAATTCTGGGCCGGGCCTCCGGTTAGTAGGTTAGTCCCAAAAATAATATAAAAGTGGATAATAAAGCCCAATAATGTCCAAAACAGTAGATAATATAGCATGGAGCAATCAAAAATTATAGATACGTTGGAGACGTATCAGCGGTGGGTTGTTGTTATTGTTGTTGTGTTGCCTTGATTCTGAACTAGCAACTGCATCAGTGTATTCTGATGTTGGGTCAACTGAATGAGCTCCGGTGGGAAGACAAATCCGGGGTCACGTCTCAGAGGCATTTGATGGGTTTATAGGGGAGAGAATTAGAATACAATGAGGTCTAGTGAGAAAGCACTACCCATATGCACATGAGACAAACACAAACATATCACACCAAAACAATTTCAAGCAAGGGCATACAATCGATCTAACTATCGTTACAGTGCTCGGACTACTAGAATATACATGGGGAACATACTACTAATAATATGGTGGTCTACTAAAAATTTTGATCGGTAGAAGACTCCATGATATCTGCTCCAGCTTCATCTTCATAATCATCATCACTATTGTCGGGGTCGGAGTCGGTGTCGTCGATGATGATGTAGTCCTTGGGATGGTCGTCACCTCCTCCTGGCGCAGGGTCACCCATGAATACTCCTAGCTTCCTTGTCAGGTCGTCATTCATCTCCACTAGTATGGTGATTTCCTCCTTGTATACATTGCGTGTAGACTTGAGTTCCTCCTCAAGCTCCATGTTCCTAGTCATCAACTTCTTCAGATCTATCATGCTTGCGCACATTTGGTTCTCCTAGTGACGAATGTGTTAGTTTAACTCCTGGATGTAAGCTGCAATGGACCTGTCCTTCCTGGTGCTGATCATCTCCCATTGCTCATCTTGGTGCCCACATATCTAGTAGATAGTGTCCTTAAGATCCTTGTGATAAACTTCGCCGATGCGTCCTATGGTGATGTGGGCTGCCATGCTCTTCCCTAGACTCCAGGTTGGTGCATCAAAGGAAAACTCTATGGGCTCAGTAACTGGCGTGAATGTCCTTCCTGGAACTTGAACTCGAATCATCCAACGCTCTTATTCTGTTTAGACTAGCTTGTACAATTTTTATTTTCTTCTCTTTGCTGTTCAGTTCCTTTTCTTGAGGAACTCTTTCTTGTACCTTCTGTTTTAAGTTCTAATAAAATGTTGTGGGGTGTAAACCCTGCAGTCTTCAAGGTAAAAAAAAACTGGCGTGAATGTCCTTCCTGGAACTTGAACTCGAATCATCCAACGCTCTTATTCTGGTAAAGTGGTGGTGGAGGTCCCGGTGAAGCTTGGTATTCCAATGTTCAAGTACCTAGTGACTTCCTTCAAGTGGCGTCCAAAAGGTGTGTCTTCATCCGGTTGTGCAAACTTGTTCCTTGTGTCTGCCATCCTATAGAGTAGAAGATGGAGAGAAGTCAGAAATGAGTAGAGAAGAGTAACCTATGGCTCATCTTAGTGGTCATGTCCTACATTCAGCATGTGCTCTAATACCATCTTGTAGCGACCCAACCTCAGACGGTCGAATATCTGTGCATAAGTATCATCCCAATAGTACTTTGAAGGATTTATAACAGAGTAGCAATCACACACTTATTACATCGATAGTCTCAAAATAGAACTCACCACAATAAATATGGCTTAAGGCCATCTAAATAAGATAATAGCGGAAGGCTTGGAAGATAAAGTGAGTCCATCAACTCCAACGGCATAGCTGAGTGCACGACAACGACCTAGCGCACCTTACTCTTCGTCTGAAAAGTCTGCAACATGATATGTTGCAGCCTGAAACGGGTCAGCACATGGAATATGCTGGCAAGATAACACAGTAGAGCAATGAATAAGTAAAGGCTATCACTACATGCATATGAGGCTGGTGGAGGCTCTACGGTTATAATGTTTTGCGCAAAGCCAATTTTTTCCTACAACAAAGGAATATATTTTATTTAACTATCATGGTAGTTGTTAAACATTGAGAAGGTTCCTCCAACTCAATCCCAATTAAACATTATTAATAACCCAACCAAATTAAATTAACAGAGTGATGAGATCAACATGGTAATCCAAGATCCAGATACTCAAAATGTCCATAACCGAGGACACGGCTAACCATGATTAGTTTGTACACTCTATAGAGGTTTGCGCACTTTTCCCCACAAGACTCGATCTCCTCCGTTGGATTTCTCGCACTACATGCTATTTGAGAAATGGATGACCGAGACACAGTCTTTCAGAAGCATTAACTCTAACCCCAGGTAGACCATACCAACCTACATCCCCTACATCTGCTAGCCTACCACTGGAAGAGGTCATGCAACTTACTCCACTATGCTAGAGCCCATAATATCTTGTGGCTGCACACGGAAGTTTCTAGCATGAATGATCTTATGATCCCTTTAAGCCTGGGTGGTGAACCATAGGATGATCACACGGGTACTCCGGGATATCCTAGGACAACACTGCATTCTCGAGGTGCCCGCAACCAATCCACCCAGATGTGTATTTAAGTAGCCACCTTAAGTTAACCATTAATTAACAATCTCACATCTTTCGTGGATACACTCAAACCCAATCCACGTCTACGAGCATAGCATGTAAGCATAAGCATAACGTAGAAGTAACTCCCAGGGTTTGATAATAAAAGGGCAATAGGTTCTACCTCATCATCTACTTCCCAAAACCCACATGTTAAGAGATCCTACTCATGCAATGTTTGAGGATTGTAACTAATGCATAAAAAACTGGGTAAGAAAAGAGTATGATCAAATTGTTACTTGCCATGCTGATGATCTGCAAAACCTAGTGACTCGTAGTAGCACGTTGTGCACTCCGGGAATTCTATCGCAAACAAACAATAGCATACATAAGCACTCAAGCAAAGATGCAAGGGTAAAACTTCAAATAAGAAGATCCAAACTGAATGTTCAACTAAAGAGCTTCAATTTGCAAGAAGACTCAATCGAATCGGAGCTACGGAACTGAAACTACGGTCAAAAGAACTTCGTAAACAAATCTGCTTGTAACCAAATTTTATAGTGTCAAAACCTTGTTAAAGTTGATTAAACAGAAAGAGGGGTTCAAGATTAAAGAATGATCAGGGGCTAATCTACGATAAAAGTAATCGCGGATAATTCCCTGGCCGCAAAAATAAAAAGAAAAGACTAAAGAATGAACGTTCGCTGTCTGAACCTAACCGGCGAACAACGTTTGTTAAAACGAACGAACGGATGAACGTCCGCTGAAAAAGTAAACCGGCGAAAAAACCGATCTAAGAAAAAACAACTAGGGTTTTTACCGAAAATAAAACCGACGAGAACCGGCGAAAACCAGTGGGCGGCGAACTCCGGCGGGCAGCGGCGGCGGTCGGCGGCGGCGGCGGCAACACGTATCCGGCGGCGGGGCTAGGGTTTCGGGGGCTCGGGGCGGGCTGGCAACTTGGGCTGGGGGGCGGCCTCGGGCGGCTTATAAGGCCTGGCCGCGGACAGAGTCCGGCTCGGGCACGGCCCAAAAGGTCGGTTCGGAACATTTTTTAAAATAAAGTTCTGCCGAAAAAATCCTAAATAAACAAAAAAAATCTAAAAATGCCAAAAATAATTTTCACCGTCTAAATAAAATATTTAGAACTTAGTGAACATTTTCTTGGCCTAAAATGCAATTTTGTAAAAATGCACATTTTTCTAATTCAAAAAAATAGCAATAAAATCCAAATAAAATAAATTATTTGATTTTAACATTTTTCCTCCAATATTTCATTTATTTTGGAGAAGTCATATTATCTCCTTTCATATATTTTTAATATTGGAAATATTATTTGGAGAGAAAAATAATTAAAACCAAAGTGATCCACTTTTCAATATTTGAGAAAATTGAAATATGAAAATAATGAAATCCCCAACTCTCCGTGGGTCCTTGAGTTGCTTAGGATTTTAGGATCACAAAACCAAAAATGCAAATAAAATATGATATGCATATGATGACCTGTGTATAACATTCGAAATTGAAAATTTGGGATGTTACAGTTCTCCATTCATCAAGTGAGCTAATGTCAAATAACCTCTTCTCACGGGCAAGTTTGAAATCATAATTGAGCTCTTTAATAGCCCAATATGCCTTATGTTCTAGTTCAAGAGGTAAGTGACATGCTTTTCCATAAACCATTTTATACGGAGACATACCCATAGGGTTCTTATAAGCAGTTCTATAATCCCACAAAGCATCCTCAAGTTTCTTAGACCAATTCTTTCTAGATCTATTAACAGTCTTTTGCAAAATCAATTTGATCGCTCTATTTCTTAATTCTACTTGACCACTAGACTGAGGATGGCATGGAGATGCAATTCTATGGTTAACATAATACTTAGCAAGCATTTTACGGAAAGCATCATGAATAAAATGTGAACCACCATTAGTCATCATATATCTAGGGACTCCAAACCTCGGAAAAATAATGTCTTTAAGCATCTTAATAGAAGTGTTATGATCAGCACTACTAGTGCAATAGCTTCTACCCACTTAGTAATGTAATCAACAACAACTAAAATATGTGTATACCCATTAGAGGAAGGAAAAGGTCCCATATAATCAAAGCCCCAAACATCAAATGGTTCAATAACAAGTGAATAATTCGTAAGCATTTCCTGACGTCTACTAATATTACCAATTCTTTGGCATTCATCACAAGACAAGACAAACTTATGAGCATCCTTGAAGAGAGTAGGCCAATAAAAACCAGATTGCAATACCTTGTGTGTAGTTCTATCTCCAGCGTGGTGTGCTCCGTAAGACTCGGAGTGGCACTTGCGTAGGATCTGTTTCTTTTCATGCTCAGGTACACAACATCGAATAACACCATCCAATCCTTCTTTATAAAGGTGTGGGTCATCCCAAAAGTAATGTATTAAATCATAGAAAAACTTTTTCTTTTGCTGGTATGTGAAACTAGGTGGTATAAATTTAGCAACAATGTAATTAGCATAATCAGCATACCATGGAGTATTATGAGAAGTATTTATGACAGCTAATTGTTCATCAGGAAAGCTGTCATCAATAGGCAGTGTGTCATCAAGAAAATTTTCTAAACTAGACAAGTTGTCTGCAACGGGGTTCTCAGCTCCCTTTCTATTAATAATGTGCAAATTAAATTTTTGTAACAAGATAACCCATCTAATAAGTCTAGGTTTGGCATCTTTCTTTTTCCATAAGATATTTTAGCAGCATGATCAGTGTGAACAGTTACTTTGGAATCAACAATATAAGATCTGAACTTATCGCAAGCAAATACAACTGTTAAAAATTATTTTTTAGTACTAGCATAATTTCTCTAAGCACTGTCTAGAGTTTCACTAGCATAATGAATAACATTTAATTTCTTATCAACTCTTTGTCCTAGAACAACACCTACAGCATAATCACTAGCATCACACATAATTTCAAAGGGTAAATTCCAATCAAGTGGCTGAACAATAGGTGCAGAGATCAAGGCTTTCTTAAGTATTTCAAATGCTTCTACACAATCATCATCAAAAACAAAAGGAACATCTTCTTGCAAGATATTAGTGACAGGCCTAGAAATCTTAGAGGAAGTCTTTAGTAAACCTCCTATAGAAACCAGCATGACCAAGGAAACTTCTTATACCTTTGATATCTTTAGGACACGGCATCTTTTCAATAGCATCTACTTTAGCTTTATCAACTTCAATACCTCTTTCAGAAATTTTATGCCCCAAGACAATACCTTCATTAACCATAAAGTGGCACTTCTCCCAATTCAAGACAAGATTAGTTTATTCACATCTCTGCAAAACTCGATCAAGGTTGCTTAAGAAATCATCAAAAGAAGTCCTGTAAACGAAGAAATCATCCATGGAGACCTCAACAATCTTTTCACAAAAATCAGAGAATATAGTAGTCATACATCTTTGAACGGTAGTAGGTGCATTGCATAAACCAAAAGGCATACGTATATAAGCAAAGGTACCGAAAGGACAAGTCAAAGTAGTCTTCTCATGATCATCTTTTGACACACTTATTTGAGAAAAACCAGAATAACCATCTAAAAAGCAAAAATGTGTATGTTTGGATAATCTTTCTAGCAATTGATCAATAAAAGGTAGAAGGTAATGATCTTTTCTAATAGCTTTTTCTAATTTACGGAAATCAATTACCATTCTATAACCTGTAACAATTCTTTGTGGGATCAATTAATTATTATCATTCGGAACAACAGTAATACCTCCCTTCTTAGGGACACAATGAACAGGACTTACCCATTTACTACCAGCAATAGGATAAATTATACCTGCCTCCAAAAGCTTTAGTATTTCATTTCTTACCACTTCTTTCATCTTGGGATTTAACCGTCATTGATGATCAACGACTAGTTTAGCATCAGGCTCCAATTTAATTTTGTGCTGACGTAGAGTGGGACTAATGCCCTTAAGATCATCAAGACTATATCCAATAGCGGCACAGTGCTTCTTCGGAGTTTTCAATAATTTATTTTCCTCGTGCTCTGAAAGGTTAGCACTAATAATAACAAGATATATCTTCTTTTCATCAAGATAAGCATATTTCAAAGTATCGGGTAATTGTTTAAGCTCAAACACGGGATCACCCTTGGGTGGAGGAGGATCCCCAAGGATTTCTACAGGCAAATTGTGTTTCAAAATAGGTCCTTGATTAAAGAATACTTCGTCTATTTCCCTTCTTTCATTCATAAACATATCATTTTCATGGTCTAGCAAATATTGTTCTAAAGGATTAGTAGGAGGCACGACAATAGAAGCAAGACCAATAATTTCATCCTTACTAGGCAATTATTTATCATGGGGTTGTCTACGAAATTTAGAGAAGTTAAAATCATGAGACATATGCCCCTAAACCAATAGTAACAATGTGTTTCTCGCAGTCTATCTTGTGGGGAAGCAAGAACAATACAATCAGTAGGGTATTTTATCTCCCCACACAAGACTTCAACATCTCTAAAAATCCCAATTGGTGATATAGTATCTCTATTGGCAAGCTTAATAGTAACATCAATATCTTCTATCTCAACAGGTGCAATATCATTCATAATTTCTTTATATGAGGTATAAGGAATTGCACTCACACTAGCACCCACATCACATAAGCCATGATAACAATGACCTCCAATTTTAAAAGAAACAACAGGCATGCCTATAACAAGTCTATGTTTATCTTTTGTATCGGGTTTAGCAATTCTAGCAGCTTCATCACAGAAATAAATAACATGCACATCAATATTATCAACCAAGAGATCTTTAACCATAGCAATACTAGGTTCAACTTTAACTTGTTGAGGGGGTGTAGGTGTTCTAGTATAACTCTTACAAACCACAGTTGAAGCTTTAGCATGATCCTTTATTCTAATAGGAAAAGGAGGTTTCTCAATATACGAGTAGGAACAATAGGATCGACATTAAAAGTAATAGTTTCTTCTTCAACTTTAATAGGTTCCACTACTTTCACTTCAATGGAAGGTTGATATTTAAACCACTTATCTTTAGGGAGATCAACATGAGTAGCAAAATATTCATAGAAAGAAGCTACTATCTCAGAGTCAAGTCCATATTTAGTGCTAAAATCACGAAAAGCAACGGTATCCATAAAAGATTAACACAAACAAAGTTAAGGTTTATACCTGAATCCTTACCTTCGTCGAGTTCCCAATCTTCAGAGTTGTGTTTAATTCTTTCTAATAAATCACATTTGAATTCAATATCCTTCTTCATAAAAGAACCAGTACATGATGTATCGAGCATGGATCGAGCATTATGAGAAAGTCGAGCATAAATGTTCTGAATAATAATTTCTCTAGAGAGCTCATGATTGGGGCATGAATATAACATTTACTTAAGCCTCCCCCAAGCTTGAGCGATACTTTCTCCTTAACGAGGCCAAATATTATATATATAATTCCGATCACGATGAACCAGATGCATAGGATAAAACTTCTGATGAAATTCCAATTTCAATCGGTTATAGTTCCATGATCCAATATCAACACATAGCCTATACAATGTCAATGCCTTTCCCTTCAAAGATAAAGGGAAGACCTTCTTCTTAACAACAACTTCGGGCATACCTGCAAGCTTAAATAATCCACAAACTTCATCCACATAAATTAGGTGCATATCAGAATGTAATGTTCCGTCTCCTGCATAAGGATTATGATAGAGGCGAGCGTCCCGATCTTTCAATGAGATGATAACTATCGAGTTGGTGGAGACGACTTTGACGATCCGACTACAAACGTGCACGACGTTGCGCCTTAGCAATCGCTAAACCAATCTCCTGAGGTTACTCACGATGCTGGAAGCACGGTCAGCCTGACCACGAAGGTCTATTCCTACAAGCAATCGAAGAACGAGCAAGAATATGATAAAGCAATCTGCATATTGCAAATATATATGAAGTATTGATAATGGTGGGGATCCGGAAGCGGTCTTGGTCTGGTCGTTGGGCACAAACGAAGTACACGAAGTTGCAATGGCTAACTTTTAACTAAACAAATCCCCAGGAAAAAGCTACTAGATGGATCTACTTATATAGGAGCAAGGGGTGGCGGCCAAGGAGGTGGGAGGACGTCCCAAGGCAGCCTAAAACTAACCCTAGGTCGTACAAGGCTCATGGGCCCAAGTGGAGGTGATGCAACACCTTTGGGCTTGTAGTTTGACTCGGATTCTGCTGCAACGTCAGATTGTTTCGTCTGTAACTCAACGCTCCGGACGAATTTGAAGGTGAATTCAATTGGGTTGGAAAGAGCACGAAATCTAGTTTCCAATAAAAAAAGAATCACCCAATTTGGAGTCCGTATGAAAAAGTTGTTGGCGTTTGAGTCAGGTATGTCTGTGCAGTCCGAATCTGAATCTAGAATGTGAGACACTTGGACTCTATCTTCTCTCGGCCCAAAAGTGACGTGAGAGGACTTTTTGAACACAACCTAAACTTCTCCTTTTCCCTTATCTTCATATGTGGATTGTACAAATGTGCCATACACCTGCAATTAGACAAAACACAAAAGTGTGTGAAGTATTTTTTGTTCTGGATAACATAAATAGATTATTTGAATAGTGTGCATTAGAAATCACCTGACAAATATGCATGTATGCAATATTTTTGGTCATATATAAGGTAGTCATGTCCTCATCATCCTCCCTTTTTTGAAAACAAAGCCGTCCTCGGCATTGCTTAATCTGAAATGTGGCTAACAAAAGAGACAAGGTGTACATGTTGTATATGTATATGTCATCCATTTTAACTTCCCTTGATTTTTGCACATATGTCACATGTATACATGAGTAACTTTCATTGTTCATAAAATCTAAAGCCAAAAAATTATCGCAAGAACTAGAAGGCATGAAAATATTGCAACTCAGTTTGCACATATAAGTGAAGCTCTTACTCACTTCAAAAGATTGGCAATGTTCATCATTAAACCATCCTAACTTCGATGAATAAACCTTACTTGCATCAAATTTACATGCTACAACATGCTTAAATAAGCAAACATGCAATAAGTCATTGGACACAGAATCATCATCAAGATTAGAGGTCATATCAAAATGATTAAACATTGGTTCTTTTGCATAAACAATTAATTCAATGGGTGCACTGAAAATTGTTGATATTTCAGTTGTTTGATCACATGACGCATTCATGACAGTAACAAGAGTCTCTAAAATAGGTGGTGTGCTCAAATCAACAGGTAACTCAACACATGATGCATTCAAGTTAACTAGGCATGCTTCATTCTCATGTGAAGTTATATCATCAAGACCTTTACTGTTACCTCGCAGAGATGTAGCTGATGTAGGTATGGACGTTGACAATGTACCATACTCTTGAGATGATATTGCGCTCACAATCCGAGGTGGGGCTGCTCTAGTAGGTGCAATAGTGGAGTAAGCAACCGGCGATGGTGAGCATGAACTGGAATAGTAGTTGTTGTAGTCACCCAATGCATCCTCCTGTATTTGTCTCTCAAAGATACAAGCACGGACATACATACCAGTAATGCAACGAGGAATTTACTGAAATCTTGCCTGAATATCATGGTTCAAACCACCAAAAAATCTATTCATTGTATCATCCTCAGATTCTTCTATGTCACAATGATGCATATAAGATTTGAACTCTTGGTAGTAAGCATGAACAGTGTTACTGCCTTGTTTTAATTGCTCCAATTTGTGATGCAATTCACGACGATAGTAAGGAGGAAAAAATTGTTGTCTCATTATAGCTTTCAAAACTTTCCAAGTTGTGGGTTGGTTATCAATGTTTTTCTTACAATGTACACTCCACCAAACAGAAGCAAAACCAGTAAATGCTCTAATGGTAGCTCGTACTCTCTCAAGTTCAGAAAAATCATGGTGACTAAAAACTTGTTCTACTTCAAGCTCCCAAGCTAGATAAATAGCAGGATTAAATCTACCCTCAAATGATGGTAAAGAGATAACCTGACCATATGCTTGTGTGTGTTGTTCCAACTCTCGTGATGGTGAAGATGTGTCCGTCATCCAAGAACTTCTATCTCTGGAACCTGTCATGATTAGTAGAAACAAGAACGAAAATTCGAGAATAATGTTCCTATGAACTACTAGGATGTGGTTGTAAAGTGCTCACAGTAAATCAAATATCAATATCTTACGAGTTCTTACCATGCGGCAGGTGGTAACAGGCAACCAACGGTGTCAAATAACTCCGAAGATTGTGTAAAACGATTGCCAGGGGAACGTACGTATACACGGTGTAGAAATGTGTGGAGCTGGGTTGGCTATATATGGTAGCAAAAGATTAGCAATAATCAATTCAGAGATGCAATGTTGAATAAACGCTCAACGATGGTACTGTGCTGGTCCTAGGCTAGATCAAACTAGAGACGCGAGCCTAGAACACTAATGAGGTCACGTCGTAGCACAACTAGCATCAATAAAGGATATGAAGTAGCTCTGGACAACAAGATATAAGTGAAGATCACAATAGCAGTAGACCTATTTAGAAGCTGATGTTGAGGTGCCAAATACTGAAGTAGCTTCTGCAACTATTTAGATGCGGCTCGTCGCTAGCTTTCATTTGAGTACTCGCGGAGCCAAAACAGACTTCATATGAGGAAGTTATGCCTGTTTTACTGAACAGTGCACAAAACAGATTCCAATCCGAATTCAACTACGAGATTGAGTCTAGATAGATCCGAATTTTGTTTTTTTTCTCCTCTCTTTTTTTTCTCACACTTTTTTCTTTTCCTTTCTTTTTTTCTCTGACTTTTTTTTACTTTTTTTCTCTCGTTTTTTTTCTCTATCTTTTTTTTCTCTCTCCCTCTTTCCAAAACAAACTAGATAAGATGTACATTGGATCAAGCGAAGATGGGAACGATCTCAACTATGATTATGACAATGAACGGTGGGTAGCACGTGGAGGAAATTGATGGATGGATGGTGGACAGCGGAAGGGATAACGATGCAGCGGCGACGTGACTAATGTGAACAGAACTCGAAACTCTAAACGACCTAGACACTAAGACCAGCAACTCGACACGACGATGCAACCGATAATTCAACTATGCAAGCAATGAAAAGAAAATTGCAAAGGCTCAGACTGGCTTGGACAAAGGATGAATAGATCTAACTCTTTTTTGTGGATTTTTCTTGGACAATAGGTAAGAAAATAAATCTAATCTAGGAAAACTGGAAATTCTCACCGAGCAACCTGAAAACTGATACCACTTGATAGAGGCGAGCATCCCGATCTTTCGATGAGATGATAACTATCGATTTGGTGGAGACGACTTTGACGATCCGACTACAAACGTGCACGACGTTGCGCCTTAGCAATCGCTAAACCAATCTCCTGAGGTTACTAACGATGCTGGAAGCATGGTCAGCCTGACCACGAAGGTCTATTCCTGCAAGCAATCGAAGAACGAGCAAGAATATGATAAAGCAATCTGAATATTGCAAATATATATGAAGTATTGATAATGGTGGGGATCCGGAAGCGGTCTTGGTCTGGTCGTTGGACACAAATGAAGTACACGAAGTTGCAATGGCTAACTTTTAACTAAACAAATCCCCAGGAAAAAGCTACTAGATGAATCTACTTATATAGGAGCAAGGGGTGGCGGCCAAGGAGGTGGGAGGACGTCTCAAGGCAGCCTAAAACTAACCCTAGGTCGTACAAGGCTCATGGGCCCAAGTGGAGGTGATGCAACACCTTTGGGCTTGTAGTTTGACTCGGATTCTGCTGCAACGTCAGATTGTTTCGTCTGTAACTCAACACTCCGGACGAATTTGAAGGTGAATCCAATTGGGTTGGAAAGAGCACGAAATCTAGTTTCCAACAAAAAAAGAATCACCCAATTCAGAGTCCGTATGAAAAAGTTGTTGGCGTTTTGAGTCAGGTATGTCTGTGCAGTCCGAATCTGAATCCAGAACGTGAGACACTTGGACTCTATCTTCTCTCGGCCCAAAAGTGACGTGAGAGGACTTTTTGAACACAACCTAAACTTCTCCTTTTCCCTTATCTTCATATGTGGATTGTACAAATGTGCCATACACCTGCAATTAGACAAAACACAAAAGTGTGCGAAGTATTTTTTGTTCTGGATAACATAAATAGATTATTGAATAGTTTGCATTAGAAATCACCTGACAAATATGCATGTATGCAATATTTTTGGTCATATCCAAGGTAGTCATGTCCTCATCATCCTCCCTTTTTTGAAAACAAAGCCGTCCTTGGCATTGCTTAATCTGAAATGTGACTAACAAAAGAGACAAGGTGTACATGTTGTATATATATATGTCATCCATTTTAACTTCCCTTGATTTTTGCACATATGTCACATGTATACATGAGTAACTTTCATTGTTCATAAAATCTAAAGCCAAAAAATTATCACAAGAAGTAGAAGGCATGAAAATATTGCAACTCAGTTTGCACATATAAGTGAAGCTCTTATTCACTTCGAAAGATTGGCAATGTTCATCATTAAACCATCCTAACTTCGATGAATAAACCTTACTTGCATCAAATTTACATGCTACAACATGCTTAAATAAGCAAACATGCAATAAGTCATTGGACACAGAATTATCATCAAGATTAGAGGTCATATCAAAATGATTAAACATTGGTTTTTTTGCATCAACAGTTAATTCAATGGGTGCACTGAAAATTGTTGATATTTCAGTTGTTTGATCACATGACGCATTCATGACAGTAACAAGAGTCTCTAAAATAGGTGGTGTGCTCAAATCAACAGGTAACTCAACACATGATGCATTCAAGTTAACTAGGCATGCTTCATTCTCATGTGAAGTTATATCATCAAGACCTTTACTATTACCTCGCAGAGATGTAGCTGATGTAGGTACGGACGTTGACAATGTACCATACTCTTGAGATGATATTGCGCTCACAATCCGAGGTGGGGCTGCTCTAGTAGGTGCAATAGTGGAGTAACCAACCGGCGGTGGTGAGCATGAACTGGAATAGTAGTTGTTGTAGTCACCTAATGCATCCTCCTGTATTTGTCTCTCAAAGATACAAGCACGGACATAGTAACAAGTGATAATAATTTTCAGCACACTATATAAATGTTTCCTTACCAAATTCCACTTACCAAAGGCGCTTCACTCCCTGGCAACGACGCCAGAAAAGAGTCTTGATGAACCAAAAGTATAAAGGATCTATCATAGTCCTTTCGATAAATAAGAGTGTCAAACCCAACGAGGAGCAGAAGGAAATGACAAGCGGTTTTCAGTAAGGTATTCTCTACAAGCACTAAATTTATCGGTAACAGATAGTTGTGTGATTAGATAATTCGTAATGGGTAACAAGTAACAAAAGTAAACAAGGTGGCCCAATCCTTTTTGTAGCAAAGGACAAGCCTGGGTGAACTCTTATATAAAGCAAAGCACTCCCAAGGACACATGGGAATTGTTGTCAAGTTAGTTTTCATCATGCTCATATGATTCATGTTCGTTACTTTGATAATTTGATATGTGGGTGGACCAGTGCTTGGGTGCTGCCCTTCCTTGGACAAGCCTCCCACTTATGATTAAGCCCTCTCGCAAGCATCCTCAACTATGAAAGAAGAATTAAGGTAAACCTAACCATAGTATGAAACATATGGATCCAAATCAGCCCCTTACGAAGCAACACATAAACTAGGGTTTAAGATTCTGTCGCTCTAGCAACCCGTCATCTACTTATTACTTCCCAATGCCTTCCCCTAGGCCCAAATAATGGTGAAGTGTCATGTAGTCCACATTCACATAACACCACTAGAGGAAAGACAACATACATCTCATCAAAATATCGAACGAATACCAAATTCACATGATTACTTATAACAAGACATCTCCCATGTCCTCAGGAACAAACATAACTACTCACAAAGCATATTCATGATCAAGATCAGAGGAGTATTAATTATCATTAAGGATCTAAAAATATAATCTTCCACCGGATAAACCAACCAGCATCAACTACAAGGAGTAATCAACACTACTAGGAACCCACAGGTACCAATATGAGGTTTTGAGACAAAGATCGAATACAAGAGATGAACTAGGGTTTGAGAAGAGATGGTGCTAGTGAAGATGTTGATGGAGATTGATCCCCTCTGGATGAGAGGATCATTGGTGATGACGATGGCTTTGATTTCCCCCTCCGAGAGGGATGTTTCCCTGGCAGAATAGCTCGGCCGGAGCCCTAGATTGGTTCTGCTCAGGTTCCGCCTCGAGACGGTGGCGCTTCATCCCGAAAGCTTCCTTCTAATTTTTTCCAGGTCAAAACACGCCAGATAGCAGAAGATGGGCGTCAGACGCCTGCCAGGGGCCCACAGGGACAGGGTCGCAACCAGGGGGTAGGGCGTGCCCTCCACCCTTCTTCGCCAAATAATTTTTATATATTCCAAAAATATCCTCCGTGAAGTTTCAGGACTTTTGGAGTTGTGTTGAATAGGTCTCTAATATTTGCTCCTTTTCTAGTCCAGAATTCCAGCTGCTGGCATTCTTCCTCTTCATGTAAACCTTATAAAATAAGAGAGAAATGGCATAAGTATTGTGATATAATGTGTAATAACAGCCCATAATGCAATAAATATCAATATAAAAGCATGATGTAAAATGCACGTATCACTCTCTCACCCTCTCCAGATGTAAACAAGACGACAGTGTCCACTCTCTCTCTCTCTCTCTGGTTGTCATAGATCTGGCAAGATCCCTTCCGCTGGGTAGGGGAGGAGGTGAAACATTGATGTAGTCACCAGTGGTGAGGCTGTTTCGTGGCAATTTGGGAGGCTTGACAAACAAGTGGTAGGTAGCGCGACATAGCGATAGCATCGAGACAACTTGTGAAGCAAAGATAGTAGTGATATCCAAGGTAATGGTCATCTTGCCTGAAATCTCGCTTAGGAGAAGAACGAGTCCATGGAGTATACGAACCAACAAAGTCGAATGAATCCTTACAATCGCAAAGAAACTGGGAACGATCGAGAAGAAACACAACCAAAAGAAGCAAAGAACATGGTAAACAAACAAGCATAATCATGGCATGATTCACAATCAAGTATGATGCATGTCTGATTTAATGATTCATGGCATGGCAAAGTGCAACAAACAATATTAAAAATTAAGTGGAGCTCAATATGCAATGAGTTGAATATTGATGAAACACCACATTCGAATTATTTAGTTCGCTCCTGTTTATGAACAAGACAAGATTAAATGTTGGTTAACATGGAAGAGCTGAAGCATGAGTAAACTATTTATCTAAGCAAGTTTAAATGAGGCCGAATATAACAAACAACAATTCCGGAAAATCCCCATATGCATATTTCGAATTTGCTACTGTTATGCCCTACACAAAATTTTATTATTTTTTAACATGCAAAGTAAAGTGCACCAAGTTCATCCATGCATTTTCTACCCCATTTACAAATAAATTTTATTTAATTTGGAGCTACAGTTAATTAGTTACGAAATAAACCATTTTATCAAGTCATTTAGCAAATTAAATGCAAATAGCATTTTTAACATTTTTAACATGGATGAAAGTTGCGTATTATGAAACTATATGAAGTTCTAAGCAATTTACATATAGAAAACTTTTTAATCCGATGCGTGGTTTGTGAGATATTAAATGCATGATCTAGAGGGACTTTTCTGTAAATATGCAGTTTTCTGGATAATAGAGAAAATCGCAGAACAGTAAAAACACATGCAAGCCGAATCTAGAACAAACTGAGCCAACAGTGAGGAGGGGCTGGGCTATGCTCACATTGGGCCAACAGGCCAGATCTGGAGCTGCAATGAAGCAGGGCTGAGGTGCGACTAGGCCTTGGTGCGGGTTGTGGTCTGGAGGCGGTCAACGCGGGCGTTCATCCTTGACGATAGAGGAAGCAGGCAGAGGGGCAAGATGCAGGGTGTCTCGGGGCTTCGACGAGTGGCGCGCCCTGTCGTGGTTCATAGAGGCGACGCGCGGGAGGCCGCGGACAGGACGGCTTGAGCCGGAGGCATTGGGGATGGATGGTTCTGGCCGGAGATGAGGCCATGAGGTAGCGACCTCCTGCAGCAGAAGGTGGCAGCAGTGGCAGGGGCTTGATGCACGACGGCGACACGGGGACTTGATGCGGGGTCTTGGGGCTCCGGCAGCGCCGGGAACATGAAGACGGGTGGATCCGGTCGACTGGCGCCAGATCCGGGCAAACGGCATCGCAGATAGAGGACCTTGGGCGAGGAGCCGTTGGTTGAAGGTGGCGGCAGACAATGAGCTTCTCAGGCGACGACTCTGTTATAGAGGAGACAGAGGGAGTAGCACAGCGCGGGAGTTGCGGGAGCTCAAGCGCCTGCTGCATGATGAAGACGGCGCGAAGGCCCTCGAGCAGGAGAGGCTGTGGCCGCGAAGGAGCTCCAGTTCTCTCGTACCGAACCGGGAGGAGGAGGCGCTCAATGCAGGTGAGGGCGCGGGCCTGCGAGCGTTGGGGATTGGCTTGATGTGGATTGGGTGGTGGCTGAACACGAGGAGAAGGGGGGTCCCGAGGTGGATGGAGACCAGGTAGCAGCGGCGAGGGGGACAAACCACCTAGAAATTAGGGTTGGCTTGATCTGGTAGGTGTTGGTCTTATATAGGAATGTAGGACTAGGTTTAGACCCTCCAATTTTAATAAGACGGTCTGAGATAATAGGTTTGGTAGTCCAAATAAGAAACTGAAGATTCCTTGGGGATGTTCGGGGTTGATACAGACCCATCGGTCATGACCATGCGACTCGGGTACGAAGAAATTTCGGATGCGCACGCGAGGAAATCTGTGGGATGTGCAGAGAGATAGGTGGTTTGACAAGAGGGAATCGAAAACCCGGTTGGTCTAAGAAAGGTCAACGGAGACAAGGAAGAAGCGGCAACCACGAACGGATGAAAGTTTTATGAAAACATGCGGATGCAATGCGCATGATGCCATGATGAAATGCAATAAACAATAATTAACATAGTTGACACACAAAACATGGAAGGCATCTAGAGCATCGGTCTTGGGCTGTTACAACTCTCCTCCACTTACAAGCGATCTCACCCCGAGATATAGGGATGACGAACAGAAGAGGATGAGATGAGGTAACTAAGTTCCTTCTATGACAAACGAGCAAAACCATGAACCGTTAGAGGATGAACAAGTTGAGAGAAAGAATACAACAAAGATGAATGGAGTGGAGAGCACTGTGGTAGAAAGATAAATAAGGAATGCCATGAGAACCTTGGAGGTTGCAAAGACATAAGAAAAGGATTACAATGGACAAGAAGTACATGCAAGCACTCAGGATGAAAAAGAATAAGGAATAGAACATGAACTTGCCAAGATGGGATGATACTTGACGAGAGCAATAACACACTGCCTCCAGAAGCAAGAATGTAAGCTAGATGGTTGGAAGAAAAGAACGAAGAATGAAACCAACATCTCCTGCCATAAATGAATTTGAAGGAGCATCCTTAGGAGAATGGCTTGAACGGAGTTGTTGAATGAATGAACAACCAAAGATATGCTTGTTGTGGGCTTATGGAAAACATCTCAATAAACTGAGGTTAATTCTGCCATTAACGTAAACAAAATGTTAGATTGACAACATCAAAGAGATGAAAAACTTCTTCCACCAAGATGATAAAGAATTAACTTGGATCATTCATAAGCACCACAATAGCAACATTCCTTAGGGAAGGCTTTAGGTGAAATATAACCCAAGATAACTCCAATAAAGAAACTGCTGGGTTGAAAAGATCTCATGAACAAAGAGTGATGGTTTTAAAATATCTCATCCCTGACAAGTTGTGAATCGTGAAACATGAAGGGAAATTGACAAGAATGACATAATACCACCTCAAAAGACAAGATAGAAAGAATTTCACTTCAGAATGCAAGATGAAGAATGCTTGAGCTCCAATAAGAATCTTGAAGAGCACTACGAGAATGAATTAAATCCTTAACGAACCACCATGTTGATCCTTTGAGAAGAACTCTGGTAATGGAAAGATTATATAAAAGAATTGAAGGTTGAAAATAAACAAGAGTTGAAGACTTGGAATGATTTAGATGGAGCTTCGCGGAGAGTTAATTGAGAGAGCTTGGAACTCCGGAACAAAAAATAAAGAAAGTGTGATCAAGAATTCTTCATCTTGAAGAAACTCTAGAAGAAGGAATTACATCGTCTCGATGAAACAAGAATAAGAATTACATTATGCGCAATGTTCATCAACTTAAATTAACGAGAAGCAACAGGTAGGCATGCTACTTATTCTTCTTGCAAGGATTGAGGAGAGATATAGCGCAAACTTGGGAAAATCTTCAATGAATCACCGGTAGGATTTGGGAAGAACGAATGAATTGATATGAAAACAAAGGAAGAAGAATCTTGAACAAGCCACTGTAGGAATTGAAAACGATTGAAGAAAAGAGAACAAATCGTTGGGTACACAAAGATAGTCGAGGGGATTTAGATGCAAGAGAACAAAGAGATCACGAGATGACTAAGGAATACTTGAACGAAGCACCGGAAGAATATGGAGACGAACGAAGAGGCATCAATTTAAAATAGTTTGAGAACGAAGCTGAAAACTTAGAACGAGGACTCTTCTGAAATGATGGCCTTCGGAGAATCGAAACGAAAACAACTCATGTGAAACATTTGGGATGGTTATGAATAGAATTTTTGATGACTCGAAGCAATTGAGAGGATGGCATGAAGCTAGAACCATGAATCTTCAAGAGAACGGACCAAGATTTAAGAGAAACTCTTCTTCGGTCTTCAAATGTTGAGAATGATGATGAGAAACGCCACCAAAATTGTTGAGACACTTCGGCACAATGAAGAATAGAAAGGTCGAACCAACGATGAAAATGTTTTGAAAGCGATCTTGGATAAGGAATATGATTGATGATAATTCATTCTTAGGTCAAACTTTGAAAAGGTTTGACAATAACTCAAGAAAATTACAAGAGTCGGGTAAGATCCTGCTAAAAAGACCTGTGGGTTATGGACCACTCAATAGAAACACCTTTGAACGATTTTTAAACAGATATTGCACCGATTGAATTAAATGGCTTGAATGAGATAACAACCTCGTAATAGGTTGAATGGATTAAGAATGGAAACGAGAATCTTCCGAGATATCTTCAGCACTCCGGAACAAATGAATAATGAGAAGTGAACAATTAAGAGGTGCACCAGCATGAGAGAGCATTTGCAACAACTAAAGGAATATGATCAACATTGAAATCTTCAATTGAATCCACCGCAGAAGAAAAGAGAACGAAGAATGATATACTTGAAGCTTCCTTAGCATCTTCATGAGAATCACCAGGTAAGAACATTGTAGGAAAAGAATTAAGAGACTTCACATCAATAAAATGGATACTTGATTAAGAAATATGAGTCCTTGAAGAAATGGGTGGGATGGTGGGAACAAAACAAATGCAACTTGGGACGGATGAAACAGACACCATTGAGAAGAACTAAAATTTGATCTTGCAAATGTTGGAATGATCGGGTCCACTTGAAGAGAAGCATGCCAGTTGGAAAAGAATTTACATGACAATTTCGATGATCAAGAAGGAATAGCACTCCCATAGAAATATGAGAACACCGGTTGGAAAAGGTATGGAATCCACATTTGACATCGAACCAACTCAAATACCACAACTCAAAACAAAACAAAGGATTTGGCTTGCAGAATAAGCCGAAAACAAATACATATGATAGAGATTTACCCAATCCCATATCATGCATGTCGGAGTGAAAACCGGCGGATCTCGGGTAGGGGGTCCCGAACTGTGCGTCTAAGGCGGATGGTAACAGGAGGCAGGGAACACGATGTTTTACCCAGGTCCGGGCCCTCTTGATGGAGGTAAAACCCTACGTCATGCTTTATTTATTCTTGATGATATGAGTATTACAAGAGTTGATCTACCACGAGATCGTAGAGGCTAAACCCTAGAAGCTAGCCTATGGTATGATTGTTGTTGTATATGATCTATCGACTAGCCTGGCCTCGGTTTATATAATGCACCAGAGGCCTAGGATAACAAGAGTCCTAGCCGAATACGCCAGTGGGGAGGAGTCCTTGTCTTGATCGCCAAGTCTTGTGGAATCTTCCTTGTATGCGGCAGCTGTCCGAACTGGCTCATGAGTATGCGGACATGGGGGTCCTCGGCCCAATCTAACAGATCGGGAGATGACATGGTGAGTACCCCCTAGTCCAGGACACCGTCAGTAGCCCCTTGAACCGGTCTTCAAGTTAGGGACGCTCCTCGATTCTTCCGAACCGTTCTTCATCTTTGGTCGTCGGTCTTGAAAACTGGTTCAACAAATCTTCTCATCTTCGATCTTGAGGATCGCCGAAATGCATTCGACGAGTTTACACGCCGGGTATCCGAGGAGCCCCTTTAAGTTTCCGGCCTTTATCATTGCCTTGTTATTTTTATGCCACACCTCGGGTTTGAAGTTGTTCCCGGGCGGCAGCGTCCTCTTGCGTCCGAGCTCCAACGCCGGACTGCATTCGAGGTATCTTTTGCAGCCGAGCACCAACGCCGGACCGCTTCCCAGCTCTAACGCCGGAATGTATCCAAGCTCCAACGCCGGACTATGTATCCGAGGTGTCGTAAATCACCTTGGTTCTAAGAAGTTTGAAGGAGTTTAGCCGAGCTTAATGCCGGAAATGCCCTCTATGGAGCCAGCCACTAGCGCCCGAGCTTTATGCCGGACTGCTTCCGAGGTGGTGCACCACCCCGAATGTGGGCCGATATTTGTCAATATTTTTGATTGGTGCAATTTATTCTCTGCCGAGATATATAGCCAATAGCCCTCAAGGTGAGTATCGGTCTAAAACCTGAGATGCACATGAAGGATGACATAAGACCGCTGATCCCAGTAGCCGCTGAGACTCAGGTTGATTTGCAAAATCGGTCTGAGGATCAAGTCCTAGCTCGGCAGAATACTTCGGGACACAAAAAGCGGCGTGCTTAGTCCTCGAGACTCAGGTTGGGTGCGGCCGACCAGCCTGAGGATCAAAATCTCCTCGGAAACTGTATTACACTTAAAATTTTCTACATTGGACAGGCAATGCAGTAGCCCCCGAGACACTGGTCGGGTGGCAACACCAGATTAGGGGATCGATGTGCCCCTTTAATATTTGTAAATAATAAGCCTGAAGCCCAGTAGCCCCCGAGCCTTAATGCGGGCACGGGTGGCTGAATTAAGGATTGATATCCATAGTAAAATCACAAATTATGTGTAATGACTCTATGTATCCAAGTACTTTACGTCATTAATGCTCGGATCAGCATTGTACCAAACTTTGTTGACCGACCATCGGCTTCCACCTCCTCGGCCAATAGCCGATGAGTGTTTGTCCTACTTTATAAAGCCTTTATGAGGGCAAAGATTTACAACAAACAAGGCAATCTGGCCATACGGTTTTATAAACAAAGGTATGCATAGAGATATGTTATATTACTGTTTAACAGAAGGAATGTCTTCCAAAGAAAATAGTCCCGCTATCGGTTCCTTTCTTTGGGTTGTCATGCTAAGCATGATCATGAAACCTCAGCTCCAATGTAAGAGCAAAATATCGAGGATTTAGTTTGGGAGGCCAATTAATAGCCCCCGGTAGTGTTCGGCGACAGTCGAGGTCAAGCCGTAAACACTTCGGCCATTGTTATGAATGGCCCGTCATTTAACACCGTCATCGGTTCGCTGACCAGTTTACGCTTATTGTGACAGTCAGTTTTTGGCTTTCTCCACTGAGGTGCTTAACCATGTGAGTTGGAAGCACAATCGCAGTGGTTCTCCCTTTGCACACCTAGCCGAACAAAGCGGAACATAGGAGGCAAGCGCAGGAGCCGAGAAACCCAACTATTGACGAAAGACACAATTCGAAACTGATGCATATATAGCAATATCCGAGAATGTTTTTGCCGAATCTCTAAAGGTATCCGGCGTTGCACTGCGAGATTTGTGCTGAAAACACACAAATAGTTTAAAAGTGCCATAAGCTTGGAAAACCAAAAAACGTCAGTAAAAACTTGACATCCGAACAAGATCAAGTGTTCGGTGCCAATCCGAAAATTGGAAGAGAGAAAAAATGTGCTTCTGTCGTGTTTTGACAACAACCAAGAAGAAAACATATTTACAGCTCATATATAAATTTTAAGAGCCCCCAAGTGACTTGGGTAAAAGAATTTTATGTATAATAATTGTATGTACCAAAGTACTTATATCATATCTGTGTTCACCCGAACTTTAAATGCGTCTTAACCGATCGTAGGCTTCTCCCTCTTCGGCCAAGGGCCGAAAAGTGTCATGTACTCCGCCTGTCGAGAGTATCGACGGTGTTTCCGATGACCAGACAATCAGGCCATAAGGCTGTAACAGACAAAGCGCGCTCAGGGAACTTATGCTATATTACTAACAAAGTGTAAGAAGCATCTTCGAAGAAAATAGTACCCCCACCGATACCTTTCTTCGGTGCTCATTATTACTATGAGACTTGTGCAATAGATTTTGTACTCATGAGTTCCGTTGTGTGCCGACCATGATTGAAAACAATAAGAGCACTAGATTTCGGCTTCACCCAGTTTGATGTCAGAGCTTGGATGACCCGGTCGTGACAATCGCAGAGGTGCTCCCTTTACTCCCTAGCCGAACAATCGGAAACATAGGGGTAAGCACAGGAGCCAGGCAACCCAGCTTGCAAATCGCTTAGGTCAATATGGTGCATATTGTGGCGTAATACACGAACAAGGAACGAAGCCGTACAAGTATAATCATATGCAAGAGGAAAAACTCCGTCAAGGGAGCCCCCAAATAAACGGGGTATTTGAATATGTGTGTCACAAACAAAGTTTGGACAAGGAATTTTTTTACAAGCAACTTTTTTCCAAAAGAGTATAATGCTTGGTCGAACCGAACACAAGTTAAAAATTAAAACTTTGAGCATGAAAGCGACTTAGCTAGTTAATGTGTTCGGCATTGATGACGCGGTCCGAGCTTGATGCGGGACAAGGTTCTATCCCCCAAGCCGGTCCCGAGGTGGCAGAGCGGAGAGCTCGACACGCTGAAGTGGTGACATAGCACGGTCAATGCAGGCCGGCAGAGTGACGCCGAAGTCCCCGAATCATTTTCCTGTGCACAAAAAATAGTGCAAACCGGAGATAATAGTAATAATAATTATTAAAAAATCGTTGCATAATAAATAATTTATGCAAAGTGAGTAATAAAAGAAATATGGCCTGGCGCCGAAGTCAATGTCGATGCAGGGCGTCGGCGTGATGTGGTAAAGGCGTGACAAAGACTGAATTCACAGGTCGGTCCGAGCTCCGGATGCGGCGTTCATCGGACTATGTACGGAAACTGACCGAACCACCATGCGAATGTTGTTAATGCGGCCACCATTTGATAGACCTGTGTACATATGATGGACAAACCAGAGTAATAATTCCTTGGGAAAAATGAACCCAAACAAGCAAAAAATACTGGGATTAATAGCACCTGGTTTATTTGTTGTAGCAATCCGAAGGAAGATGATTCCCAAAATTGGGACTCGATCCGCACACCCATTGCCTGATGGGCGATAAAACGACGGCATGGCAATGCTGGCAAAGGTTGGCTCGCCGAGGCAAAGCCCTCGGTCCAGCTAACGTGACGGAGCTGGTCGGCTAGTGACGCCGAAGTGTCCGGAGTAGATTGAAAGAGATGGCGAAGCCCCCGGTCCAGCCGAGATGTCGAAGCCTCGATTTCAGCCGATGAGTCGAAGTAGGTCGGCGTGATGGACACCAGCTTGAAGAAGCAATAGTGCGGCCCTGCCGATGCAGGTCGTGACGTGGTCGATGCCGGCTTGATGAAGCGACCGTGCGGTGATGCCAGTATGCCCGCTCCGTTTAATCTGTGGGGCGGCGATGTTGGTGATGATTTAACCTTCGCGATGCTAGACTCTTGTTCGGCTTGCCGAGATGATGATCCGAAGAAGTTGAGCTCGACTCAACAAAGTGACGATGTGCCTAGCGCAGGTCGGCAGCCGTGGAGCAATATTACCGGACTGGTTTGACGCCAGCATGATGTTGAAGATCATGTTCAAAAGATCATAAAGTTAGTGGGATGTGTTCGGGAACAAAACACAATACCCCATACAAAACTTCCTTCAAAAGGGATGTCCGAAATCTCGTTCATAAAAAAGACGAACTCGGGTCGGATTTGTTTTCGCGCAGAAAACAGATCCGAAAAGTGATGCACTAATCGGAAGGTTCCCGGAGTTTGGACGGTCGGATCGAGCTGAAATTTTGAGAGGTGGTAGATATAGGAATTCCGCAGCCGAACAACGGTTGGATCTTCCAAAGGACATCCGAGCTAGAAGCTGGACACCACACCCTAAACTCATCCAGATTCCTGTCCAGATTTGACAGGGCTCCGGTATATCGTGGATTGCCAGAGATTACTCCATCGGAACTCGACGAACTTTTCCAGGGTTGTTGTAGACTCAATTCCCCACAATTCCATCAAAGCGATCGTTAAAAAGACACTTGAGGAGGCAGTGGCGGCGGACACAAGTTTGTTGTCCAGAAAAACAGCACGGCCGCCGAGGGCAATGTTGACATTGAGCCCCCGGGCTCCCTGGATGATTCCTCCATGATCTTGATAGAGATCGGAGTTGATGTTTATAAAGGCCCTCATCCGAACATGATGATCGGAGGTAGGGCACAGTCCTTGGTCAAACCAAGGTGACCAGTCGAGCTGGTGATGAAGATGCCGAAGTCGCAGTTGATCTGCAGGCGAGCCATCAACCCTTTGCCGAAGACACAACGAAACTCTCAATGAAAGCACCAATGTTGGTGTCAAAACCGGCGGATCTCGGGTAAGGGGTCCCGAACTGTGCGTCTAAGGCGGATGGTAACAGGAGGCAGGAAACACGATGTTTTACCCAGGTTCGGGCCCTCTTGATGGAGGTAAAACCCTACGTCCTGCTTTATTTATTCTTGATGATATGAGTATTACAAGAGTTGATCTACCACGAGATCGTAGAGGCTAAACCCTAGAAGCTAGCCTATGGTATGATTGTTGTTGTATATGATCTATCGACTAGCCTGGCCTCGGTTTATATAATGCACCAGAGGCCTAGGATAACAAGAGTCCTAGCCGAATACGCCAGTGGGGAGGAGTCCTTGTCTTGATCGCCAAGTCTTGTGGAATCTTCCTTGTATGCGGCAGCTGTCCGAACTGGCCCATGAGTATGCGACCATGGGGGTCCTCGGCCCAATCTAACAAATCGGGAGATGATGTGGTGAGTACCCCCTAGTCCAGGACACCGTCAATACATCTGTCACAAAGATATTCTAGGTAACTACTTGAATTCCCACCTATGAACTCCCGAAATTCTCGGTTATACAATCTGGTACAACAAGTACAAGGAGCAAAATATCATCACACAACTCCTTGCAGAATTCTACGCTCCAAATGTACTGCCTCCATCAACACATAACATAGAACCTCGGACACTGTGTACCTCAGACCTTCAAAAAACATCCGATATACTAGTTGTGGAAATACATCTAATCGTTCTCCCAGTACTGGGTGGCGCCAAACTACTCTCACCACAAAGAGTATAGAAGTGTTTTCGATGTCGGCATCCTCTGGTATTCTGGAACTGAAATGATAAGCACTGTGATGAAAACACCTTGAAGCTCAACTCCCCAGGACACTGCCACAGCCCCTAAATCTTAGGAGGCACCAAGAACAAAGTTCCCGTCACAATGATATCTACCCGATTCCACAATACCCGCGTGATCCTAAAAAAAATTAGTGAAAAAGGAGAGTAATGAAACAAAAACACCTACGTCATGATTCCTCACCAGAGCGACGAAGGGTTTTTCTTCTAGACTCAAAATATAAGGAGTAAAGGAATTCCTACTCTCCGATATATAGCTAGACTCAAAATAGTTTTTCTTCTAGACTCAACAACGGCAACGGTTCAATCAATCAAGGGGGCTCCTGCGATTAGTAAGGCTCTGATACTAACTTGTAGTGCCCTAGATGCGATTCTATCCCAATCACGTGATGAATTCATGATGGGGGCACAACCGCATTTCAAGCGCATATCAAGGTGGATATCATTAGAACATACCATGTACTGAATAGATGAGAATACTAGATAAAGGCTTACACTTGGCAGAAGCTACATCATGAATACATCAATACATAGCAATCATCATATAGAAGAGCAGGACCCGACTAAAGATGAAATAAAACGAAAAAGAAGAACGACATCCACCCTGCTAATCCGAGGCTCCCGACCCGGAACCTATCCCTTAATTGAAGAAGAAGAAGCAGAAGAAGAACTCCAAAACAAGCAAGCATCGCTCTCACATCAAATCATCGCATTACTTGTACCTGCACCTATTGTTGTAGTAATCTGTGAGCCATGAGGACTCAGCAATCCCATTACCATGGGTATCAATACTAGCAAAGCTTAATGGGTACAGAATGGATAAGTGATGAGGTTGCAGCAAGCACTAAGCATTGTATGGTGGCTTACTTACGAGTACAAGAGTAAGAAGCGTAACTACGCCTACGATCGCAAACTAGTAATGATCAATAAGTGATCCTGAACTACTTAAGTTCAAACGTAACCCCACCATGTTCTCTTCTCGAACCCACTCGAAAAGAGATGGAGACGGTTACGCATGCGGTTGGTGTATCTTAATTCGGATCTGGTGTCTAGTTCTCTACAATCGGATATTATAAATTTCCAATCTGCCACATAACCGTGGGCATGACTTCTGAAAATATTTAACCCTGGAGGGGTGTCCCAACTTAGTCCACCACAAACTCTCATGATGCACGGAGGTAATCTCCATCTCGGGACAACCCGATCAAACCCGGAATCCCCGTGCACAAGACATTTCAACAATGGTAAAACTAGTCCAGCAAGACCTCTCGATGTGTCGACAATCCCGATAGAAGCCGCGCATCTCGTTCTCAGGACACGACGGATGAACTACGTGTACAGTAACTGATGTCCCGACTTGCCCCAGGTAGCCCGCATAGTGCTCTAGTTTGGACCAGCACCAACAGCACTGCCCCCTGTATTATGTTGAATAACGAACCTCGGGTAGCGCTAACTCCCTATGCGTCAAATTTATTAACAGATTTTTTATTATGTTAGGAAAATGTTAAAACCAATGTTGGGTCTTGCTGGAGGAGTCTTATTCAAGGAGAATTGTCAAGAGGGGTCCATAAACCCCGACCGTGTTAGGAACGCAAATCAAGGAACATAACACCGGTATGATGGAAACTAGGGCGGCAAGAGTGGAACAAAACACAAAGCAAAAGGCTAAGCCTTCCACCCTTTACCAAGTATATATATGCATTAATTAAATAAGAGATATTATGATATCCCATGATATCCATCTCCCAACATGGAACAACCTGCAACTACACCTGAAACTAGCAACGCTATAAGAGAGACTGAGCAAAGCGGTAACATAGCCAAACAATGGTTTGATGGGATGGTGGAAAAGGTTAGAGGTCATTTCATGGTAATTTGGGAGGCTTGACAAACAAGTGGTAGGTAGCGCGACATAGCGATAGCATCGAGACAACTAGCAAAGCAAAGATAGTAGTGATATCCAAGGTAATGGTCATCTTGCCTGAAATCCCGCTCAGAAGAAGAACAAGTCCATGATGTAGACGAACAACGAAGTCGAATGAATCCTCATAATCGCAAAGAAATCGGGAACTATCAAGAAGAAGCAAACAACATGGTAAACAAACAAGCATAACCAAGGCATGATGCACAATCAAGTATGATGCATGTCCGGTTTAATGATTCATGGCATGGCAAAGTGCAACAAACAATACTACAAATTAAGTGGAGCTCAATATGCAACTAGTTGCATATTGACGAAACACCACATTCAAATTATTTAGTTCGCTCTCGTTTGTGAACAAGATAAGATTAAATGTTGGTTAACATGACAAGAGGTGAAGCATGAATAAACTATTTATCTAGGCAAGTTTAAATGAGGCCGGAAACAACAAACAACAATTCCCGAAAATCCCCATATGCATATTTCGAATTTGCTATTGTTCTGCCCTATACATAATTTTATTGTTATTTAACATGCAAAGTAAAGTGCACCAAGTTCATCCATGCACTTTTCTACCCCATTTACATATAAATTTTATTTAATTCGGAGCTACAGTTAATTAGTTACGAAATAAACCATTTTATCAAGTCATTTAGCAACTTAAATGCAAACAACATTTTAAACATTTTTAACATGGATGCAAGTTGCATATTATGAAACTAGATGAAATTCTAAGCATTTTACATATATAAAACATTTCAATCTGATGCATAGTTTATGAGATATTAAATGCATGATCTAGAGGGACTTTACTATAAATATGCAGTTTTCTGGATAATAGAGAAATTCACATAACAGAAAAAAAAACACATGCGGGACGAATCTGGAACAGACTGGGCCAACAGAGAGGATGGGCTAGGCTATGCTCGCATTGGGCCAACAGGCCAGATCTGGAGCTGCACTGAAGCAGGGTTAAGGCGCGGCTGGGCCTTGGCGCGGGTCGCGGTCTGGAGGCAGTCAACGCGGGCGTTCTTCCTCGGCGATAGAGGAAGCAGGCAGAGGGGCAAGACGCGGGGCGGCTCGGGGCTCCGGCGAGTGGCGTGGCCTGTCGGGGTTCCTGGACGGCGGTGCGTGGGAGGCCGTGGACGAGGATGGATGGTTCTGGCTGGTTCTGGCTGAAGACGAGGCCTTGATGCGGCGACCTCCTGCAGCAGAATACGGTAGCAGCGGCAGGGGCTCGATGCAGGACGGCTACGCGGGGACTTAACGCGGGGCCTTGGGGCTCCGGTAGCGCCGGGAACGTGAAGGCGGGTGGATTTGGTAGGCTTGCGCCGGATCCGGGCAAACGGCAGCGAGGACGGAGGATCTTGGGCGCGGCGGCGTTGGTTGAAGGTGGTGGCAGACGAGGAGCTTCTCAGGCGACAACTCTGTTACAGAGGAGACAGAGGGAGTCGCATGGCGCGGGAATTGCAAGAGCTCGAGCTCCTGGTGCTTGACGAAGACGGCGCAGAGGCCCTCGGGCGGGAGATGCTGTGGGCGCGAAGGAGCTCCACTTCTCTCGGATCGAACAGGGAGGAAGAGGCGCTCGGTGCAGGTAAGGGCGCGGGACTGTGAGCGTTGGGGATTGGCTCGATGTGGATTGGGTGGTGGCTGAACACGAGGAGAAGGGGGAGTGGATGGAGACCGGGTGGCGGCAGCGAGGGGGACAAACCCCCTAGAAATTAGGGCTGGCTTGATTTGATAGGTGCTGGTCTTATATAGGAAGGTAGGACTAGGTTTGGACACTCCGATTTTAATCGGACGATCCGAGATAATAGGTTTGGTAGTCCAAATAAAAAATCGAAGATGCTTTGGGGATGTTCGCGGTTGATCTGGATCCATCGGTCATGACCGTGCGGTTCGGCTACGGAGAAATTTCGAACGCGCACGCGAGGAAATCTGTATGATGTGTAGAGAGATTAGGTGGTTTGACAAGAGGGAATCGAAAACTCGGTTGGTTTGAGAAAGTCAACAGAGACAAGGAAGAAGCGGCAACCACGAACGGATGCAAGTTTTATCAAAACATGCAGATGCAAAGTGCATGATGCCATGATGAAATGCAACAAACAAATAACTAACACAGCTGACACGCAAAACATGGAAGACATCTGGAGCATCGGTCTTGGGCTGTTACATCAGTCCTCTGCCCGGGTGCCAGTGCTGACGCGCTCGTCCGCACGTTGTCCCACGCCATCCGTCGGCGGCGGATTCATCTCGGACTCCGCTGCCACCCTGCCTCCCTCGAGCGGCGTCCCCAACCTCGCGCGTAATCTACTTGATCACCTGCTCGTTGTTGCGATCTTCCCCATCTATGTCACGTGACCGACCTACCCCATCGGTTGCGCACGCCCCTGCAGGTCCCGTGAAGACCCTCCTGAGAATAGTGCGCCTCTCCACCGATCGAGCATCGGGCTGCCGCTGTGTTGCCCCATCGGGCCGCAGCACCGCCGCCCCGTGGTTCTCCTTGCGACTGCATCGACTCGCGTGTCACTGCTGCGCCGCCCCTTAGGGCCATAGTGCCATGATACATGGTCCCTGCTGTCACCCCGAGGCCGTCCGCTAGAGGCCTTCCCGTGCCTGCACCGACCCTCCCGCCCCCACCGCGTTGCCACGTCGGGCCGTAGCGAGCGTGGCACGCGGTCCACGCCGCCGTCCTGAGCCGTTCCCGCGGTTGCACCGACCCGTGTTCCATTGTTGCGTCGCCCCTTCGGGCCATCCAGCCGCGTCCCGCGGTCACAGCCGCCATCCCGAGGTCTTCCCGTCGTCGCCCCGACCCGCCTACCGCCGCTGCGTCGCCCCTTCGGGCCGTAGCGCTGCGGCCCGTGGTCCACTTCGTCGTCCCCGCGCGTCAACTTCCGTGATATGTGCCTCGCCATCTCCCTCGGTGCGGGAACGCCACCGTCCATGCCAGTCTTCATCATGCTGTCGGGTTCGTCGCCTACTTCGAGTATCGCCGCCGCGCCACTAACCTAGTCGCCGTCGTCGTCCGGCCACCGCCATCGCTACCTCCGTAGCTGCCGCCCGTCCAACCCCTTCGTCTTCGTCCAAGCACCAGCCCATTGCTAGTGTTGCCGTTATCTACCCTTGTCACTTCATCTACTCCGACAACCGTTGGTGACATCGGCCTCGCACTGATAAACGTCGCAACCACCGTCGAGTCTACTTCTCTTTTGGCCCCTTCAACTCCTCGACATGGCGTACAGCTCGTGCAGGTCACTCATCTACGCATGCCCTGTGCTGGCAACACCGATGCGTGCCTTCGTCCACGACGTGTCCCCGGGCCTGGCAAGCTTGGTGTGGCGGTTCGTCAACTTCGTTTTCCTCCATCTACGCATGCCTGGTGCTGGCAACACTAACGTGTGCCTTTGTCTATGACATGTCCTCGGGTTTGGAAAACCTGGCACGACGCCTCGTCAACGTTGTCCTCTACCCGGCGCACACTACTTCGACACCATTGCGCCCATGACTAACTCGGCGCCTCCTTACGCCCGCGGCTCCACAACGGCATCCTTGACACCGGCTACCCCGACTCGACATCGACCACGGCGTTATTCGCACGGCTACCTCGACCACGGCTACACCACCCTTCGTTCTCGTCTACTTCGACAAATGTCACAAAGGGCTACTACCTTGCTTGAGCAACCTCGTAGGTTTTCACCCCAACCATGACTTGCATGATGTATCGACCGTTATGACTGGGGAGGGGGGGGGGGTCCGTCGGCTTGCCTTCGGATTCTTCTACGGTCTCATCGTCTGTGTCGCTACCATTGTGACTGCGGGGGATGTTGAGTATTGTTTTTAGAGAAAAGGCCAGAGCCTGACTTTCTAAATAAAGCCACCAGGCAGAGTAACAACGTAACCACATCACAGAACACACATAAGAGTATCAACGCCCAATACAAAAGTTTGGAGAAGCAAATGTACATGGCTCCCAGGCCAGTACACGGCACACAAGCCGGAGACTAAGATAGAGACGACAAAAGGACCACCAAATCCTAGCCGCCAGACTGGAGCTGCAGAAGAGAGGTGGCAGTAGCTCAGATCTTGGTGGCCATAACATCAAAAGCATCCCAGTCCGCCTCCTTAGTCAATAATCGCCACTGCTACAGGAATATGCATGATTTAAATAAGAAATCATAGGGCTTAACAGGAAATATATGTTTGATGGTGAACTTGTTCCTAGTGGTCCAAAGGGTCCATTGTGTTGATACACACAAGATTTAAGATCCCATCTATGGTGAAGTTGTACACACAAGATTTACGAGTTTAGGCCCTTCACGGTGGAAGTAAAAGCCCTACGTCTTGGTGCCCGGAGGCGGTCGACTGGATTATACAAGTGTGGTATTACAGGGGGTGCGAACCCTTGTCCCTGAGGAGGGGGTG